>NW_028277098.1:23825000-24133125 GCF_059951505.1 Python bivittatus | reverse complement strand
GAACAAGCTGGTAGCAAAGTCAGGATTTTCTGTAGTTGTTGCTAGAAAGAACAAATATCAGTACAACATAAATGGGGAATGAGAAATGAGTTGTCTCAGAAACAAAAACCTAGACTTTAGGGAATGATGCAAAATGAAACAAGTTCATCCTTTCCATTAAAAATATGGTTTTAAAATTGTTTTATTTTTATTTCCAGTGGAAAGGTTTATTTTATAAAGTTGAAAGGTCCTAGCATTTTCATTTGGTATTTAGATCAAAATTTAATTATTAAAAGTGAGTGGCATACATATTTCTTGTCTAACCTTCAGCCATATCTGCCTATTGATAGAGTGTGAGAACAGTATTAAGGTGAGGGAGAAATGAAATTCAAAGGAATAAAACCAGAGAAAATAGCCCTTAAACAGTTTGTGGTTGTGTCTGTTGATATGGTTCAGTATGTTATTCTTAAAAATCACCTTCTAGGTAGTTGTACTATTGAGCACCCCTCCTCCAAACCTGTCAGTATATTTATTGTTGATTAAACTTAAACTTTAACATTGACTTGTCCTGTGACTGAAATCTGTAGACTATTAACTTTTTAGTAACTGATACAAGATCACAGAAGTCTATTTGGGATTGAATTAATATACATAACTTTTTTCATGATAAAATTCTTAGTCTCATGGCAGTGTGGTTATCATACCAGTGAAACTCCTAGATGTAGTCCAAAAAAAAGAAAAGCAGTAATTATTGATCTCATTGATCCTATCTTGTTTGAAATATTCTGTACTTGAAGGAAAAAACTGAAATAAATAGACAACATCACCACCACTGGCACAGTAGTTTTAAAATACATTCTGTGGCAATAGAAAACAAAGTGATTAAAGGATGGGATAAAAGCTTTGCTGGAAATGGGATCAGGAATATTGAGAAGAGTCCTGAAAAAAATCCATGTATTCAGTTTGTATTCTGAATAAAGTTACAATTGTATTATGAATATAATTCAATTACATTTTTTGTTTACTATCTGAAAGGAAAGGCTTGAATGCATGGAATGGCTAAATGTGGCAGTAGCCTTGTATTGATCTGTTTCTGCATTTGATTTATTTTATTGAAAGGGCATGATGTCTTGAACTAAATTGGGATCCACACATGTCTCCAACAGGCACTCCATCCCTTCTGTTTGCCCCCTTCGCTTACAAATGCTGTTCCTTCACTTTGCACTTCTAATACATGGCAAGATTCCAATGATTCCTGCCAAAAACTGGACTCAATTTTAATAACTTGGGGTCATAGGCTTCATTTTTGCCCTACTTTGGCCATATCTGATCATTTCCTTGTATAATCAGACTGGGTTGGGCCAGGAAGAATGGTGCCATTAGAATTCTGAAGTGTGGGTGACTTTTTTTTTTATTAAGCGAACATAACATTGAGACGCATTGCAAATGTTTCATGAAATTAACTAAAAATATTTTGTGGAGAATGCATTAGAATGGTATTAGTGTATTGCAGTGTACTGGGAATAAATGGCAATGCATGGAAACTGCTTTTATGAAAACATTTTGGAAGGCACAATATGGAGTTTATGTCTGGAGCAGATGAGTGAGTAATATTTCCTTAACAAAAAATATCATTCTCTTTCCTCTATCACCCAGCTTTTAATATGCTGTTTCAGAATTCAGATACACGTTATGAAAGCAATTATTTATAATGAGCTGAGGTGCTCTGTCAGATCTTCAGTGTGTTAAGCTCAGTGGCCTTAGGTTTTGTTTTAAGCATTTTGTATCTTCAGATTTAGTAAACCACTTACAGAGTGTTTTTTATAGACATATAAAAGCCATGCTTCTTTGATGTGGTGAACATGTGAATCAGTGCCTGTTAGGAGGCAGTTTCTTTCTTGAAATAAAATGTGCTGCATGTTTTATCATGTCTATCTTACATCTTGTAAGATTGCTTTTTCCTTTCTTTTTATTAACTTCTCCCCCACGCTAATTTATGATAAAGACTTATTTATTTATGTGAGGTATCTGCCATCTCAATTCAAGATGATAAGCTCAGTGGTATTTTACACTGAGATAAAGTGTCATCTCCTGTTCTTCCAGCTGGAAATAACTCTGTTGGAGTTCTTGGATGGTCTCTAATGGTCAGAGTAGACCAAAAGTAATCAGCTTTTGCCTCCCCTGGATTTTTTTAACCTATCTGCTGATTGGGGTTGATTGGAGTTGAGATCCATATCATCTGGAGAGTGCTAAATTATCAATCCTTGGAAAAGATAATAGATTAAATGGACAAATAGTCTAATTGGTATAATTTGTTTTCTGTTTACTTAGCTTCTAGTATAGAAGCTAATTGTGAAGGATACAGATTCCTTTCCCACCTACTAGGTCATTCTCCTAAATGAGTGCTGCCCACCCTAAGCAACTTCTAAATGTTGCCTTATGTGGAAGGACATTTGCAAATTTGTCCAGTGTTTTGGAACAAGAGAAAGAAATAGAGATGCAACTCTGTGGTACCTAAACACATGTACTCTAATTTAGGTTTTGCTGTTTAAAGAATAGGAAAAGAAATAGGTAGGCTTGATGAAGCAATTTTGTTGGCTTATGAGATTTTGTAAGGTATTACTCACACGCTTACAAACATTATCTTTGCTACTACGAGGATCAGAAATCAATGTACGTTTGAAAAATGAAAATTCTCATTTTTAGGAAGCATGGTTCTGCAAGTCACTGCCTACTATGATTGCATGTTGTCATTTTTCTGAAGTCATTCCAGCTCTATTGCAAATGGGCAATACTCTTAGTCTTAAACAGACTTTCATATTGCAGGTATTGGGTTTGGGAAAAAAATACCACACTCTCCTTGAATGATACCTAGAGCAATTCAAAGAATGAGAAAATTATGAAGTATGAAATACTGCTTATTCCAGAGTCCAGAGCTTAAAGTTACTGGGGAGTGCCATAAAGTTCTGCCAGGGAATCTTTTCCTTTCCTCCTCCCTCTCCTCCTCCTCTTCCTTTGTGTTTGATAAAGTTTTAACTGATGTTGCTTTACATTAAATGTTTCACAATGTCAGAATGGACATTTTTTGTAAAATTGCATTTGAGTTTATGGAATTCTAGGCTACAAAGCTATCATTCTGGGCAACATAAATAAACAAAACTATACAAAATATTTTAGAATATAAAGAGTCAGTCCAAAGCTTTAACACTTTCATAAACCCACAGCATAAGTAAGAGAGGCTGAATTTTTGTCAGACGCACTAGAAAGGTGGCATAAATTGTAACTATAGCTAGGTATGATCTTAGTGCTTTAAATGTCATTTGGATTTTAGAAAATAAAAATAAAGTTTACAGTAGATTACATTACTGACATGGCCTTGAAGGAGAATGTAACTTTCATGAACCTACAGATTTAAGTCTGAACATCCTTTTAATTGGAATTTTTATTCATATTGCAAACATTCTCTTGAAGTATTGTTATCTTTTTCATACAAGATATAAGCAAGCTGTTAACAATATTAATAGGGCTTGTTTTGGGAACTATGTATGACCTCAGAGAAGTAGAGCAAATGACACTCAGTGTAACTTCGGAGGACACGGGTAGTCCTCAGTATAAGAACAAGTTCCGTTCCCAAGGTCTATCCTTAAGTTGAATTTGTATGTAAGCTGGTATTGTATAATGAACTCGAACCATTGTGTACTAAACTCGAATCATTGTGTATTTAACTTGAATTTTGCTATAGTAGGCTCTGTTCTTAACTATGGGTTGTCTGTAAACCATGTTCTTAATCCACTTGAACATATGTTTTGTTGAAAAGTTTCTCAGTTCATATCCATAATAAAGATAAAGATTCATGAGAAGGGGGAATAGTACAAATTTTAGGGGTTAGTTTTTGTCATTTAAAATTTGGTGTCCTCATGCACATCAAAGTATGGGGGCTGCTGCAGGTAACTGAGTACTAGGTTTTACTTTACTTTACTTTACTTGGGTGGAAATCTAAGGGCTACATATGTTAAATATGTAGTGTGCTCTTTTGTTTTTGTGGACACTATTCTGTGCATGTGTGTATGTGTTTGTGTGTATGTCTGTGTTGGAGACTGATTTTAATTTAATCTCCACATGCATTACATGTGGAGATTAAAGGATGAATTACCACCTTCCCTCTGAAGCTGATTTTTATTTTTATTTTTTCCCCAATGGGAAATTTTTAAAATTCTTTCTTCCATGGGAAGGGGGAATCGCATCAAGACTTTAGAGCAAGACTGAACAACCGTTTTGATGACTGGAAGATGCATTTTAAATTTCTCAGAGATAGGCTGCTGTGGATGGAATGGGACAAAACTAATTCGCACATGGATTGGGCCACCTTTTCTGGGTTTAGTTCCAGAAAAAGGTGTTTGGAGGCTGCATGTGGTTATACAGTCTTTGCTAGTACTTTAGAGTGGATATAGGTGCCTCATTTTGCTGCATGTATGGTCAAGGTTTTGTTCACACATGCAGCAAAATTAGACAACAAAGAGCAAATGTGGGTATCCCATTTCTGAATGCTTTGTTCAGTGAAAAGGCCTTTTCCCTCATCAGGATTCCTGTAGTGCTTATTAAAGAATGGATGGTGAGGCAAAAAAGTGAATATTTTTGCTACCCATAAATACAAATTTAGTATTTCTTTCCTGAGGAATGTTTTAAGGACATTTGTTCTAGAGTGGAGAAGCCTCCCTGTACTCTAGTACAGCAATCTGTAAAACCAAAGGTGTTATTTAATCAGTTCATTCAGGGTTGTGTGAACAGTTCTTAAACTGATAACCAGAAGTGAGACTAAGCATCTCCTCCAGAGAAAGGGAACTTGCATGGGTCTCCCAATAAGATGCACAGAGTAAACTCTGGTACTGGCTTACCTCAGATTTTGGTGCCAGTGGCCTTGCTGTTCTTGCTCCTCTGAGCCTCTGAGTGCTTGCCTCCACCGTATACAGGACTTAAGTGGTGGCAGTGCTTTCAGAAGGCATACATAGCCAGTAGAGGTGCATCAAACCAGCCTCGCATTGTGTATCCTTCCCCAGGACTTTGATGGGTGAAGCTGGATTTCTCCCTATCAGGCCAGCTCTGGTCTGCCTCTTTGGTTGTGAGTGTCAGAACTATATGTAGATAACACCACTATATATACACCATTGGTAGATCTGAAGGACCAGGCTGGAGAGAGATCCTCCTGGAGAAAATCTGTGTGGTTACTAAGAATTGACATTGACTTGATGGCAAATAATCAGTCAATCAGTCAACTAACAAATCTACATAAAACCGCCAAAGGTAGTTTATTCTTTTTCAACCTGATGTTCTAAAGTATTGGACTAAAACTGTCATGATCCCATATTTCAGGGCATCATACTGAGTAAGCCTATAATAGGGTGCGGACTTTTTCAGTATATAATAAGTGTTTCAAGTAGCATACTTCTCTATTCCTGGTTGGAGAAGGCTCTTTAAATAGATGGGAATCATTGTAGAGCAATTTGATAGCTTTCAGCTGAGCTGTTTGCCTTATGGAGAGAGATACAGCACAGAACTTATAGAACAGTGTTATAAAACTGGTGTTGAAAGTAGGCAGTGTTTCCTTCACAGAAAATGCATATATTGTATGTATATGAAATTTAAATTATGATAGGAAATTTAAAAAGAACAATTTCAGAGATCTAATTTTATTCTGGCAAACCAATATAATTCTTAATTTTTACTTTAATAGAACCCTTGTTTATGTAAGAAAGGCTAGGGAATTTTAATAGTTTAATAGATTAATAGGAAATCATGTTAATATAATTGTTTCAAACATCTACATTTCTAAATTTCTTCTTTTTAAACAAATAGAGGCTGGGTGCTTTGTAGTTTTGTAAGCAGAAACATTTAATCGTTTCTTTCTGTGCTTTTCACTTTTTAAAAAGGAAACATCTTTTTTTTTTTGTATCTGCAGAATATTTTAGCTCTCAACCCCCGTGTACAAACTCATGCATCTTTGAATTCAACTGCAGCAAAGAAACATGAGAAAAAACACTGGAAAAGAAATGCGGATAAAAGCTGTTCAGTAAGTATCACAACTATTATTGCTGCCTTTGGAAAATGTTGCATCTGGGTGAAAGCTGAGATCCTTAATTGTACACTACATTGGAATAATTGTATATCTGTAAGCAAGCATCATGTTCCTTATCTTCCAAACTGTGGCTTGCAGTCTTGCTTTGGAGAGCTTTCTCAACCTATTTTTTAATGGCTCAAATGACATGGCAAACTGAGGTTTGATGTATTTAGGAAATGTCAAACCACAATGCAAGAGGGGGTAGAAGGAACATGACAACCAGCACTTCTGGCTTTTCCCCTACTCTACAAGGTTCTTTGCACCAACTACCTTATGGGAAGGATTCTGGAAGATAGAAAAGGTGGTTTCCTTCTTCTCTCAGTTGGTGGTATTATTACCACCAACTGCCCTGTGAGAAGCATTTCAGACATTTGTTTATCTGCTTGATTTAAAAGAACATCTATTGTATTTTTATTTACAACTGTTTTGATTACTCTGTTATCCTGTAAGGCTGGACATAAATAATTGCAATAAATACAGAGAAAGGATAGGATAAATCTCAGCTTCTCACTTGTTTTTATGTCTGGATTTCCTTGGAAAATGATGTATTTTTGTCAGGCCCAGCCCTAGAACAACAACGAGGCAGTCCAGTCCAGTATAGTTCCTTTATTAGCTTACACCCTAAAGACAGAATCTCGCCAGACTAAATCTATGCTAAAGCAACTAGTGGATATACCCCGTGAGACTCTAGGGAGGGGCTAGTCTAAGCCTCTTCTTCTTCTCATGATCTTGCTGCAGGCTGAGAAAGCGCTTGCCTTGTACCCTCTCCTGGAATGTACTTGCTCCCTCCTGGTAGCCTTGATCTTCCATTCCAGTATCCTCCTCGCACATGCCTTCCATTACAATTTTTGCCCTAGCTCTGAGGAAGAAAATGTATTCTGAAATATTCAGGATTGGTGTTTCCAATCTTGGACATTTTAGGATGGAGCAGTGGCAGGAAGTGACATGGAATAGTCTGGAGCAAAAAGGATGGTGCTTCCCTGAGTGACACACTTGAAGGAGAGAGGGAATGACATCTAAACAGAGGTTTATGAGACATCAGACACCAGCCTGGGAGTTTGAGTGGCTTAGAGTTGCTTCTTACAGTTCTTCCCTCCCTCCCTCCCTTTTGAAAAAGATGTTGGACAGAGGTAATGTAAACACTGCTGTAAGTGGCAGAGATCTGTGAATTCAAACCACAAACACAGATTTAAGTGTGGTATGAGAGGCCATGTGGTGTAGTGGTTAAGAAGTTGGTCTAGGACCAGGGAAACCCAGGTTCAGGTTCAACTTAAGACATGGAAACCCACTGGGTGATTTTGGGCACATCACTTTCTTTCATCCTAAACCTACTTAACAGAATTGTTGTTGTGGGTTTAAAAAAGAAGGGAAATTCCCATGTAAGCTGCCTTGAGCTCCTGGAGGAAAGGTAGGATATAAATCTAACAAAATGAATAAAACAATGTGGCAGGGATTGTTGATTTTGAAATAATGCCTCAGGCTTGTTAGCTCTGGTGGGAGTGACGAAAGGAGCTATGAATGATTTAATGAGCCATTTGCAGTTTCGCTGCTGTAGAGGCATAAAAATAAATAAATAAGTTTTGTGCAGTATATTACATAAACATTTTTTTTCCAGAATATTTTTAAGTTGAAATATGGTAACCCTAATTAAGAACAAAAACAAAATCTATCTAAAACACTACCTTTATTATATTGGAATGCAGCCTTGACCTTAGGAGTATATTTAGGAATTTTGAGAGCATGTAGTGGGGGCCTATTTACAATATGTCTGCCACAGTGTGCATGGCCAATCACAAATCATCCTTATCAGAAGGCAAACTAATCCCCCAAATGTATTTTATAATCCCAGTGGGAACTTTGTAGGGTTTAAAGTAATTCCTGCGAGTGGATATGTTGGTCAAGTATGATATTACTTATGTTTTATGCTTGATATTGTAAACCAGCATGAATCTTTTTGGAGAGAGAGAGAGAGAGTGTGTGTGTGTGTGTGTATGTATATATACATACAGATATATGTATGTATATATTTCAAGTAATGAAGCAAGGGTGGCATGCTCCAGAATTCCATTAGTAGCCCCCAGCACCCTACAATTATACCAGTGAAATTGCATGGCAAAAGGGAACCTTTGTAGTACAGAAGTGGAAGAGGAAGAAGAAGAAGAAGGAAGAAGAAGAAGAAGAAGAAGAAGAAGAAGAAGAAGAAGAAGAAGAAGAAGAAGAAGCCGCCACCGCCGCCGCCGCCAAAAATAATTGGACCTTTAGAGGCTGAAAATCAGCAACGTAATTTGGGCTAAAGGATAAGAATGAAAATGGCTTGCCACCCAGAGCCTTCCTGCTCTCATCCCACCCATAAACCT
The DNA here is from genome assembly GCF_059951505.1 of Python bivittatus. Taxonomy (NCBI): domain Eukaryota; kingdom Metazoa; phylum Chordata; class Lepidosauria; order Squamata; family Pythonidae; genus Python; species Python bivittatus. Next base: position 24,124,674 of record NW_028277098.1, on the reverse strand, counting down.
TCCAAAAGACAAAAAACAAAGGGTAGAAAAATGTAGCCTTTTCCCTTTCTGTGACATCCTGCAGCCCTCTGGAATGTTGGGAGCTTGAGTTCCAGCCACCAACCAAACTTTAACCTCCCTGATGTTCAAGGCTCTTGCTTAGATCTGCAGGATACCAGCTTCCTAATTATTTGATTAAAAATAACAGTAAGATGGGACTTCAGTAAGATGGGATTGGAAGCTTCTTGTCCATCAAGGGAAATATTTGGGGGCACATTGGTGCCAGGACACTGTTTTGCCTATTCTTTTTTTTAATTAAGACCAATTAGATTAGCAACAACAATAAAAATGCAAGCTTCTCCAGGGACAGAAGGGAGAGGAAAGAAGGGCAAATCAATAATAAAAAAAAGGCTGGATGTTTAAAAGTGTGGGATTTGTAATTTGGAGTCAGCCCTGTGTGGAAATACTGACTGCATGCATTCACTTCATCTGATGCTGTCTCAGATTATATCCAATCATGAAGAGCAAAGGGAATGTTTATTTATTTATTTAAGTGATTTGTATGGTTGCCCATCTCACAACAGTGACTCTGGATGGTGTACAAGGATTGAAACAACAACAATAACATATAACCCATGATGCCCAAGGCTAAAACCGTAAACCCCAAATCATAAAAACCACAGCACCAGCAGAACTTGACTAACTTCCTGGCTCAAGTGCCTGGGGAAACAACTATGTCTTCAGAGCTTTACGAAAAGGCTAATAGTCCTGTATTAATTACTCCAGCGCAGGAAACATACATGTCTATGGGAACTTTAAAAAAAAAAAACTCCCCCACCAGTTGCTCTGCACATGGGGACAAAGGGACATCACAGTGATTAAATAAGCAAGGCCAGAAAAAAAGGCAGAACAGATCCTCAAAGGATGCTGTTGTGTCCTGTTTCTAGCTAGAATGGCTGTTGGGCTTTGCTTGGCAAAGATGGTTTCACATTGATAGAAACAGCTTCCCTTGGATTTTCAGGGAAGCAATGGCAAACTGAAAATGGCTCCAGAGTGGAGTCGATGACCATGGTGGAATGAGAAGCTGGCGAATGGACCGGCTTCTCAGAATTCCTCTCTGGACAAGGAGAGGACTTGGGATCACCCACAAGCACTCCTGACAGTAGCTCCTCATGAGGACACTATAAGGCAGCAGTCTCTGGTAGGTTTAGAGCTCTGGGAGTTGAGGTATTGCCATCTTTGCCCAAACCACAATTCAGAGCCTTCAAAAGGACACTGAGTTTGCATACTTCCTCTTTTAATTACTTCTGGAAATTGCTTGTTAACTTCTTTTTGGATATTAGGAATCTTCAGAACAGCACATTTTATTACACCGGGTGAGTCTCCTTCAATCCCTAGCAAAAGAAATTTTTTATGCAAGTTTAAGGACTTTAAAAAATCTTACTTTGGAATAAACAGCAGAAGGGTGATTGGAACGTTGATTCTGGAAAGTTATAAATGGACTAAGGGTTCAGATGGTTTTAAAATAAGTTTTTGAAATTAATTACAAGAATCCTTCTTGTGGGAAAATGCTGTTGGTTAGAATTATATTAAAACATATATGAAGATTTTGAAATTAAATGTAAGAAACAGCCTGTGGGAAAATGCTTTTCATTAAAAAAGTACCATGATAAGATGGGACTTTGAAGGTTGGACACTAGAGGGAACCAGAAGGAACTAAAGATTATAATTAAAGGAGAAGAACATTTAAATTCAACCCACTAATACAGAATGGAGCAAAATATTTTCACTTTGGATGAATTCAATAAAATTTGGGAACAATGGGCTCAGAAGTTAATCTTAAGATTGTGTGCTATTTTTAAATATTGGTTATAGAAGAGGAGCAAGTTTTACCAAATGAGACTGAGACTCAGGCTGATTCGAATGTGGATTTAAAAATGACACTTTAAAAGAATGGTATGGAAAAGTGTGTTATACTGGATATATAAATGAAACTGGCTTATGTCTTAATAATTAAAAGGGAGATACAAACAACAAACCAGAAGAGTTACTTGGATAACTTTCTTATTTTAGATTTACAAAAGAAAGTTTTGAAGGATTTTCTGAGAAGAGACAAAAAAAGAAAAGAAATCAAATTTGGGGATATTATTTAAAGGGATTAAAGATCAAGACTGTTAAAAGCAAAGGGAAGGAATATAAAGTTGGTTTATTTGATCAAGGTTAAAATATATATGTTGTTGTTTCTGGTAACCCTTAATGGACTTTTATTGACCAGGACTGAATGATGAGGCTTTAAAGATTTGTTTATAGATAAGAGATGAGATATGGGAAGAAGAGATCTTCTGTTGTATTTTTAGGGAAAGTGGTAAGTTATTGTGTTAAAAGTAAAGGAAAGGAATATAAAGTTGGTTTACTTGATAAGGTTAAAATATATTTGTTGTTATTTCTGGTAACCTTCAGGACTGAATGATGAGGCTTTAAGAATTTGTTTATAGTTAAGAGATAAGATATGGGAAGAAAAGTTCTTTTGCTATATTATCAGAGAAGATGTTTGTACAGTACTTGTGATGAAGGGGGAAGTCATTTTTTCATATGTCTTTTTTCTTTTTCTCTATTGCATTTTCTTTTTTTCTTTTTCTTTTTTTCCTGCACTTTTTTCTTTTTATTCTTTTATATTTTTTAGTTTGTATTAGTTTTTTATCTTTGCAATTATAAACTTTAATAAAATTATTATAAAAAAAGATAGAAACTGCTTCCCTCAAAGCTAAGCAGCCATCAAGAGAGAATATCTGCACCTTGACACCCCCTGAGGAGGTGTGACTTGCCTCTGCAACACCAGGCCCTCAAGCAGGATTGATTGCAGTCTGGACAGGCCTATCAGAGAGAACAATTTTGGTTGGTAGCCAGGCAAAGTTACTTAAGCCATATCGCATTAGCAGTTGGAAGATCATCCTCCACATGCACAGTCTACCGTTACATGTCATTAATTTACCTTCTTTTGAAGGTAAAATCTATCTTAGTTGGGTAAATGTGTGGAATGGAATGTAACCCTGGCACTGGGAATGGGAAAAAGATGTTGAAGAGTTTCAGAAAAGATTATTCAGTCCTGAAGAAGAAAACACATGAAAGAAACTTAAAAAAACAAAACAAAACTCTTAATTTTGTTTGATATAAGACATAGTAGAGAGAAACGTGGACTGACTTTAAAGATTCTGTTCGTATCCCATAATACTGAAGAACATTCCTGAAACCCCTTCTGCTCCTGTCTCTTCACCTTGCTCAAAGGTTTGACAATGTGGTATCTTCCAGTTCACATACAACTGGCATGTAGAAGATATCTGAGCCCACAGAAGGGGTGGTGGTATGGGGAGCATTTCAGAAGGGACCCTCCCTAGTTTTCTGGAGAACAAAAGGAAAGGAGGGGAGAAATATTCTCAGTCTTGCAAGATTCTGTTAATATAACCTTACAATAAAGATAGAGCTAGTCCTCCTGGTTGAGCTTCTTGTCTGGGCTGCCTCACAGAGCTAATGCAGTATGTCCTAATTTAGAGAGAATGGCCCTGTATTCAAAGACATTCTCCATTTCAGAAATGGGGAAACCTGTGTCACAGACCTACAACTCCCAGTATCCCAAGCTAAGAAGCTCATAGTAAGAAATAGTGGGAATTGTTCAGGAACACCTAGAGAGCCATAATTTCCCTGTTAACTGGGATGGAGCAGCATGCAGGTTATCTTGTTATAGTCTTTCCAGGTATGGTGAGATGGCCTGTATTTCTACTTACAATTTTTTCAGAATTTGCATCCATACCTATACATTGGCATCTGTACATTTTATTAAAATCTTTTATGCTTTTTTTGGGTAAGGCATAAGTGGTCTGTTTCCTTCTGTGGGTCACTGGCTCTCTGAATTTGGGGATGGGGATGGGAAAATAGATTGGTTGGGAGTGTAAGTGGGGAATCTGATGCTTGAATGCTCTCTAGTTAATTAGGTGTTATAGAGTCGGGTTTATGTATGTATGGACAAATGTTCTTCACTGTGTATACATAAAGTCTTTTAATCACTGAGTGCAGCATGTTACAGAGAACTGTTATGATAGCTTATTAAACGAGGGAGCAGGATCTTTTTAAGACAATGAGAAAACTGAGGACGTTTTGCCCACATCTTAACCCAATAAATAAGTAGGGGCAAAAGCTGAAATATCTCTTGGGAAAAAATATTGAACCATTTGATTATTTCAAGTAACCCTAGAACCTTATTTTGGATTTGTTCCTTTCTGGGACAGTTGCTCCTCATAGTTCACCCTTGTATAATATTTGGATCCACTGCAGTAACTTTTGGAGAGATGAACTATTTATGTGATACTCTTCAGCACTGAATGTATTGTATAAAAATTACGTAAAATAGTAATTCTATACAGATCTCTCTGTAATCATTACCTTAGTCCAATAGTAATTACAGATATATAGATAAAATGTTAATTCTATGAACTATTGGTCTTTTTAATCATAAGTATTCAACCAATAATTGGTGTAATTTATTAAGGGGCATCAAAGGAAAGTACTTAGATGCTTTACTCTTTGAACTGATTCATCCTACATTTTTACATAATTTTTCTGAAATTCTAAACAAATGTTTGTCATTTGTGGAAAATGCACAAAAATATACTTGACATGATTGTGGAATCTGGATAATTATATGTAATATTATATTTCAGGTACTATGTAGGGTGGGCAACCTGGTTCCCTACTTTCAACTCCCTTCAGCTTAACTTGCATGACATCGGATGGTATTGTAGAGTTCTGGGCCAGACAGCTAAAGTCATAAAGTTCCCTCCTTCTGTCTTTAAGCCATCTGAAAGGGTTTTGGTATTGATCCAGAAGATCATTACTGGGATAAAGGTGTACCCTCAAACAAATTAATGTGTGATAACAGAGATTAGACTATTGTATGTTGAAATCTGATGCTAAAGTTGCTTAGTGGACAATGTTTCTCAAAGGCTGCCAATGAAACCATTTCCCTAAACAAAATAGGGTTTATGCTTTTTGATGGGGGATTTTGTTTGGCTTACCTGTTAGCTTCTACTTATACTGTATCTGAAGTCGATGGGAATCAAGATTCTTAGGCTCTCTGAGGATTGGGTCAAAAGAACAAACTACATTCTTTTGATTATCTGCTATACTTTCCAAGTTGTTTGTAGTTTCCTTGCGTAATTGAATGGGTTTATTGACTCTGCTTAGATTAAAGCTTGAATGACTAATATGTTTGGTTTGAATTCACAACTGACTATAACAATTTAGATGAATCCAGTAATGTTTGAGGCTCTTTAAAAAAAGTGAATTGCAAAATAAACGGAATTTTATAACTTTGTTGTAGCAGCTTCATAAGAAGGGAAGGGAAAGGAGCAATAGTCTGTAGCTCCCAAGTGATGTTAGTCTATTTTAGCAGTATAGAGAAGCTTGCTTTCTGATGCTTGTTTTGCAGAATTTATATAAGTTCTGATTTCATGGATCATTTTACACTGAAGAGGTAAATATACAGAGGACAATTTTGCATACTTTTCTTGTAACATCTTCTGAAAAGCATCTTTACCATAAGGCGTCCAGATTAGACATAGGGAAATATAATGTATACTGTTGCTAGGCAACATGGCACTACTATTTTTGAAAACATCTTGCCATTTGGGTGGTAGCTAAAAATCTCTACTTGCAAGAGGAGATTTAAGGAAAAATCAGAGAAAAAAGTTATAACACCTTGCAGAATCTTGCAAAAATCTTAGTACTGTAATTGGAGAACTGGCTTGGATCATAAGTTAGTGTTAATAAAATGAGCCAAGTCTCTCTACAGCTTCTTTCATATCCTGTTCCCAGTCCTGCTTTGGTGTAACTATGGGATGTTCAAGAGCATTTGCTTCTGTATTATATTAATTACAAAATTGCTGTGTCACCCAAACAGGGACAAAATGTGACTAATCCTAAGTATAGTGAGTGGAAACAAACCAAGGTTGGGACATAGTTTATTAAACAAGCTGCTTTTATAAATAGTAATGATTAACCACAATGTAGCATTGTAAATGTGCATGGGAATACACATGTGATGCCACAGACCTATGTACTGCATTCCAGCTGAATACAGAATTAGTACTTTGAAGTGTGCACGCATGTGCATGTATTTACTATCTGAATTATTTGAGGTATCATACAACAAACATAAGGAGGTGCGGGCTGAGGTGGGGAGTGGGTTCTGGTCTGGTGATTTGACTCCTGAATGTGAGGAGTTGGGAGATGAAATGGCAAAGAGGTCTGGCCAGCTGACAGGGAGATTGTAGACCACAGTTTGAGAATCTCTAATTTAAAGCCGTTTTAACCAGCATATATTTATGCTGAAAATACTTGATTAATTCTACTGGTCTTTAGTAGAATTAGTATACTATTACTCATTGACTTAGGAGGCTAGTAGAGAAAGGTGGGTGTGAAGGATATTGGCATTTGCCAATAAAGGAGATTAGAGAGGTACTATGAAAATGGAAATTTAAGGCTTTGAGGGAACTATATTGGCATATAATGCTGGTGAAAATTTTGGGTTGTGGAGTATAGGAAAGGAAAAGAAACAGCACTGAAGCAATTATAACTGGCTTATCTGAGAATAAAGGAAAGAAGGTACAATATTTTCTGCCCAATATGAGTGAGTCCTAGTTCTACTCTATATTCCAGTTTTTTAAAAAAAGTTCAAAATTGTATAACTTTTCTTATGGACTTTGAACTGGTAAAATTTGATTGTACATATAGAATTTAAATTAGAAAACAGTAAAACAGAACTTAAATTTACTTGAGGAAAATAATGAACAAAGTTAATAAAGGAGCAGAGAAAGAGAGTCCAGAGTAAGAAACTAGTTGATGGAAAATCATAGTAGATGACTACATAGCTGTGCTTGAAGTGAATTCTTTTTAGATGTTTCTGTGGTGTCCTTGATGATGGTGATGACTGATTAATTGATTGATCTGTAGTTTATTGTCACTCAAAACTACTGAAAAAAGAACGTAAACAGTCAAAATCTGATTGTAAAAAACCCCAACACAGAACAAAGCTAGATATCCTTACTACTAATTCAAACTAAATACAATATACCTGATTAAAGAGGAAAGTCTTGATTCCTTTCCTAAAAGCTTTCTAAAAGAGTGAGTGAATGAATGAAGATTCTGAATGAATCTTGTGAGGAAGATTGATTCAGAGCTTAGTAGCAAAGTATCTCATTAAGTGGGGGCATCTTATAAAAGCTTATATCTAGACAAATGCTTACCAAAATAAATGACTCCTCAGATAATTAAGACCCAAAATGATAAGGCCTTTAAAGGTTTTAAGAAATACACCTTAAATTGTGCCTGCTAAACAACTGGTAGGAATTTCAGCAAAAGCATCATGTTGTCCTACATATCAGTTACCAGCCTGGCAACCGTATTTTTCACTTATTGAAGCTTCCAGATACTTTTCAAGAATAGAATGCACTGTATTAATCAAGGTGGGATATAACTAAGCATGGATATTTGTTTCTGAGGCAACCAGACCCAGAAACTGTCACAGAAACAATTTATGTCAGTCTGATTCCTGGCTTGATCACAATCACTGATTCAGAGAAAGTGTAACAGAGGAATCAAACCCCACTGAGATTAAAAAAAAAGGTCCATAGTTTGAGAATACCATCTATGGAAACAGACTTTCCTCTTTCTCCCTATGGGTCTACATGAGAGCAACATGGATTTCTCTGGATAAATTGGGGAATGTTTGGTAGTTCAACAGAATGGAAAATGCTGGTCCAGGAAACCTAGAGGCAGTGTTAGGAAACAGGATGAAGAACAATCTTGATGAAAGGAAGCCTCCATGAAGTTCTTGCTGCTTCATTAATCTAAAGCAGACTTGAATATTACAAAGTCATGCTATGAAAATATGCTGAGTGGAATTATGCAGAAGTTTAAGAATGGGCCATCTTTCTTATCAAACTTTGAACTAGCTAGTTTATACATACCATTATTCCCTGAATGTTTTTACAAATGTACAGTTCCAAAGCAACAATTCCTTTTCATTTAAACAGAGACAGAAGCACATAGTTAATTAGATTCTGATCCCACTGTAGTTACCCAAACTTCTCTTCATTCCCACTAGCCACCAAAGCTTTAACTTTACCAACTTTTTCAGAGCAAATTGAATTCTTTAGCAAAGCTAGCAGGGACTGGTGAATAATACAAAATACAAAATATATGTGTGGAGGAGCACTAGGTTGAATTTCCCAGTACGGGTGTACACAAAATAAAAAAATTGTTCTATTTCAAGCTTGGAACAAAACAGATAAAAGTGTGCATTCTGGCAAGAGCAAACTTGAAATGGCTTAAGTGTTCCATGTTTTGATGGAACAATATTTTAAATGTTTTAAGTGTTCCAGCCATAGAAAACAGTGGAGACTTGAAACAAACTGTTTACTCCCATATTTTGTCACTAAAGCCATAGGAATAGATGTGGTGGATTGCAAAACAGAGCAAGGTTCTCAGGAAGGAGGGGTCACATGCCAAGAAGGGCAGAGAGACAAGAGACAACACAGTCCAGAACAGGAGAGTGAGAAGTATAAGAGGTTTAGGATAGAATCTCCCAGGGTATATTTACTACTTGCAGTAGTACAGATTTAGTTTGGCAAGATTTTGTCTATATGGTATAAGCCAGCGGTCCCCAACCTTTTTGGCACCAGGGACCGGTTTCGTGGAAGACAATTTTTCCACGGACCGGGTGGGATGGTTTCAGGATGATTCAAGCGCATTACATTTATTGTGCATTTTATTTCTATTATTATTTCTATTATTATTATTGTTTCTATTATTATTTCTATTATTTCGGTGGGAGGAAACACTGGCGGCGCTTTGCATGGGGATAGGAATCGGTTGTTTGTCCCGCCTAGACATGAACATCGGAAAGACGTGATGCAACGGAAGATCCAACAAGCTTTTTTTTATCTATTCAATCATGTCCGATTCTTTGGAGACTGCCTGGACAAGTCCCTGCAGTTTTCCTGGCAAGGTTTTTTTCAGAAGTGGTTTGCCATTGCCTCCTTCCTAGGGCTGAGCCCAGCTGGTGGAAGGAGGCAATGGCAAACCACTTCTGAAAAAAATCTTGCCAGAAAAACTGCAGGGACTTGTCCAGGCAGTCCCCAAAGAATCGGACATGATTGAACGGCTAAAAAAAAAAAGCTTGTGGGCTTACCAAAACTGTGACTGAGACTAGTGTGCAATGCGGGAAAGAGGCCCGGATGGCAGTGGTAAATAAAATAATGGGTGGGCTATGCGCAGAGTAAAATAAATGTTGGATTCTAAGCGCGCAACCTAGATCCCTCGTGCAATTCACAGTAGGGTTTGCGCTCCTATGAGAAACTAATGCTGCCACTGATCTGATAGGAGGCAGAGCTCAGGTGGTAATGCAAATGATGGGGAGTGACTGTAAATACAGATGAAGCTTAGCTTGCCCGCTGCTCACCTCCTGCTGTGCGGCCCGGTTCCTAACAGGCCACGGACCGGTACTGGTCCGCAGCCCGGGGGTTGGGGACCCCTGATATAAGTAATAAAGGAACTGAATTGGACTGTTTCCCTGTTGTTCTTGGGCTGGGCCTGACAAGATGGGATAATAGTCCCTGTTTACTTCAATTGGCAACCCATCTTGAAGAAAAATTGGACAAAGGAATTATTTTTAATTTTTTAAAAAATTAGAAAATCCCCAGCAAAAAAATCAATTAGAATCTGTTATGATAACTTCCCATCCCCTCTCAAAAGATGTTTTTGTTTCAATTCTTTAAAAGAAAAACCTGAGGCACTTACATATTACATTAACAGGACAAAAGAGCTAATGTCATCAATATTCTTTTCAAATATCAATTGCCTGCCAGGAGATAAGCAAAAAAGGCAAATAGAAATTGTACTGAACTATGTTCTTTTGCTTCTTGTATGTTTCTTTTAAAAATTATTTTCCAGAAAATAAAATAAAATAAAATAAAATAAAAATCCTTTGGCTAATTTCTCTGTAGGTTGATGGCAAATACTTTGCAAAGACTATCACCTCAGGTTCAAGCAGTGGCTTTGATGTTTTTTTAATTGCAGTTAAAGGCAGCACCTTATTAACTCTTTCATGAATTAATGGAACAGTATTAATAGTATCAGCAAGCAAAACAAAACAAAAGGGGTGGTTACTGCCCCAGGCTTAACAAGCAGCAAACAAAATCATTCTGAAAGCTCAACATGGCAGAGCAGTCATGCATACACACAGCCACCTCAGCAGAATGTCTTTTTAGAGTTAACACTCATCAACATCCACAGATAAAAGATTGAGCAAATGTTCCACCACATCAACAGAGTCTTGGCAATTTTAAATACATTTTGGAAGCTCAGTATCAACAAAGCAAAAAGGTTAACAAATCAGCCCAACCCAAAACAGAAGTCTTTGCATTTTTAAAAGTATCCCGAAAACTCATCAGCAGTAGGACACAAGAGCACGCATAGAGCATGCACACCCCAGCTCATACCTGTATAGAATCTTTGTATTTTTAATTACATTCTGAAAACACCTTTAACTTTTATTTAAACGATCAACAGGACATGCACATCTTCGTGTTTTCTTTGAACTTCATTTGCTTGGTTTCTTTTGTAGGCATGCAACTTTCCCATTGCAAGAACTTTGTATATAAAAAAGAAGCAATAATTTATTAGTGAGAATGGCAGGCAGGCATCCTCATGCAGTGTTCTTATATCTGGCCATGTGCTTTAAATGCTTAAGTAATGCTTTCCTCTTGACACTCCACTTCCATATGATTGTACACAGTCTAAACCGATAGCAGCAGGACACAAATGCTGGAAAAAGTTTGAAAAAGCTCAGTGAGAAGCCACAAAGGAGCAGGTCAGTCTCAGAATTTGGAACCGTCAGAACACTTGAAGTGATGCCACTTGAAAAAGCTAAATATTGTTCTAAGAATTGAACAAAACAGTGTATTTTGTTCTGACAGTTAGTATCTGTAGCAGGGCATCTTCCACCAGTCTGTTAAACAAGACTGTCTGATCCCTTCCTGAAATCTTCGCCCTCCCAAGATTCAGGGGTGTCTGGCTGTAGTTGTTCTTTCAAGTGAAAGAGTTCTTCCTGGGACAGGTAGTTAATGACAGTTAAATGATTTCAATTAAAGGTAGTTTTCTATATTTCCTAGTATATATCTTCAAGACACTTTTAGTAGGGACACAAACTGCTATCACTTCTTCACCCCCAAGTTTTCTGAGCCATTGCTGCTGCCCTTCCTCACTGAAAGTGGCTTGGATGTGCCCGCCTTAGCCACTAGAACTAGTGTCCCTCCTGAAATATAGTTTTAACTGATGGTGAAGGTTGGAATGGAAGGCCTTGTCTGAGAGGTTTGGCTTGGGGGCAAAGAGCTCTAGTTAGTTCCTGCCTTGAAGTACAAGTTCCTGCACTGTATACAAGAATTCTCTAAAGGACATCTCTCTCGTGTAAATGGGACCTTGGGAGAATGGGCAAAGAGAAGCTGCCAAGGGAACAATCAGATAAGACACAGCATAGTCCGCAGCTGGATAGTGGGCAGGGCAGGAGGCTCAGAAGAGTCCCTCCCTAGTTTCTCAGGCTGTAAAGGAGGGGGGGGGGCAGGGGAGAAATGTATTTTCAGACTTGCAAGATTCTGTCAATGTAGCTTTTCAATAAAGTAGAATTAGCTCATCTGGTCGTGATTCCTATCTGGAAGAGTTTGGGGCTGTAGAAAGATAATACTTCATATTTTGGAAAGTAGAGTGTATGTATTGTCTGCTGTGGGATTAGTTGTGTGTGGCAAGGAGATACAGAATAAAATAATGATATTGCTGCTGGATCACGGCTTTTGATCTGGGCTCTTGCTAGTGCTGGACACAAAGGGTCTTCACATCCAGTCCAGAATATCCACAGCAGAGTAGCAAAAGAATATCTGCACATAAGAATGTTGTAAAAAGTAAGTAAATAAATAACACACTAATGCTCTAAGGTGACAGAAAATAAATAATTCTTCCGAATGATGCTACAGAATTAAGAATAGTACAGGAAATAGGATTCTGTGTGCTCAGAGGTCCCCATGATATGTCCAGACATGCTAAAAATGGACCATTTGACAGAATTTCCAGCATTCTACCTTTCTGTCTGTATTAATCCCATTGTATGGGCTAGCTTGACTCTTTGGTGTTGTTTTACTCTTTTGTTTCCTCAAGTCAAACTCCTGGCTTTCACACACTCTTATTTGTTTCTTTTTGAGCTTGGTCCCAGGGCTCCTTTCAGACTTGTCTGTCTCATCTTTACTATATCAATATTATGTGTTGCAGTGGTCCCAGCTGCAACACATCCTGTTCCCTCTTTTCTCTCTGCTGTCAACAAAATTTGAACAGAAGCAAGATTCTTTGTATTTAGCATTAGTGCAAGTGGAGAATATCTAATTTGAAATGTACCCATCAACAAAAGGACAAAATTCTGCAACAGAAAGCTGCTGGACTGATCTAAACATAAATGTTTTCCTTTGTGGAACAGCTTTTGGAAATGTCTTCTGCAGCTGAATAACCACGGCAGAAATAATAGGAAATTTGTATGGAATCAGAATTCTGCTTATGGATCTTATGGAAATGTCCTTTCTTTTTACACTAAACTCAAGAAAGCCTACTTAAAAATTAATAGTGTTTCATGCATTCATACTATTTCAACATATATTATTTTAGTACTGCTTGCAGGCTAATGTTACACAAAAGGTGGTTGAGGTATACAGAACATGACTTATCTAGGACCTGCTAATAAATTTTTGGCTGAGGCAAGAATTGAATTACAGATTTTCCACAATCAGACTTTTAGCCATTGGGCAAACACAGTAATTAAAATACATATGTATCACTAACATTGAAGTGCCATAAATATAATCTCGAAATAAATCGTATAACTCTGATATAGTGATGGCCTGTGGCAATCTACTTAGCATTGTATTTCTGGCATGCTGAACTGAGTTGATAAGGTAGGAAGGAATGTTTGATTGCTCAGGGAACTAAACTGATTGTAGTCCAGTTTCTGAGAGAAAAGAGAAAGTTGGCCAAAATGATAAACTTTCACAATAACAAACTGAGGGCTGAAGGTTATAGGAGAATTCCTCTGGTCCTCATACCCAAAGCACAGATGCTGAAAGAAGGATGTGGAGTTTGGAATGAAGTGAGAACAAAATCTAGAAGGAAAACAACATGGTTTGAGTAAAAGGGAGAGAGGAGTAACTAAGGCAAAACTGGTCTCACCAATGAGAAGATTCTGAGGTTGTATCTTTTTGGTGGAGGTAGGAGTGAAGAATCAAAAATATATATCTAGAGAGATATGTTTCTAATGTTAGTCTAGGCTCTGTCAGAAGACAACGCTGCATTGTCACTGTAGCATGGCATCATTAAATATGCAATGAAGCTCCCAAAGCAAAATATTTCTAAAGGGCAATATTCTTTATTGCCATGAAGAAATGAGCTAATTTGATTGTGAGTTTTCTGTCAACCAGCTCTGTTCAACTCATTTTCCTTTTCTATATGTTTTCTGTTCCTGTTCCTGGAGAGATCAGATCTGGCATTTGATCCCAGAGAACTTTAACAGTTGAGGTTATCAGAGTTGAGGGGAAAATGGTGGATTTCAAAAATAAGTGAGACTATGGTTTTATCTAAACCACCTTGGTTAGAGGTATGTGGCAAGAATATATGTGTAAGTATGCAGATATTAAATATGTGTGAATATTATTGAGATTCCACAAATATTAATTGAATACTAGCTGAACTGAATATTAATTTTCATTTCAGTTAGATTGTCTCTAGTTTGAGTTCTTACCAAAATTTTCTTCCCAGTTCCTCCAAGAATCTAATTGTTATGGGGTTATTAGCATTGTGTTGAAAATTTTGGTTTGAGGCTAAAGCTGATTGTGTGGTTTATATAGCAGCAATCTATGTATCCATCTTTCTTCTGCCAGTGTCTAATGATGCAAATGAATTAAGTTCATGAAATCATTAAATTTATTCATTGTTGTTATGTGTATTTTAGATGGTTTGAACTGGTATATTAATTTCTTCTTAATCCCTTGCCTATTAGTAGACTAAATGGAACATCTGTGTTCCAAGTCATCCTCAGAGTAAGGTCAATTTGATGGCTTTGTCTACCAGATTTGTTTGTCTACCTTGCATGATGAAATCTCTACATACGTATCGTCCTTTATTGGCTGAAATTATGTAGTGAATAAAAAAATAAATCCTAAAAATGGCACCATATATAAGCAGCATATATGTTGAAATGATAAACATACAGGTAGCTCTTGGTTAACAACAGTAATTGGAACTGGAATTTCTGTCACTAAGTGATGCTATTGTAAAGCACGATGTCACATACCACATTGCTTAGTGATCACAATCCCTACAGTCCCCGTTGCCATCATTAAGTGAGGATTGTAGGTTGTTAAGCGAGCACCTCCTTGCAACTTCCTGCTGGCTTCCAACAACCAAAGTCAGTGGGGAAGTTGGCAGGAAGTTGCAAGTCCCAGGTGGCTCACAGTTAGGCTGGCAGGCAGGTAAGTGATTGCTGCCAGGTGTGGGAGGGTGCATGGGTGGCTGTCATGGCAGGGTTGGGAGTGGCTGCTGCTGGGTAGGGGAAGGTGCAAGCAGCCTCAAAGCCATGGCACAGCAGGAACTGCAGTATGGCAAGAAGCCCCAGAGCCGTGGCACCTCCCCATGCATGACTGCCCAATGTACTGGTTGCCCAGTGGAAGGGAGGCAGGCAAAGATGACGAAGGTCAACTGGAGGTGGTGGTGGTGGTGGGGTCATAAATACGGATTGGCTTGAATTTTTATCATGCAACTATAAGGGTGCTGCAACGGTTGTAAATTCAAGGGCCAGTTGCAAGTCCACTTTTTCAGGGCCGGCATAACTTCAAATGGTTGCTGAATGAATGGACATTAAGTGAGAACTACCTGTACAAGAAGGTAGAGGCTATGGGCTTATCCACATCCTGCTTACCATCATGTGAAGACACACCCCACCTCACAACAATTTGTTGAAAACAGGAATGCAGGACTGGCAAACCTCTGCCCCAAAATAGCTCAACTGATAGGTTGGTGGTCTGGAAGACTTTATCTGAAGCCCTTCCTATGCTCCACCAGCTGGGCTATTTTGGGACAGAGGTTTATCAGTTTCACTGAAGATGGATAGATAGGTTTAACTTCCTCTTAACCCTAGCCCTTGGGTGGAACAGCTCTACATCAAGAATCTGTCATGTGGGGCCACTTCAAAGTAGCTAAAGTCTCCAGGGCAGGCACCCACCCTATCCCCCAAGCCTACCCCACTACACTTTAAGGAGAGGATTGGTGCTGGCGCTTTCTATTGGCTGCTGATACTGGATGTAAGGAGGAACAAAGCCAGGGAATCTTGCCATGGATAGTAGGAGAAGTGGGGACAAGAAGGAGAATGGCTCTTTGGGTGCCAGTTCCCTGTTTCCAGGGAGTGACCACTCTGTGCGGTTGGAGACTCACAAGTCTTCTATTGCCAATTATTGCCAACAAAGGAGGTATTGCCCACCCACCTCTTCCTTTCCATGCTTTGTATTCTATTTTATTGTTGAGGCTGTCAGCCCTTTGAAGTAGGTCAGGTCAGGAAAAGACTCCACTAGTTTGACTGGAACTCTACTTTATTGATACAGGTTATAGTAACAGAATCTTGAAAGCCTGACTATGTTTTCTCTCCCCTCCCTCTTTAACCCTAGTGGATTAGGGTGGAGCCACTCTAAGCTTTTTTCTCATGCTTTCTTTGTTTCCCAGGCTTAATCATGCTTTTGTTTTTAAAACCATTTCTGCATAGTTTCTCCAAGGTAATCTCTGTGACTCTCTACAGAGGCAGGATAGGGGTTTTTTGCCAGTTCCTGCATTGGATAGCGACATTTAAGTGCTGCTGTGAGGAACAATTATATAATTAATTTTTTTTTGTCATCACATGCTTTTAAGCATCTCAGAAAGCAATCCTAAAAATGTATGCATGACAATTTGGTATACAGGTAGTCCTTGTTTAGTGACTGCAGTTGGGACTGTTAAGGGAAGTAGTTGCTAAGTGAAAAATCATGTGACTGTGACTGTGCTTACAATTTTACTTTAGCTTTTGTTTGCTTTACAGTGTCAAACAACCAAACAGCCAGGTGAGTCCAAACAGCGGGGAAGGTTTCCAGAACTTGACTCACGAGGAAGCTGAGTAAAAAGAAAAGCCTTATCGCCCTTTTTCCTCACTCCCTCACCCTTTGGAACACTCACCCAGCGCTGGGATAATTTGCGAGAAGATAATTGATGTTTGTATTTGCATTCATTGGAGAGGAAGGGATTACAAGAGAGTGAGCAGGCACAAAATGGGGAATACACACTAAAAAGAATGTGCTAGTGCTGGATGTTTGCCTACTGTGCTTGTGCCTGGGAGTCACCAGCTGCTTAGGAGGCAAAAAAAGCCTTCAGTGTGGAATTGAATAGGGTCTTGTCAGTGTCAAGCAGCAGTTGAGGGCTGGAAGTTCTAATCAACTAATTAAGATCACAAAGTTGAGCTTGTTAATTGCAGTTAGCATGTTTTAGGGATGCACCGCGCTGTGGAGAACTGCGAACAGTCACTGACTTGGGTGAAAGAATGGCTGTTGCTAAGAAATAAGAGAATGTTAGAATTAGAAGAGTACAACCTGAGGTTTGGGTGGCATGGTTTTTTATGATATGATAAAGTTAAAGTTAATGTAGATTTTAAAAATCATTATGTTAGGAATGCCATATTAAAAATATGGAACAGATATAAACCCAGGCTGTGCCTGAAAATACCTTTATCAGCCTCAGCACAAGAAGTGTTTTACAGAAAAGAAACAGCGGGCAAAGAAAAATGGTTAATACATCAAGATTTGCTAGTACAGGAAAATGGAGAACTTATGATGTAATCAAGGGAACAACTGCAGAGGGATTTACTTTGCAATGGAAGAGAGAGATTTAACATGGATAAAAAGCTACCAGGTAGAGAACAAAATGTAACAGAATGTGAAAGGGAATTATGTGTAAATGATCACCATGTAATTGTTAAAATGTAGAAACTTCTGTTGAGATTTGAAATGGAAGAAGTTAAAAAGTACATGATAAAATGGGCTAATAATTTTGCTTATAATAGATGGATTATATATATAGATGGAACAATGGGAAAGAATGTGGTTAAAAGGACTGAAATTCACATTGTCTTATAACTTAAGAGAGAATTTTTATAGAATGATGTACCATTGGTATATGTCACCAGAGAAATTATCTAAGATGTATATAGGTAGTCCTTGACTTACGACCATTTGTTCAGTGACTGTTCAAAGTTACGACAGCACTGCACAAAGGAACTTACGACTGGTCCCTGGTTATGGCTGTTGCAGTGCCCCGGTGGTCATGTGATCAAAATTTGGGCACTTGGCAGTCCACCTACACTTATGACCATAGAGGTTTTTACTCCCACACCCACCTATATCCCCCCATCAGTGCCCTTTTGGCTCCCTGAACTCCTCAGCCCCTGCCACCCTAGCTGACTTTCATCATCTTCTAGCTTCCACTGCTGACCAAGCATGCCTGACCTGCCCCTTCACAAGGTAACTGCTGGCCTCACAAGGCTTTCTTCCCAAGGTCCTACACAGTGGTTTCCTCGTGAGACCTGGGTAAGATGGCTTCATGGGGCAGCAGCTGCCACGTGAAGGGCCAGGGAGGGCATGCCTTGTCAGCAGTGGGAGCAAGAAGATAGCAAAGGTTAGCTGGGGCGGTGGAGTGGAGGGCATCAGCAGCCTCAGAGTGCAGGGTGGTGAGGGGGACTGTGTCTGAGAGTAGGATGGAGTGGCTGAGGCTTCCCAGGGCATGGCAGCTTTGTGTGCACTGCTGAGCTAGGGCTGGGGATCACATGGCACAAAGAGGCTTCCTGGCACACTGTGGTTCTAGGGCTTTATGCTTGTTGCTGGGCTTTGCACAGTGCAAAGGGGTTTTCTGGTGCGCCACCGCTCTGAGTGTTTTTGCTTTTTGCAGCCCCAGAGCCATGATGCTCCAGGAAGCCCCTTTGTACTGTGCAAAGCCCAGCATCTGCCTGGTCCAGCAGCACAGTCCAAAGGGGCTTTCTGGTGCATCATGGCTCTGGGGTTGCAAAAAGCTTGCAACCCCAGAGCTGTGGTGCTCCAAGAAGCCCCTGAAGTGCAGGGTATTCTTTTCCTGGCCTTCCTGAGCTTGTGCTGCACCCCGGCACCCTGCTCCCTAACTCATGTGTGGCCTGCACTGGCCCTCCCATGCCCCTGGGATCCCAGTGCTCCTTACTTGGGAGTCCTGCCTCTTCCCACTTAATGACCTGCATGTCTTAGAGTTACGACAGCAATTGGGACTGCCTGGGATTGCCGTCGCTAAGTGATGTGGTCACATGACATTGTGCTTTATGACCACTGCTTAGCAAATTTCGGTCCCCATTGTGGTTGCAAGTCAAGGACTACCTGTAAAGGTACTTCTAATTGTTGTTGGAAATGTGAAAAACATGAAGGGACATTTTACCATGCATGGTGGACTTGTGGAAAAGCTGTATGTATGTATGTATGTATGTATGTATGTATATATATAAAGGATTCAAATAACACATGATGATGCAGAGAATTAAAAAAATTAATATTCAGATAAAAACAGAATTTTTTTTTTATTAGGACTTAGGGATAGTAAATTATAAAAGACTCATAGACAAGTGGTTTTATATATGGTAACTGTACCAAGGTTATTATATGCACAATGATTGAAAAATACAGAAATACCCACAATGGAGGAGTAGACCATGAAGTTGGTAGAACTTGCAGAAATTGCTAAATTGATTTGTATGATTAGGGAAGGAATAACAGCTGCTTTTATGAAAGACTGGAAACTGTTTATGGACTTTTTGCTAAAAATGGATAAAAATGAACTGGTGATTTCTGGATTTACTGATTAAAAAGAGCTATATGTGGGAAGAAGGGACTACATTATGTAATTTTGAAGGGGGGGATGGTGTCAAGTATGTCTATAACTGCTGTAAAGAAAATTGGAAGTCGCTTTAAGTTTTTTTTTCTCTTTCTTTTCTCTCTATTGTTTTGAACAGTTTTTAAATCTTTTTTCCTTTCCTACTTCCTTCTATATTTTTTCGTGTTTATCTTTTAACTTTGTAAAAAATTTATTTAATAAAAATTATGTAAGTGCAAACGGTCGCTGTCTGAGGCAGTCGCTAAACGAGGACTACCTGTACTACCAATATAGTAGTTAAAATATGTTAAATATTCTACTAAAAAATAACAGTTTTGCAGGGATTAGTCTTTAAAAAAATTCATACTGATAGATTCATCTGATTTTTCCAAAACCTCCAGCAGCAATCTGTTCTTAAAAAATGAATATGTAATGCAATGCAAAGATTGTTATAAAAACATACTCATATATTATGAATAGCATAGAATGCCTAGAGCTTAATGTATCCTGTCTCAAGCTAGGACGAATTCATGTACTTTTAGGAGAGAGAGGTGGGAGGACCCATATCGCTCTGTCTTCACTCTTTACAATTGCTGTCCTGTCACCAGAAATGATTTATTTTCCTTTGTATGGACTAAAATAGCTTAGATTCTGAGGAACAGACACATGTGAAAGGAACAGTGAGATGAAGTAGGAAGAGAACATAAAAATAAAGAACAAGTTTGCCTAGTGCAGCATAACTATTTATTAAATCTAGTGATTTGGAGTTTGGTAAGTGTTATTCTGCAAAAATCTCTAGCATCATTCCATCATATTAAAAGTTTGTTTATTTGAACTGTGATGTGCAAAATTACATTGTCTTAGTCTTGGTTATTTACACTAGCTCCATGCTGTGATTGGTGAGTTGACACCTATTGCACAAGGATAAAAAAATACAGGCTTACAGCAGACTTTCTTCTAGTTTAGTTGAAGGAAGTCTGCAAGTTGGACTGCTCTGAGAATAAAATGAGGAGTTACTGTATACAATCCTTATGTAGACCCAGATAGTCATTTTTTCGTGAGATGGGCAGCCATATAAATGTGATGGATGAATGAATAAATAAATAAAATAGTTCATGATCAACAAAGCATTATTTTGGACTTTCCAATTGTTTGATAACCTGTTATTTTCCCAAGCAACAGGGAAATAGTATTATTGAATCCTTAGATGCTAGGGGACCCCAGCTACATGACAGCACCAAACTAATCTTCATTGATCTCAAAAAGCTACACAGAGTTGGATCTGGTCGGTTCTTGGAAGGGAGGCCACCAGGAAATACCAAGGTTGTATGATAGGTTGGGAAGCTGGAAAATAAAAAATTCTGGTATAAGGCAGTGGTACATTTCTGCTGTGTTATTTCCAAGTAAACTACATGGACATGACCTTGAAGTCACTGGGTATTTAGCCTCATTTGAAGGGTGCTGGAGTGGCTAATTTTTTGGTGGTTGTTGTGGCCTCTATTTGACTTCTAGAGGGGATGTTGAAATGGATCAACACTACATTGGGACTGAAAAATGTTAATTCTTAGTTTGTGTATATTCAGGACTGTCCCTGAGAGAAGCAAAAAAGTAAGATATTGGCCATGCAAGTCAAGGCCTCGCCCCTTTTTTACATGCATCAAATCAAGTACAGAAGGGATGGTGCTTTGATCACATGGTTATAGATGTCATCTTTACTTTTTCACCACCGTCCCCAGAGCTCCCTATCTGTATTCATGTCTGGGGAAGAAAAAGGATGGTTAATTAGCTGCTACCCTGGGATGAACATGTGTATCTAACACAATAAAATTGTCTTTCTTGCAGTTCTCACATACAGCTCTCTAAAACTCAGCTCCTTTGAGAATGTAAGTTGAAATAATCTGTTTCTATGTAACTCATGTAATGATGCTGAACCACATGATAATATTTTCTTTGAAATTTAAAACTTCTCTGAAGGCAACTAGGTTTCACTGATAAGCAACCTGTGCTAGTCAGACAAGACATACTCTGAATTCTAATTGGGTTGGTTTTGAGGGACATGATGGTCCAGGTGGCAATACAAAATAAGCAGGGCCATTCCTACTCCCACTTTAGGGAAAAGTGTCTTTCTTTCCTTTTTTTTTTAATTGTGTCAAATTTTCTTTAAAATGTGCATTACAATTTTCAGGTATCCTGTATCAAAATAGCAGAAACTTGCATTGCTAGTTTTTAGAGTTTGGGCCAGCAAAATTTAGCATGTGTTTAATTAAGAGCTGCAAAAGGGAACTAGTAAGTGTGGACATCCGCTGTGGGATAAAGGGATGGGGAGAGATGACAAAATATGCATAGTGAAATACATTGGGATGTAAGTGAATATGGGTGACATTTGCATGATGACATAACCACACACTCATTGTCATTTTTGGTGTCATGTGGTTTACTGGAGACATCTTTTGGGGAACTGCATGTAGCACAGATGCTGCAAAGGCCCACCATTGTATATCGGTATGATTGAAAGCTGTTTCCCTTCCTTTTGGCCTTAAAATCGCTGCCCTGTCTAGCAATGTGGGAAAAACATTCTTGGAAGTGGACCTCAGCTAAGCTATACCAATAGGATCAAAGCTGTAGCAGCAGCAATGATGTTTGATTCCAAGTCTTTTTATTACTCTGCAGTGTTTGTATCTTAATTTCATTATAGGAAATCCTTTTGGATGCTGAATAGAACAGGAAGTCAGCGAAAGTTCAGATTTTACATGGAATTAACACTTCCTTGTTATGGTTACATAGATATGTATGAAGGAGAAAAGCTGGAAGGAGCTTTCAGATTCATAACAATAGCCTATTAGTCTGGTTGTTGGCTTTTTTTTAAAAATAAATTTTCTTTGGCATGTAATCCTATTTAATTAGATTCTACTCTGTTGTTTCAAGATTCCATAAACTGGTGTTTTTTCTACCAGCTGCTGAAGCAGGAGTTACTGTCTAAATGATATTCACAACGAGTATTTGGAAGGTTTACAATTATACCCTTGCTAATAAGTTGTGTTATTTTCCCCAACAATTTTAAGAGCTAATCTTCAGAAGGCATTTTAAAATTAGCTAAAATTCTGTCGAGAGATTTACAAAAATGGTTAGCATGAAGATAATTATGTCACAGTCCTTGGACTCCATCTCTGATTGTGTGCATAAATCAGAAAATGTCAGCTGTGTTTTCCCTTAATAATTATACTTGCAGCAATATATTGCAGTTTAAATTTCTGTTATGATTTTGCTGTGGGTTTACAAAACACAAGACAGTTGTTTCTAAAGTTTTTCTGCTGATTAAATAATCCAAGGATTTTTCAGAATAGCAAGTTATCATGTCTAATGCTAAGATATCAATAAACAGATCAATAAATAAGGAGGCGAAAGAATGTGTGCTTCTTGTTGATTGGAAATCTTCTTTAGAAGGCAATAATTGTATTTTGGAGTATGAGATTTTTTAAAGAGTGTGACTTGTAAAGTTTACTTTTTCATAAGTGTCTTCTAAATTTCAACAGTTTAAGATAGCTTGGGTGGTGAGTTGCTGAGACAAATGGTGCCTTCTTGAAATTCAAATCAAGTAATCAGCTAAATTTTTGAGTCCTAGTTGCCTTTAAAAATTAGAACTAAAATCTAAATTAAATGGCAGCTTAGTATAATGTATCATTACAGAGACTTTTTAGAAAATGAAACTTGCCTTACAGTAACAAGCCAGACCATAATGGTTAATTCAGCAAATCATGGTTAAAAGAAGCTGTGGCTTACCTGATGAACGAACCTGCCGATTTAGTGAATTTGTGAAAATATGTGTTGTTATTGAGCTATTGTACCTACTCCTATAATCACTGTACAGGCCAATCACTATAATATACCTATTCCTACGTCACTCATACAGGTGCAACCACTAACCATTATAACACAGTGGCCAAAGGTGATTCTATAGGGTGCCAATTGATCCCAATAAAATAAAAAAAAAAAAAGGTTGAAATCTCGCAAATTATCTAAAACTTGAAAGACCCTTTGTTTGTACATGAGATTTCACATTTTTGCATTTTTAATTTAAATGTTTTTGCACCAGTAACATGACACAAAATTGCTCACTTTCTAAAAAAATGTTTCTGACCCTAGTATAACATTGAAGTTGAAATAAGAAACTATATATAACCAGAGTCCATTGATTCCACCCAGAGTCCAACAGAGTTGGGTGGCTAATAAATTCAAATAAATATATATATGATTTGATTGACTTTAAATTATTAGGAAAGAATTTTGTTCACTGATTATTCAAGGTGGGAACCTGCAGTCCATGCCCTGCATTTGGCCTCCTTGCCCCATTTTGTAGATTTCTTAAATGTGTTGCTATATATTTCAGAACAAAGCAAAAAGATTTGGTGGTATGATTTTTGGGCTTAAAAAAAAAGAAAAGAAAATACTTGAGGCAAACATCTGAAGGGCTTAGTTTACATATTCTCCTTTGAAAAATGCTTTCCACCCCAGAATGGGGGTGGGGGGGTGGGGAGGAAGGGAAGGGAAAAACTTCTGAGGATGTCACCTCATCACTGCCATGTCTGTGGCTGCACTTAGAGGTTGAAAATGCAGTGTTTGTGTGTGTGTGAATTTATAACTATTATCAACTCAAATCAATCCATTACAGAATGACAGCGTTTTCATTGAAAGTTATAGATCATAATCCACCACGCTAGTCTAGTGCAGGTTGATGAATAGATACTTTTCCACTTCCCTATCTAGAATTATGAGAGAGAATGACGGGCCCAAAGTCACCCAGCCAGCTTCTGTGCCAAAGAAAGGACTAGAACTTGGGCCTCCCCATTCCTAGTCCAGCACCTTAATCCCCACACCAGCTGGTTCCCATGTGTGTGTGTGTATTCATATGCAATGCTTATGTAGTCCCAGCCCTAAAAATTACTCAAAAATTTTAATACATTAAATTATTATTATGTAATAAATTAAATTATATAATATATAACAATATATAAATTTAATTATATATACGTATATATACATGCATTCTCTCTCTCTCTCTCTCGATAGATAGATAGATAGATAGATAGATAGATAGATAGATAGATAGATAGATAGATTTTGGCTCTGATATTTGTCATTCTATCGATCTCCAGTATTCAGATGTTTAGGTGGATATTCCATTCTTTCCTCACTATTCTGTTTGTATTCCTCCTGAATCTATATGCTTGATGGAAAATAAAAAAGTGATTTAGATAAAGTTTTGCAAGCAGTGCTTGGGGAAACCCTAGGGTTCCATGAGAACCCCTTCCAAAACAGTTCACTCAAATGCAGCCAATTTTCTATCACTAGAGCTTGGCTTCTTGATGACAGGTTCC
Organism: Python bivittatus; assembly: GCF_059951505.1. NCBI lineage: Eukaryota > Metazoa > Chordata > Lepidosauria > Squamata > Pythonidae > Python > Python bivittatus. The sequence goes on along the minus strand of NW_028277098.1, from coordinate 24,100,276 downwards.
AGGATTTTTTTTTTTAACTGATGGCTTCTGCAGCCTAAAAAATGTTTGAAACCCTCTGATTTGGATACCTTTTGACATCCCTAGATATGTCATGAGTTACTTATTGTATTTTAATTATTAAGGGAAAAAATTATAAATGAAGGCTTTGTTTTCTTAAGCAACTATTTTTATTTACGTCTTCAAGTTGGTTGAAAAAGACATGCAAAGCAGTGCCAAAAGTAGTAAGAGGAGAATCCTGTTAATACTGTTGGATCAAACTTTTAAAAACTAGGAGTAGAGGATAAAAGGAAGGGAGGGAGGGAGGGAAGGAAGGAAGGAAGGAAGGAAATATTTTTCTCTTTTCAAACATGAGATGAAATTGATCTACTCAAATACATATTTTGAGGTCAGTATTTTTATTAGTCAAGTTTTCGATTTGCTAAAAATGCTTCTGCATTTGATGCTTAAAATTCTGCATATGTACCCATTTTCCTTAGGCTTCATACTTTTCAGTGGATTAAAGGTAGTGTTAGCTCCTGTGAGTTGAATGGAAAGAGGCACTACTGTAGTTTGTTTGCCACTCTGGCATTTGAGACATTGGGGGCATTAATAAGATATTGGCCAATTTCCTCCATGACATAAAGTTGAAATGTAGATGGAAAAAAGCTACTGCAAGGCAGCATTAAGCCATTGTCTTCAGTTAAAGTGATAATGGAGGAAACTCCTGCAGGATTAATGAGATTAGAACAGTGCCTTATGTTTTAACATCTTGGATTAAACAGAAGCATGGTGAGATAAATAAGAAATGATAGTGACCCTTTTGAAAATGTAACCACTATAAATTAGTTGAGTCGCTGTCTTGCTAGGCTGAAATTTGTAAGCTTTTGTTACATTGGGGAAAGAGTTAAAGGTAAATGTAGTTTCTTCTCAGTTAGCAGAGTTGGAGGTACATGTATTTAATACTTAAAGATCCAAATTAATAAGAGGGATAGATACAGTTTTACTCCCTACTCTGAACATAATCTTTAACCAACAGCAGATACTCTGCTATTGGGTAACCACCTTCTTCTCTAACATTTAAGATACAAATTATTTCTCACTCTATTTCTTTTTCTGGCATCCTGTTCTCTCCATCCAAGCCAGCAGAATGCCAGGGAACGGATAGAAAGTTCTTACCAGGTATTTGAATTTGGCTTGCAGAGGGCCTTTGCATATAGGTTAAGGCTATATATGGTCCTAGGGGTGCAAGTTGCCTGTTTTAGCATTATAATCTTTCTGGATGTGTATCTGAAGCATGACAATGTTGCCTTCCCTCTTTGTGCCTCTACTAATGTTAAAGCTATGGTATCAAGAGGACTGGGGAGGTTTTTCACAGGGACTGGAAGAAGACATCTAAGGCTTTATCTTCCCTTTGGAAGGCAAATCTCTTAATATATCTCCTGTGCAATTTAATACCTAATTCAAACCAGTGGGAATGGTTATCTAGAGATGTAGGGCATCTTTCTGTTTAACCCAGGTAAGGCAGTAGAGTTCTTGAACTGTTACCCAAGCAAGATAATGTAAATAAAGCTCAGTCCTGACACAGTGGGGACAGGCTGGCCCAAGGAAGGGGTCACCAGCCTTTTCTGGAAGAGACTGTATTCTCCTTGAAAGTTTAGGTACACAATTTAGAAATTTCCTGGATCTTTCATTGATGATGATGATGATGATGATAATAATAATAATAATAATAATAGCAGCAAAGATAGTACCAATAGTTATAGGCACCTTAGGTGCAATCCCAAAATATCTGGAGCGCCACTTGAACACTATTGGCATTGACAAAATTGCTATTAGTCAATTGCAAAAGACAGCTTTACTTGGAACAGCTTTCATCCTGCAATGATACCTTTAACACCATCAAACAGCAACATCTGTCTGTCGCAGATCCTTGGAAAGGACTCGATAGGTAGATAAAAGTGACAAATACAGTCTAAACATCAGGGTGACTATGCGACCAACCATAATAAATTAAACTTGTATGCTGCCTGACTCTCAATGACTCTGCATGGCTCACAACAATCAACAAAGAAATTACAGTGAAATCAATAAAAAATAAAGGTACAATAAAGCAAGGCCTCGGTGAAAGCCAGGTCTTCACAGCTCTTCTAAAAGTATCTTTAGTGGCTAGGAGAACATTTTATCAGCTTAGTCAGATACAGTAATTGCATCCTTAAGTCAACAGAGAGAACTATTATACATGTTATGGTACACTCTTGGTTGAATTATGGCAAATACTGCAAATAAGGTTGTTATTCCAATTTATTTATCTTTTGTATTTATATGGCTGCCCCACTCATGGAAGTGACTCTGGGGTCAAAGTGGGGTCTGCCACTTTGGAATGTTACTGCTGAAAGATGCCATAGTATCATTGGAATGGGTGGAATTAAAATGTTCACCTTATTTTTGGGGGGTTGGGTTAAGTAATTAAATGGATACTTCTGCCATATTTAAGACATTAGTTTTTCTGCTTAACCATTCTCCTGCCCACAACCCATTCCAGTACTTAGAGTCTTCAAATTAAAGAGATTTCTTGTATATGTATCTGTCCAGGCATTCAGTTCACACCATATGGGAGTGGGTGGTTCTAATGGAGAGTACCTTCTCTGTTGTGAGTCCTCACTTAAAAAGTACTGTCTCCAATGACATGTGTGATATTCACACTGCTGTCTTTGGGGGGTCAATGTATTTTTTTCTTTTTCTCCCAGATATTCTCACAGTTTAGGTTTTTAAAAATTTCATTTCAAGCCTGTAATGCGTTGGAAATATAGCATCTGTTATTTATTTATTTAATTTATTTATAAGTAAAATTTGTATGCCACCCATCTGACTATACTGTATAATATTTTATCTATCAGTCTATCAATCTATCATTAATCTATAGTTTTATATATTTTCTGTTAATAAATTGTACTTTTAACATTTTTTCTTAGTGGGTGGCAACACCTGGCCGATCTTTTTGTGACTGGGAAACTCAGCGCAGTTGGGCCTTGTTACTACTTGAATGACTGATGGCCAGGACTGTAGGCTAGACCTGAAAATTGGGGGAAAAATAAATCTGAACAGAAGGCAGTGGCAAATCGTTTCTATACTGCTGCCAAGTAAAACTGCATGGACATTTCCATTAACCCCCCAAGAGTCATGCTTAATTTGAGGGTGGATTTATCTTTTGCATTATTTTAATTGTTTCATGCTGCATACCTGTCAGGCCCAGCCCAAGAACAACAGGTAAACAGTCCAGCCAAGTTTAGTTCTTTTATTGCTTACGCCATAAAGATAGAATCTTGCCAGACTAAATCTGTACTACTCTAACCTAGTGGATATACTCTTGAAGATTCTAGGGAGTAGCTATCCTAAATCTCTTCCTCTCCCCACATGCCTGCTCTAGACTGTGCTGTCTCTTGTCTTGCCCCCCTTCCTGGAATGTGCTCCTGCCTTCCTGAGAAGCTTCTGTACTCTTGATGGCCTATAAATTTAATAAAGAAACATCTGTATTTATATTTAACTATTTTACAATTCTAAACAGATCTCCTCTTAGAAAGTCCCAATAGCCACTTACCTGGATTGCTTGCTTTCAGTTCAGCAAATACCCAATATTGCTAGCTCAGGGTCTACATCGGCTCAGAGACTATACTAGGTATAACATGGTATGTCAAGGACCACATCCAAAAGTAGGCAGGACTAGGACTCAAAGGACAGCCTGATTTTGGGGGCAGGATTAAGAAGTTTTCAGGAAGTTTTCAAGAAGTCTTTGCCATATTTGCCTCTTCAAATTCCCCCCATCATCTTTTTCTTTTTTTCAATAATTTATTAAGAATTTTAATTAAAAGAGTAAAAACGAATACAGACTAAACATAGAGAAAGAGAAGACAATGGAAAGAAAGAATAAAAGAGAATATAATAAGGCAAAAGAAAAAATATATATAAAGAAGTGACTTCCAACCTTCATCACAACAAATATAAACAAATTGAATCACTCTTCACTCCCTTTAAGGTTAAACAGATACCTCTTCATCCAGTATCACATCCTTTATCTATAAGCAAATCCATAAAACATCAAACTTTTCAATCCTGGTGTCCGCAAAAAATTGATAAAGGGTTGCCAGAACATTGCCAAAAAAAAAAAAAAAAAGTCTTATTTTAAGCTTGATAAAATAAACTTTATATTCCTTCCTTTTATTTCTAACAGTCTTAATTTTTAATTCAATCAAATGTTGTAATCGCATTTGACCTGATTTAATTTCTGTCCTTTTCCAAATCATTTTCTTGGTCTGTCATTTGTAGTTCCACATTCTGTACTTTCTCTATCTTATCAGATAAAATTTGTTCCACATCTGTCATTCCTTCATTAACATCTTTTAGACATAGTCTCTCCATAGAACCAGACATCATTATTGACAGTGTTGATATTGTAGTTACTAACCTCTGGCCCCATTCTTCAAAGATCTCCTTTAATATTTCCAATGTTACAATGTTTTGTATCATTCTGTAAGTCCCAGTATTAATTGACATCAGACTTATTTTTTTTCTTCTGCTCAAAATCTTTAGTCCCCTCTAGTGTGCAGTTTCTAAAATCATCACTTATCTTTTGTTATGACTTGCAATTGCCAGGATAACCAAAATAAGTCTGTTTCCCAGAAGTTTTTTATATTTTATAGTTAATTTCAAAATCTTATAGCAAAAGTCAATATTTCAAATTTATCTGGACCTTTAATCCATTTATAACTTAGATCAAAATCTCATTTAGCTTTTGCTGTCTGTTTCAAATTTTTTAAGTTCTTAAGCTTGTAATTAATTTTTCTTTTGTTCAGAATTGAAAATAAACTCACCCAGTGAAGTCTTTTCAAACTGTTGTTTCGAAGGTTGCTTCGAACTATTCTAAAGCTATTCTAATAGCTTTAGAATAGTTAATAGGCAGTTTCCAAAAATGATTAAAAAGTGAGGTTTGCAAAATTAGTGTCCTTTAAAAGTCTCTGCTGCGGTTGCGAGCAAGATGGCTGATACTATTGTCACCTGGCGCTCAAATCTGTGGAAAACTGCTGTCCTGTGGTCTCCTTGTGAGGAGCAGCCATCTAGAGCACATTTGGGCAATCTCCTGTCCTCTTCTTATCCAGAGAGGTTCCAAGGAACTGGTCTACTCACTGGTCCCTTGGTCTTCGGTGTGGTCACTGGCTCTGCTTTTGCAGAGCCATCTTCAGTTTGATACACCTCCCCCGGAATCCTTCAATTTCCCCCCGATCTTCCAGTGCAAAACCAAACCAAAACCTGCTTTATCTATTTGGTGGATAATATATTTAAAGCTCTAGAGGAAAAAAAAATCCAACTATGCATGAAGGTAAATATTGTCCACAGGCACTTCTGTGTCTCTCTTGTGAATTAGTGAAGAATTTAGTCCAAGGATTCTACTATTGTTAACAGTAATGGATTACAGAAGTATCCATGTCATGATTTTTAGTACCCTAATAAAGAAAATCTAAGTGGAACTGTTTATGAACTCTGAAGAGTATCATTTTATGATTTGAGAATTTTAGAATAATAGTAGAAGAACAATTAAGCTGAATTAAACCAAGAGTCCATATGGTATTCTTCCTGCAACAATAGCTAACTAGGGGCACTTAAAAGCAGAACAAGTCACTCTCTTTTGCTTGCTACTTATTTTATTTATTACTACTTACTTTTTAAATAGTGGCATACACCAAACAACTGCACCAACAAACAGAATTGATTATACAATAAAGAAATATATAATAAAGAAAACCTGTATTTATTTATTTTTATTTATAAATCAAACTTGTATGCCACCCATCTCACTGTACAAGTGACTGTAGGCAGCTCACACATAAAAAGCATAAAAACAGTTAAAAACACAAGACAAAGTTAAAAAGACTACAAATTATACTGTATACGATAGAGATTAAAAAACACCAATATGACAAAACAACACACATCCATTAACAGAAAAAGATACATACAATACCTATGGATAATGATATAAAATTAATTCATTCCTTAAACTTATAATTAAATTTAGAAACATATTGCATCATCTTCTCATTTTTAGAACAGAGATTTTTCAGAAATAGGTAACAGATTCATATCCTGGATCCATACCTTAAAATGAGGGTATGTTTCTTTCCTAATAATGTAAAATTATTCTCTTTGCTATGCCTAGGCTCAATAGAGCCAATGTTTTTCATGAGATGATAAATTCCGTATTTTAGGAATATAGTTCAACATCACATTAAGATTCTTAATTAATATTTCTTCCCCAGATTGTATTGACATATATATTGATTTGAAATCAAAATGAGGCTATCACTGGACAAGACCAGATCATATGAGTTAAAAAAGCTTCAAATTTCTTACAGTGGCAACATAAAAAAATCTAATGTCCATTCCTTTTTTCTTTGAGGGGTCCAAAAAACATGAAATAATGTTTTCTGATGGATTAATTTCACATTTAAATTATATAAAAATTGGTTTAATAATAAATAAATAAATCTTTCATATTTCTTAATACTGTTGGACCCATTGATTCTCCAAAATTGGATATTCCAGTTCTTCATTCCACAGTTGAGATATATAATTAATACTGTTTTATTTATACAATTTTTATACAATAGTGAGGTATATACTGCTTTTAACACTGTATTTTTGCATACCAAAATAAATTATCTGTATATATTTAACACTCTATAAAAGTGTTTTTATATGTATAATTCTTATTACCAAATTCTAGTATGGTGTCCTATGTTAGCAGACCGCAGTTTCCTTTTATTTCTGACTTTGTAATTGTGTCTTTTTATATTTGATTTGCTATCGTAACCCTGTTGGAGTTGTTTGGCTTGGTATCATACAGCATTACACAACTGTTAATAGAGATAAGATGCAAATACAGTATAATTAGTCCATCACAGTAAAAACTTTTAGACCTTATCGAGACCCACAGGAAATAACTTGGCAGAAAGCCACCAGAAATGCCTGCCCACCCTCGGTGCTCGGGCTTTCATTTTCTATTTTAATTGCTGCTCAAAATTTGGAATTAATTTCTTTTTATCTTCTTGGATGAAAGTATCACAGAGCCAAACTCGATGTGATAAATGTGTGACTTTGGTTGAATATTGCTCCTCCTCCATACATTAATAGCATAAATGTTTATTTACTGCCTCTATTGGAAGGCAGTAAAATGCATTGTGTGCTGGTGTCAAGACATGGGCACATTATTTTAGGTCGAGAATAGTCTCTCCTGAAATTTTAAGAGTGTAAATTCATCACAACTCCAACTAGCTCAGTTGTTTGTTTATGAAGGACTATATGAATTACAGTTGAAATCACCCTGAGGTACCAGGTTTTGCATGGAAAATGTTGCTCTGTACAGTCATACTTTATGACTCCATTTGTATATCATAGGAAACCATGAATCCTGGTGTATTAAATTATGTGTATAAACAATACGCTCAGGCATATAGCCACATTCCCCACCTTTTGGGAATGCAGACATGTCTGCTAGAGGGCGTCAAGGGGAGACAAATAAAAGCAGTGTTGCACCATTGTGATGTAAGCTCTGCCTGTTTTATTTGTGCATCATGATGTCATACACATACAGAAAAGCAGAGCTTGTGGTGGAAAGCCTGAAGATTCCGCTGAAGGGCTTGCATCCTCCTTGGATGCCCGTGAGACATCTGTGGAACCAAGAGACATTACTGGAAATGAAGATTATGCTGAAGGGGAGCATTTGGCTATAGAATGCCAGCTTCCCATATATTTATTTATTTTTATTAAAATGAAGTTTAAAATATTAATCATGGATAGGAGGCTGCAAGCCCAAGAGAGTGTTGGTTGGCAAATTGGTGCCTATGAATATCACTTTGAAATTTCAGCTTCCTATTGAATCTGAACCAAGGATTGAGGTTAATTAGTTCCAAACAACTCAGGATAAGAAGCTGGCTTTAAATTAAGATATGAAATTGACATATACATTTTGGATAGTTTAGAAAATGTTGAAGTTTTTAAGAAAAGATAGATTTTTAATTTGTAAAATTTACTTTTGTTTTATCAATTCAAATACTTTGTTTCAGATTTGAGCATTAGAAATTCAGGATGTGAAATGCAAATATAACCTATTTCTCATATTTAGTCAAAATTTGCTATTGAAGTTCACAACAATATGTACTGGAGACATTTAGCAGTTTATGACAGTGATTTCTACTCTCTGATTATGGTTACAATGCAGATTTCAGAATGTCCTCTCTAGTTGGGAAGGGGCTGAAGGATGTTCTGTGGAAACAGAGACTTGGGGGAGGGGGATAATAAAGATACAATGTGTGTGTGTGTGTGTGTGTGTGTGTGTGCATGCACATGTGTAGTGCCAGCTATTTACCATTTGGTCTAGTTTGATTTATAGCTGTAATGTTTCAGTGACATGCTATTTTGATTAAAATTCTGTCAATTTTAACAGTTACAATCAGTATACAAAAAGAGCTGAATGTTAGGGTGACATATACTGAACTTTAAATCATACCATAACTTTATGTTATTAAACTATTTGTATTTTAAGACATTCTTAGCCACTTAGGGGCATTGGGACTATCTATCCAGAAATCAGAAACCATCTTGCTTATTTCATTTTGTTTGTTATGTGCTAGTCTTCAAAATTTATAGCAAAATAAAAGCTGTCAATGGAGAAATTGGCTTTTTCTTTTGCTAGTACAATGGAATAGACACGTATGCATCACCCCAAGATAGAATAAAGGGGAATGTGTTTTTGTAAAAACTGCATATAGTATTATAGATGGAAATTTAGGTGTAACTATTGTACTGCAGTTTAAATTGGCATACAATACATAGAGATACAAATTACCTTTCCCTCAGATTGCCCATACAAGCTAAAGGAAGTAACTGCTTAGGACTTGCCCAGAAACTACCCCTCCCCCCAAAAGGAAAGAAACATTAAGAAATACATACATACATACATACATACATACATACATACATAAAAATAATAAAGTACCTGCCACATGACACTCCAGAATTAACAATTGTTGATAAGAAAGACAAAAAAGTTTGGATAGTGGACATTGCACTACCTGGAGACAGCAGAATAGAAGAGAAAGAACTGGAGAAAATCACAGAATACAAAGGCCTGCAAATAGAAGTCGAATGACTGTGGCAAAAGAAAGCAAAGATAGTGCCAGTAGTAATAGGCGCCTTAGGTGCAGTCCGAAAACATCTGGAGCCTTAGTTGAAGACCATCGGTATTGACGAAATCACCGTCAATTGCAAAAGGCAGCTTTACTTGGAACAGCTTATATCCTGTGACAATATCTTTAACACCATCAAACAACATCTGCCAGGTCCTTGGGAAGGACTCAATGGGTAGATAAAAATGCCAAATCCAGTCTAAACATCTGACTATGCGACCAACCATCATAATAATTGCATATAATTTGTGCAACTCACTACAGTGGGGATGTCCACAGGTCTTGTGTCCCTGCTCAGTCTGCCAACGATTAACCATTATTTTAGTTCCTTTAATCTGGATGTCGATTAGACAGCCCTTCAATTCTGTGCTGTGCAGGAGATTTGTCGTGTAACTTTGCCTGTCAGTTCTATTTCAATTTAATGAAAGAATGTTTGCTTCAAACATTATTTCAAAGGAGAAGAGAATCTGAGAAAAATCCTTGGGAATGTGATGCTCTTGGCGATAATTTTGTATGAGTGAAGGTCTTGGCTTTCATTATGCAGTTGTCTCTCCAGTGATCTGCAAGTCCTCCTGGATTCCCATACTTCCATCCCAGTAAATCCTCTTGCTAGGTTCCCCCCCTCCCCCCAGTAGTGATGCTACTATCATTGATAAGAATGGGAATGTCCTACCATTCAGAAACTGTTAGAGAATTTCTCTTTCCCTGGAGCAATTTGAAAAAAATCTGCCATCCAGTTTTTCTGTCTGCATATTTGGTGGATAATTTTGAAAGACTGTTTATGTCCAGCTCCACCTCCTTCAACTGTACAGGCCTTCAACTGAGGATTGTTCTCTGTGAAGTAGTATGTATGAGTGCCCTACCTGATAAATGGATTTACTGTGGCACAGTTCTTTATATGTCTACTCAGAAATAAATTCCTTTGAGTGAATGTAGAACTACAGCTTTAGATATAATTAGATGGAAAGATAAAACATGCGAATCTGGGATAGTGGCAGAATTAAAACCAGATTTTTAACCCTATTCAGGCCTGACTTTGTGTCTATTGGCCCTGCTTTGGGCCAGCCTAACACTGGCATCTTCCATCTGCAATTCATTTCGGAATCTTCCAATTTTGAATGAGTAAGAAAATACACTTTATTCTCATTGCCCACCTGGATAGAGCCATGATTAAATAAAATACCAGAAAAGAAGACATCCATAAGATATGGAACAAGACATCCATAGAGTAAAATGGGTTTTTCCTATGTGTATTTTTTTTAAGCTTGTATAATGGTCTTTGAAGCAAAAGGTTACTTATTTTCCTCACAATTATGTCTGCTATCAGATTTGCAACTGGCTTCTTAGCAGAGAGGAATAGGGGATGGAATGAATGTATAATTGAGACTCCAGAGATCAGCATCTGTAGCTGACTGCTCACGGTCTCTTGTAATGCCACCAATATGTTTTGCAACTTTTTGCATTAGTGGGCCAAAAAATTGCATATTGAACATGTAATTGTAGCCAAGGCTATATATTTGCCTTTGATGCTATTGCTCATTACATTAGAATGTAAATTGTATGTTATTATTAGTTGAAAACACTTTTGAGTGACATACCCTAGAGACGTTTTTCCTTGATTGCTCATTGGAAGGATTGATAATGAAGCTCAAGCTCAGATACTTTGGTCACCTAATGCGAAGAGAGGACTCTTTGGAAAAGACCCTGATGCTGGGAAAGATTGAAGGCAAAAGGAGAAGAGGACAGCAGAGGATGAGATGGTTAGATAGCATCACTGAAGCAATGAGCATGAAACTGAGCAAACTCAGGGAGGCAGTGAAGGACAGGAAGGCCTGGCGCAATATGGTTCATGGGGTCACGAAGAGTCGGAGACGACTTAACAACTGAACAACAACAAAAAAATGTGAAATAATTCATGCATCTCTCCATACCTTCATTAATTCTGCAATATGTACAATGCCTCTATACCTGTGTGTCCCTTTAAGGAATTTAATATTGTTCCATGGAAACAGACCTGTGTTCTATCTGCAAAGGATACAGAAGGATGAGTATTCTTTTTTTGTCCCATTACAAAGAATGAATTTTATATTATCAATGAATAGTATAAAACATATCAGATTAAACATAGGACAGAATTAATGTGTAGTTTAGTTTTTAAAATTGCCTTCTAAATTCCTTGAAAAAAAGATGAAAGGAAAGAACTGCTTACATAGGCTGGCTTGAAATATTCTTTGCTGATTTGGTAATTATGTCTTAGCAGTGTCAGTAGAGTAGCCTGATGTTTAATAGTGTGTATTAAAATGTCTGTAGCATTATCTCAAAAATTATAACAAGCTAATTTTGACGTTAGCTGGACAAGTTGATAAGGCCTTTTTAATAAAGTGATATAAGGAAGCTTGGATAATTATTTTTCATTCATGTTTGTCTTTTAAAGAACTGAGCTATCTGTCATAATTTCACAATAGCCACAGACAGGGCTTCATTAGGAAATGGATGCAGGATTGGCAGAGAGGGTGACATTATGTAAATACATAAGCACTAGGCTTTTCTTGACAGAACTTACTTAGCACTCATATTGGACCATAAGTCTAAATATTGTAAAGAATAATAAAAGCTAAAAAAGAGAATAGAAATGAGAGACATCTGATGGATATTTCTTGATGGCTTTTTTAATGGTTGTGGAGATGTTTTAATAGTGTCAACCAATAAACAGGTTGGGGGGTATTGAACATCCTGTTTTTTTAAAACTGATAAATTGATTGGTTTCATCTAAGTAAACTCGCATAATTAAGTGATTTTAGAAGATCAGAACTGGCTGCCCAAGACCAAGTAGCAACTAACCTTGCCCCTTCTCCCTCTGGTTAATGGCACAGCAACCAAAGCTGGTCAAATTCTTTTGGCAGCTGAAGTCAAAATCCCCATAAGTGCCTCTTTCCTTCCTAGATAATAAAAATACATTAAATTAAGGCTGTCGTCCTTTCTTGATCCCTAGTTCAGCTGCCTGAAATGACTATATTTGATTTACAAAAAACAAACCAACAAAAAACAAAACATCTCTGCAAAGAACCAATCCTACTTAGCTTTTAAAATTTGACTGCTGGCTTTGAAAATATTGCTGGTGTAACACACTGACTGTTCAACATTCTGATGTTGTATCTTGGAATATTTATTGGTGCATCATGAGTGCATTTTTTTTTTTTTTGTCTGCGCTCAGTCATTGCTGACCCTGCAGTGACTGCTTGGACGAGTCCTTGCAGTTTTCAAGGCAATTGTTTTTCGGAAGTGGTTTGCCAGAGCCTCCTTCCTAGAGCAGAGCCCAGCTGGCGAGCGCAGGAGGTGGGGTTTCCGTTGCTTCGCGCCCTTTTCAGGCGCGCACGGTTTTTCGCGCTTACTGGCAACTGCTCCCAACTCCTTTTTGCAAGGCGCCGCCAGCATTTTTCCTCCCACCGGAGTGAGAGTACCATTTATCTACTTATATGTCCTCGCTGGTGGAATGCGGGCAACTCTATATTGGCATACAGGGGTAGTCTGTAGATTAAGGATCCTAGCTTGCTAACGTTATGATCCTGTTTGATGAGTAAGAGCGAATTGGGGAAGCAGGGATTTCCAGGTTCTGACCTTGAAATTTAGGAGACAGTAGGCTTTCAGATATCTGCAGGTAAGGCTAAGAAAGAAAATGGCATTTTGGAGGATGACCCTGCAGTTCTGGAACAGCCAGGTAATCAGCTACCTGTTGCAAAGCACAGCAGTAGGCTGAGTTAATTGACTTACAGCCTGAGCTGGAAATGATCTCAGTCCTCACACAGGCGGAAATATAAAGGAAGTAGAACAAAAATTTTCAGTGAAGCTCCTTGAAAAAAAGAGGTAGGACAGTACATGACAAGTGTCAGTCCTGATACCTAGATCTTGGATTTGTCTGCATGGAATTTCTGTTTCTGAAGGAAACTTGTTTGTTTCCTGAGCTCTCACATAACTGTACAATGATGAGATTCATAGCTGTTGTAAAGATCTGTTATCTAAGTCTGACTTCCTCTACTTGTAATTGCTAGCATAGGATACATAGAATAGCATAAACATGCACAGTGAAACACTGAGCTTTGGTTCTCCTTGTGGCATACTGGCCTTTCCATTTGCAGGGAGTGCTCAATGTGGCTCAGGTGCTGTCCTTACTGTTAGCAGGGAATGCTGCATGTAGCACAGGTATAACTGAGGCTGGTAATCTAGTCAGCATCTCTCTTTCACTGAAAACAACATGGATGTCTTGACCTAAACCATGATGGGCAATGGAGGTCAATATCTATGGACTAATTTGGTCCATGGCATATGGAAGATTGTGAGAATAGAGGAGGAATAAACTCATGAATTAATATATAAAATGAAAGAAAGAAAAATGAACATGGTATTTGTCTGTGACTCTAAGAGAAAAATATAATAAATTTGAATGAAGATGGTCTGATCTTGTGGATTGCAGGAAAGGGTAGATGTCTTAATTAAGAAAGAAAAAAATGTCTGCTAGAAAGTGTGTATTGTTTGAAATGCAAGTTAACATTGGTGTGTATGAAAGTAGGAATTCATATGCTGATGATAGTTTCATGTTGTACTCTGGTGAATGGGGATAATGGATGTATCAAAGGTGAATTTTGGGAAATAGCATGTGCAGTGTCCTAAATGAATAATATCCAAGGGACAAAAATTATTCTGCTAAGCGATAAGGTGATAATGAGATGAGAGAGCACTGAAAAAGAGATTGGACCATTTGGAGACCCAAGAATGAATAAGAGTGCTGAATGTTTGGTATCTTCCTAGAAAAGTTATATTTGTTCTGAATATGTACTTTAACTGTAAGTGTATTTGTATGTACACATGACAAAGGAATGAATATGAATAAAGAAGTATGATTTGATTGTTTATGATGAAGTATTGAGAAAAGTAATGAAGGATACAAGGGTGATGAGAGGGTCTGAATATGAGACAAATTATTTTTGTGCTAGAAAGTGGATGTTATGGAAGAGGATGTGGAAGCTGCTTGGAACAAAGTGAGAAGTATTGTATTACAAAGTGCCCCAGAACTCTGTGGAGCTACTACTCCTGGGAACTATGAAAAAGAATGCTTGTTAGAATGATGAAGTGAAAGAATGAGGATGAGAATATAGTAATGGAAAAAATGAGGATGACAGTAAGTTATTGTAAAATGTCTTACTCTCTTTTCCCTATTGTTTAGGGAAAAATATAATTGAAGAAAATGTAATTAAAGAGAGAAGGGCACTTAAGATTTAAAAAGGCAAAGGAAATGGAGATCAGTTTTGATGGAAATAGAAAATTGTTTTCAAAGTGCTTGAAGATGACTAAACAAGTATCCATTTTTGGATGGAATTAAAAATTAAAGCGATGAAATTATTTGGGAAGTCAGATAACCCTGAAAGGAGTATTTTAGAGATTTGTATGGGAATCATAGTGATATGTCAAAGAACAGAATTGGAGCAATTATTTTAAATGCTAATATCTAAGAAAAATAAGGCTGAAAAGGAAGACATAAATACTGGGAAAATGTTGAAAAATTGTAAGATTGCAATTGTAGAAGGTGTAGTTGAAGAAATTTTAAAATATGGATATGATTTATTTCTAGAGTAGTTGTGTCCCTTGTCTAATATGTGTAAAGACTCTTATTTGTGCCTGATAGTTGGGAGGATGTTATTATTGTTCTCTTATACAAAGGGAAAGATAGCAAGAGTGAATGTAAAAATGACATGGGGATTAATTTGTTAAGTACCTGGGAAGATGGTTGAGATAATTCTGATTGACAATGAAAAGTTAACCATATTTGTGAAATACAGTACACCTTTTGCCAGGCAGGAAGTATGTAGACCTGATCTTTGTTGTACAAAGTCATTAAAAAACTGTATGACTGTGAAAAGAAAGTTTATTGCAAGTTTGTTGATTTAAAGAAAGTGTACTATAGCATGAATTATGGAATATTTTTTGTGACTACGGAGGTGAGGTTTGGTTGCTAAATGTGGTAAGAGCAGTATATGGTCAAAACTAAGTAAAGAATGAAGGAGAATAAATAAAATGCTAGCTTTAGCACTGATGTTCCTTAGTTGTTTAATGTATGCATGTATAAATAATGTATGTGGGGATGTGAATGTACATGTGTTATAATTTTCAGTGAATGTTGGGTAGATTGAATTATGCAATGGGGAATATAAATCTGAACATTTATGTATAAATCAGTTGTGTATAAAAGTAGCTGTGACAGGAAAAATGGAATGAACAATTGCAAATTATTTATATATTTATTAGATTTATAGCCTGTCTTTTATTCAGGATTTCAAGGTAGCATACTTAGTATTTCTTCTTTCAATTTTTTCCCAGAGCAATAGCCCTGTGAGTAAAGTTGGGTTGAGAAAGAAGGATTGGCCATAATAATTCAGAGGACTTGTGAGGATGGACTAGAACATATGTCTCTCCATTCTTAGTCCAACACTTTAACCACTAAGCTATGCTAGTTCTCATTTAATTTGTACTAAATGATGAAGAATAGAGAATGGCTGTAGAGGTGAAACTGACCATGCTGTTTGCTCTCACTTCTTTTTTCCATGATGGCTAAAAAATGTCTCACCCTTACAATTTTTCACAGCTGGCTCCTTGAAAAAACAGGAAGTAGTCAGATGCTATGAAGGAAGGCTTGGTTCAGCAGTAGCAACAAAAAGAAGAGAAAGAAACAAGAGAAATGAGCTAGAAGGCAGACAGACAGGAGTGAGCTGGAAAATGTAGGAGAAAAGAATCTGCAGCAGTCAGAATGGAGACCTATGCTACTGGCAAAAAAAAAAAAAAAAGCTGGAGGTCTGCTGGAGTGTTTGTGTGAATGCAATCTGTGCAGGGTAGTTGAGCAACTTAGAAACAGTGGAGGAAAGGAGAGAAAGGGTTTGGCAAATATAGAAAAAGTCCTGGGGGGGTGTCTTAATGATGGCAGACCACAGCCTAAGCAGTTGTTGCCTGAATATGTTTTGAGTGATGTGAGCACTTTGGAGGTTGCAGGGTAGCAGAAACTCTAGTAGAGATGGCCTGCATCCCTAGAGAGAAATCTAAGCCAGAAGAATATGGAAGGGAGGCAAAGGGGTTAATCTCTTCCACTCTGGGAGTACCAACTAGCTACTGTAGAGGTGGAGTCTAAATTACAACCAGTCAACAGCTAGACATACCAGAAGATGCCAGCATACCAGTAATCACCCTATTAGGGAGAGAGAAGACAGCTCATCCTCTAGTCTGCAAGGCAGCTGTGACAGAAGAGGACCAAGCATGAGAGTTGGCTTCTAAAGTGCTAAGCAAGAGTGGACCAGGAAGGGCCAAGCTGGAGCAGGCCAAAGAGAAGAGCTCATGCCAGAAAGCGAAAGCTGGAAGAGCTAACACCAGAAAGTTGGAGCCAGAGGAAAATGTGGCAAGGGTCAGTACAGGATGGTTTAAGTCAGGTTAGACAGCTGACAGTAGTAAAGGCAGGCAAGAGAGGTTAAGTTGGTAGCATCTGTAGTTGGGACCAGGATAGAGCTAAAAATTAAAATATAATGTTTTATGGAGATTATAGATTACAAATTTAAGAATATTAGAGTGTTACAGAAAATAAGGATGTAAGAATGGGAAGTAGTTAAGAATAGTAAATAGAAACAGATTCTAGAATGGAAGTAAATTAGGAACATATAGCAGTTTGGAAGATTAAGCTTCTAAAAATAGTAGAGCCAGGAAAGAGACACTGATTGTAAATTAGAAAGCAGTAGGTATTCTTTCTTTTGTAATAAAAACAATACACTTTTGTAATAAAAACCTTTTCTAGCTGGAATTGACATGTGTGCATCCTGCCTGGGATCTGTACCATTTCTGAATCTGGGACACAGAACAAGCAAATGAATGTGTGTGTCTTGGAAAATGTTTAGTATAGATGAGAAAATGGATGGAGAATTTTTAAGTCACGCAAATGCTGATAGAAAAGTAGTGGGTAGTATGTTGTCTGTTGCAATGGGTGAATACTTGTTGAAAGAAAGGAAAGTGAATGTTTGTAAGAGTATGCTTCTGCCCACTTTTTTATAGGAAACAGAGTTGTGTAGGCCAGGAAAATTATAAAAGTAATTTAAATACAGTGGAAATCGGATACTTAAAAATGGTAAATGTAGTAAAATAATATGTGAGTGTATGGTTACCAAACAACTGTGGCCTAAATCAAAAAGTGAGTAAGCAATATGAAAGAAATTCACACTGAGCTGTACTGGTCATTAAGTGAGAGTGAATAAAGATCAAATTTCAAAATAAATATATGAATAAAGAGTGAATGGGACAAGAAGAAGGGTAAGATCAAGAAAGAAATGGTTAGATGAAACTGATAAGATTCTAAAAAAGAGAATGGAAAGAACTTTGAAGAACAAAAATGAAGCAATCTATGGATGTGATGGAAGTAAGGATGGTTTCCAAGGACAGAAAGGTATGAAGATGTTGAGTGGTGTATTGGTGTAAATTAGTTTTAACTATTTTTCTTTTTTCTTATTTCATGCCTTTAATTCCTTTGGTTTACTATATCTTACTCCTTTTCTGTGCTTTGCATAACATTTTTTTACCCAGAAAGTAACATGGCAGTTCTTACCCTGTAAACTGGATCCCTTCCCCTCCTGGCTTGTCTGGGCAGTTAGAGTTACTTGACCTGGGAGATTGATAATGCTCCATTGTGAGAGAGAATACTGCTATTAGCCTTGAAAGAGGCTATAATGTACCTCCTCCTTAAGAGGCCCTCCCTGGGTCCAGAGGTGTTAGACAACTATTAGCTGGTCTCCAGTCTTCCCTTTTTGGTTCCTGTGATAGATGACCTTTGCAGGGATCTAGGTAAGGTAGTGCACCCACCCTTGTTCCTTTAGACTTCTCAGAAGACTTCAATATAATCAACCACAGCATCCTTCTAGACCACCTATAAGGGATGAATGGTTCTGCTTCTTCCTCAGCACAGGGTTCCTATCAGTGGTGGTGGGGGAGGACAGGTTGGACCAGTGGCTGCTCCCTTGTTGGTGCCTCAGGGTTGGTCCTCTCCACTCTCCTATTTAACATTTACATGAAGCCACTGGAAGAGGTCATTTGACAGTTTGGGATTCACTATCACTAATATGTTGATGATACCCAATGTTATATCACTACCCAGGCCAGATTGGTGATGTTGTTGATGTCCTGCCTGCTGCCTGGAGGCTATGAGGGTCTTGATGGGATAGAATAGGCTTAAATTGAACTCTAGGAAGATGGAGTTATTGTTTTATTCATTAGGGTTCTCTGTCTGCTTCAGCAGTGTCTCTTCATGGAGTAAAACTACTACTGACTTGGGGGTCCTTTTGCACTTGTGGCTCTACTTGTGGAGGCCAGAACCAGTGGGGTCTTTGCCCGGCTTTGTGGTGTGTCTGTTGTGGAGAGAGAGGAGCTTATTTCAGTGACTCATGCCCTCATCATCATCTGTTTAGGCTACTACAACATGTTTTACATGGGGCTGCCTTTGAAGACCACTCAGAAACTGCAGTTGGTTCAGATTGCAGTGGCCCGTGTGCCAACCATTGTTTGCCAATGGCAGCACTTTACACCAGTGCAGCAGCCCCTATACTGATAACTAATAGGTTCTGGGCACAATTTAAAGTGCTGGTGCTAACCTGTAAAACCTTACATAGCTTGGTGCCAAATTATTTGCAGGACCACATTCTCTCTTTGAATTGGCCCAGCCAATTTGACCTACCTGGGAAAAACTAATGGTTCCCCACTTTAGAGAGATGAGAGGGGATGAAGCTTGGTGGTGCTGTATTTTTGGTGACAGAGCCAGTCCTTTAGAACAGCCTTCCAGTAGACATTTGGTTGGCTCCCATCCTGACTGCCTTCTGGAAACAGCTCAAAATTGAGGTCTTCTGGAGGGCATTTGAGACATGATTCAATGTGGGCTGTATTATAGTTTGGCTTTGTTTTATTCTATTATTCTTTACTCTGTTTTTTGAATAATACTTCAGCTGAAGTATTATTTAAAACTAGTCTGTGAAAGTAACTTTTGTAGTGTTCCTTGTTCTGCGTAGTGATTTAATAGTGCAGGTATACATTTGGAAGGTTATTCAGAAAATGGCCCAGTTACTTCATAGAATATACGGATACCATATATATGGATTAGGCCAAACTTTCCAGTCTGTTTTACACGTTAATTGAGAGATATACCTATACCATGCCCACTGAAATTTCCAGAGGAAGTAAAGAGGTGATTTTCCTGAACGTGATCTCACCTGGCCCAGTTCCCGTTCAGAAAGAAAATGAAAAGATTGGTCTGGTTCCTGAGGGACTAGAGACGTCTCCTAGCTGTTCTGGGTGAATAAGGCTTCTTTGAAAACAGAGGCATATTAAAGTGTTAAATTCAAATTACAGGACTACAAAATGCTACAATGTGTACATTCTCAGGTCATTTCTGCACTAACAATTTATCTTGTCTTGTAGATGATTGGAGCCCATAGCTAACTCAATCAAAGGGAATCTTGAAATGCACCTTTTATCCTTCTTAAGTAGTGCTTGGTTAGAATGGAAAACACCAAGAATATAAAGATGATATAGCTACAGAATACCAAACTAGAAACCAGAACAGGAACCATGGTGAAAAGAGAGAATTTATCAGAATTTATTTTTTAAAAAAGCACTAGGGAGATTATTGGGAAGAGAGAAATCATCTTAAATTTGGCTCCTTAAATTTGTGCTGTTTTGCTTGTTTCCAGAAGACTGGACTATACTTATATTTCAGTTTGAGGATGGGGGAAAGAGGCTATGAGAATAGGTGCTTTCATGGTTTGGTTCTGTAACTGTTATGGTTTTGAATAATTGCAGTTGTTTGGAAAAACAGCTGTATAAGCCACCACAGAGATTTATCACAAAGTTGTGCCTCTGAGAACTACTAAACAGGTCACAATGTCCTAAGTATGGCTGTGGAATGATAGATATGTCCAAACTCTCCACAAGTCTTCAGATGTGATATGGCAATAACTCCAAACCCATTAGATAACCTGGATATTGCTGCTATCACTCAGACTAATCTTGCAAATATGGCATGGCTAGTAAATATTTTATTAGTTTCAAGCAGCCCATTTATAGATAATACTTGTGGAAACTTTGTAGGGCTTTAATGTATTTGAAATGTTAACTATAATTTCTAGCTCTAGCTATAGTAAAATATAATAATCAAGGGAGATGCAGCAATTTTTTGCGGGTTTACTGTAAAGGTCCAGATTGCAAACATTCTGAGCATATATGTTCTAGACAAGAAAGACAGATTTGATCCTCTAGAATGAATTAATGAATGAATGAATACACAGACACACACACACAAACACACACACACACACCGGGTTCGAATCCTGGTGGTACCTACTTTACCAGTAGCAGTCCTTGGGCAAAGACCCCCTAACACTTCACCTGCCTACCTCAAATATGAGAGTGACATGAACTAAGAGAGTCATGCCGGCTTGGACATTACCCAGATTAACAAGGTCCATGTCAGATGTTGGGGAACCAGGAGTATCTGACGATAAGTGGGCTACTGGAGCAAACCATATATGGATGAGACAAGAGAACCTGGAATTGATGGAATGCTACTACAACATGACCCTAATGAGAGGGGATTTATGAAACGTATGAGGGAACTATGGATAGACAGAAGACTTACATCCACACTAACTGAGAAACAGCTAATTACTCAATGCTTCAACATAGTGAAGAGGAAGCTGCTCTCACAATTTGAGATAGACAAACTACACATTACATCCCAGACTCAAGAAGACCCAGAAGAACAACTGGATGTGCATCCAATACCTGAAGTTGGAATGTCACTGCCACCCCCTCCATTACACAGCACAGCAGCTGATATGAGGCAGAAGATCATGGATAAACTAGCTACTGTCAACCCTCAAGACTGATTACCAAGGCTCAGTGGAGAAGAACCATCAGATAGTATGCTAGAAGATGCCAATAGAGCCCTCATGACAATCCTTACTACCACCATAACTCAGACTTTGGTTTTATGTATTTATATATATTTATGGTTTTAATATTTTGTGTGAGTCGCCCAGAGTTCCCCCATTGGGGGGAGATGGGTGGGGGAGAAATTTAATAAATAAAATAAAATAAAATAAATAAATAAATAAAACCCTCAAACTACCAGGCCTCTGGTAGAGGATCCAAAATTGAGGAAGACACATACCACCCATGGGATGAGAAGGGATTTTTTTATATTTCTAGCAATAATTTTGCAGTGTAGTTGAAGTTATTAAATGCCTAGCACTTAATTTGATATCAGGAAAAAATGGCTCCATAAAATTAAACTCCAGAATCTCCTGAAAGAAAACTTTGATTTTATTACCTGTTCCCCTTGAATAATACAGATAGAATATTTTTTTTCTTCCCTCATCAGTAGTTGAACTTGAAGCAAGTTTTCTTTCTGTTTTACAGTTAGTTGGTGACAGTGCTTTAACAAATGGGCTTTCATATATACTATAAGAATTGTTGGAGTTTGGATTCCTTAACCTACTTCTATAAATGTTCTTATGATTTTAAAGCATGGCTGATTATATGTATATTTCTTTTGCGTATAGTAAATATATGTAACCTTAGTAGCAGTAAGTATCGAGAAGCTGCAGTTGGTGTGCAGGCAGTTATAGGTGCCTCTAGGACTGCAGCTATAATACCTCTGCTGCATGGGCTGCATTGGGTGCTGGTTTGCTTCCGGGTCCAATTCAAGGTGTTGGTTATGACCTTAAGCCCTTCATGGCATGGGCCCAGGTCACCCGAGGAACTGGCTTGCCTTGGTTACATCGGCCTGTCCCACTCTGTCCAGCAGGAAGGCATGTTACGGACCCCGTCAGTTAAAGAATTCCTACTGGCAGGATCTAGGCAGGATCTTTTCTGCCATCGCCCCCACCTTGTGGAACATCTTGGCCCCTGAGGTGAGATTAGCCCCCACTCTTCTGGCCTTCTGGAAGAGCCTTAAGACCCGGCTCTGCCAACTAGCATGAGGATCCAGTGAGGGTTTGCAGCACTGGAAGTGGTTGGTGGCTTGAGGACACTCTTTCCATCTTTCAACTTTGTATATTTTTGTAAGATGTTTATTGTTTTTTATTTGTGAGCCGCTTAGAGTCACTTATACAGTGAAATGAGTGGCATATAAATTTAATAAAATAAATAAAAATAAATAAACTATTTGATGGTGCTCCTTTCACTGTTTTACATATAGAAAAACACACACATTAGGAAGAAATTTTTATCTCCCCCATAAAATGTTGATAAGAGGATTACCATGGCAACCATACAAATTTCACCTGTACTTTGTTGCTGAGTTCACAGTGTCATTTTTAATTACTGCTATGCAATTAAAAGCAAAAATGAGTAATTTGTGTGAATATGTAATCAATATAATCAGCTATGTTTGCACTGAGAATGAATGCAGGCAATTTAGCCCACTAGAATGGGGGATTTGCCCAACTTGGAAATGCTACTTTTTATGCAGAGTCTCCTGTTCACATTATATTTCTTTATTGTTATTATTATTACTATTATTATTACAGAACTGTGAGAAACTGGAACATAATTTTGATGACATCAAGCACACGACTCTCAGTGAGCGTGGAGCCCTTCGAGAAGCAATGAGGTAAGTCTGGGTCACCATAGCAACAGTCACAGATGTGGTAAAGAAAGAGTCATTCTTCATTACTGTGGGAACAAATGAGTTCATTGCCACCATTCAGGCCTATTCTCTAAGGTATTAATTTGTCAGCGGAGAGGCTTCCCTTGAGGCTGTACTTCGGTTTTGAAGCTGCGTGAATGCTAAGCCTCCCTACACACTAAAAAACGTAAATGTTTAATTTGTTACGAAAAATGCTTAAGGGGTGCCTTGTTTTATATTTAGAATAAACTCTGTGAATGAATGAAAATTGTTCATCTAAATTGTGCAAGTATTAAGGAAATTGTACAATGTTTTTTTTTAAGCTAGGCAGCATTTGCTCCTAATTTGTATTTAATTCTCACAATACAGCAGCCTGTATAATTTCTTTTTCTATTAGTCTTTAATGGGATTATACCACTGTATGTTAAAATGAATGACTTCCTTCTTGAAAAGGGGGGAGGGTGTTTGTTTCAACTTTTATGAACTCATTGCTTCACACAGTTGTATTTATTCACTCAAGTCCCACATGCTCAGGAGTAGGTGGTAATATCGCAACCTTGCTACAGTTTTGCAAAGATGTTCAGCAGATTTATTGGTGCAAATGTTTACAGTTGCAGGTCTGTTTCTGTTTTGTAATCCAAGGGCTGGTGTAGATTTCCCCAGTTTAGGAATATACAGAAAACAGAAAAATCGTTTTCTTTCAAGCTTAAGACAAAACAACCCATGACTGGAACATTTTGAGTTGGTATTAATTCTGAATTACTTACCCTGATCTGAAAATAATTCCACTTGCCTGTGTAACTGATTTCACTGTCATACTGTACTTATTGTAAAGTTTTTCCTAACATTCCAGTGTTAAAGTACCTGCTTCCCCTCCTTCCCAATAGAGTGCTTTTGTTTGCTTTCAAGATTGGAGTGGATAGCAGCATGTTTAGAAGCAATAGTGCTTCTACTGAACCTGACTTGAGAATAGTCTGTCCTAGATCCGGCCTCTGTGAGAAGTTTGGAAAATATGACACCTCTGAAGTTTGGAAGCCATTCGAGTCTTTTTCTCCTCAAGTATTAAAAATATTTGGTGTCATATCAAACCCAGGGTATCATTCCAATATATTTAATGCAGCAAATTATATGAGAACCACATATAGGCTTAGGAGAAAAGCAGGGACTTATAATGAAATAAAATTAAATAAATGGATAAGATCCAGTCCACATATTCTGAACTGAGCTGTTTGGTTATGGAAAGAACTTTGGAACATAATTTAGAGACCTCCAAACCTGTTTCCTAGCATTTCCCAGCATTTTATTTGCTGGTTTGTAAATTCCTGAATTATGTTTGAGAAATATTTGCTTGCTTTGAAGCTAATTTGCAATTTTATGATGTAATGATAAATCATTGTTGAGCATCAAACGAGTATAAAAATCACAAGAGAACTTGGCAATCAGAAAAGAAGCTCTTAGAATATAAGACATGTACAGTATGATTGTTTCATACCCATCTTTACTTACTGGTATTAACAGAAAAATTAAGTAAATTCAGACCTGGATGGTTGAAACACTAGTTGCCAGCTGCTTAGCAAATAAAAATAATTTCGTTTTCTTCCTTGAAAAATCAAAAGTAGAAAACTTTTTATTCAGGCTTAAAAGTGCAACCAAGTTTAATTTCTGACATGAATATGGTAATTATTTTTTTAACTTTTTTTATATTTATTATCTCATGGAAAGAGAAACAGTGAGTGGCTGAATGATCAATGTCTTGTACAACGTAATCTGCAATGCTGGAAAACAGAGGCTGCAAATTTCTGACAGCTGCATTGGTTACTCTCAAGAGTGGAATGTGCATTTCAAAATATATGTCCAACCACAGCAAATCAACACATGCTATAGTTGTAATCTGGCAATTAATTTTTGGAAGGCTCGGGGAATAAAGAAGGGAAAAAAGTACATGTACAGAAATTATTCAGAAAACTACCAATTTTCTTCTGTCAGGAAAGCCACAAGTTTTTTAATTGTTGTGGAACATATCAAGCTATAATAATAACTGAGTTAGTATTTCATTGCTCTGGATCTCTGCAACAGTGCATTTCAAGACGAAGGATCCTGTGCTTTAAACAGTTTAAGGACAGAGTTTAAATGTAGCATTTTCTTCATAGCATCTTCGGTCCAAAACTCATCTGTTTGAGTTTTCATGAAAAACCATGAAAACTTCATGTGATAAAAGCAGCAAAGTCTTATGTTCACAAAAAGTTACACTTTCTAAGTGACACTTAATGGTCTTCTCCATTATTTTGGTGATATATTTTTCAGTCAGATTAAACTGAGAAATATCTGTTGCAATTTTACTTACATAGAGCTTAATGTTTAAAAAAATATTTAGATAGTGCTACAATACAAGAATCTTGCCCAACTTTAACTGGAGGCACTAGTGGTCATATGCAATACCCCTTGTGAGTTCCCTTCATATATTGACATGCTGAATTTATAACGTTTAACAGGATATAGTACTGACAATAGAAGTTCTAAAGCATTAAAATACTTATTCATGACTAGTAGATCTTCAATATTTATTTTGTATTAACTGCACTTATATGGGTCTTTAAGCTGCTAATTGTAGTAGCATTCATATGCTAGAATATTTGTGTGTTTGGCTTTTTGATCTGCTGTTTAAAACATAGACAATACAGTCAATGTAGTTTCAGGTAGAGAACAAGGTGGTTTTCAGTTGACTAATAATTCATAGGGAATATCTTAACATATTCCACAATGGTGGTTATCTCTAGGGCCTTAAAAAGTAATAGCAATGCCTTAAATATATTTAAAGTATAAATCAAGAAGCCCATAAAAGTCTTGTTTTGAGCTTGATTGCAAGATTGATATTTGATGAAATTGTCTGTTTTATCCACTGGTGACAAAGAATGTTTATGTCGAGTTGTTTTTTCAACTTTTATATGGGCTTATAAGATTGTATAGGCTTAGGTAGTGCTGTACTTTATATTGTCTGAGAGTTCATCTATAATTTCTTGGGTTTTTTTTTCCAGTTGGGAATTTTAATTTACTTTGTGAGCTACAGAGATAAATTGGAGAGCAAGCTTTTCTCCTTAGAGAATACTATAGCGAAGGGGGATTATGGGAGTGTAGAGAGATATGATTTCCCCTGAACATTCCTTCAATCACTTGTCTCAAATAAACCAAAATTGTTTAATTTTAACTGACCTAAGGTTACATATTATACATGGTCAGAACTGCCAGTTATAAACTATTGCATTCTGTGGAAATGCCCATTGAAGTGTGTCTCAAATTGCAGACAATGTGTATAACAATTGCATTGCTCCAAATAAAAGAAAGCCTAACTGGCTAGTCCCTGGGACTCCAGCAAACATTGGATAGGGAATTGAATTCCTATAATATTAATGCTGGATTTTAAAATTTATTTTACCTAGGGTTTTTCCTGCATATCTGACATAAAACATAATTGCATGTTATATCTGCATTTGTGTATTTTCTACAGTGCTTTATATATATTTTTAGGGGTGCTGCTTTGTGTTTGTTTTCTAATAATGATATAGTAATTATTACCATTGGTATTGTTGAATTTAGTAATGAAATTGAAGATATATTTTGAGGTGGACAAAATGCTGGAAAAACCTATAAAATGTATTTTACTTTTCCTGCAGATTGCTTAAAAAATCATCTACATAGCAACTTGAAATCTTTTCCTGCATAAAATATGAGTGCAGTATGAAGTCACTATACTTTACTTGCCCTTTCTTCTCTTTTCTTCCTATGTGTAATTATCCAAGCAAACATGCACAGAATTGTGCTGTTCATTTTTCTTTTTGACTTTTCTACCTTTTTCATATTACACTTAAATAATAAGTTATTTTGAAGGCCTAAAGTCCTTTCCCTAAACCACATTAAAGGTCGTTTCCATACTAGGATTTGTATGTTCATTGGTGGAAGTGAAATGTGTATAATGTGTTTATATTTACTTATAAATAAGTGCTTTTTCAGTGCTGTATAAACACTTTAGAATTCATGAATGCCTTTCCTCATGGTCTAAATCCTTTGACATAAATTTGTCATGAGTAAATTCTATTAATGAAAGATCCCCAGCAATATTAATTAGTAGCTTCCTTCTTTCAGGTTCTGCCATTCCTTTTGCTTCCTTGTTCATAGGTTTGATGAATTGCACTTAATATTTGTATGTAGCATATAGAGGAAGTTAATTGGTAATTTCTTTTTTTTAAATAGAAAAATTACCACTACTTCACTCTAAAAGAAAGAAAAGAAAAACACAATTAGGTAAAACTGTTACTTAAATCCCCTCCTCCCCATAATAAAATGGATTATTTCAGTTACAGAAGAATTAATTCCTGAAGCTCCAGTTGTGCTGAATTAGAAACAAAGGAAAAGAAGCTGTAAGGGGAAAGTTTTTAATTAAAGGAACAATAAGCTTTAAAGCAGTCTCTTCCAAAAAGGTGCTTTCCAGAAGTTCTGGAGTACAGTTTCTGTTATCCACAGCCAGTTAGCTGTAGTCCACCACATCTGAAGGATGCCAAAATGAGGATGGCTTAAAGCTTCAATTTTGCCACACTGGGCCAGCTAATTTTCCAATGAATTTTATTTTATTTTATTTTTCAAACATTGTTATAAACCAGGGTAAAAAACTGGCTGAGAAAGGACCGTTTTAATGTTGTATTTGGATGTTCTATAAAAGTGTTCCCTCATATAGCCAGGCCTTAAAAGGGATAATCAGTATCTTGAATTGCGCCTGGAAGTCAACCAGTAACCAGTGTACCTTGCAGAGCAGCAGGGTCATGTGAGCATAACAAATTGCTCCCATCACTGCCTGTGCTTCTGCATTTTGGACCAGCTGTAACTTCTGGATCGTTTTCAAGGGTAGCCCCATGTAGAGTACATTACAGTAATCCAAACATGAGGAAACCAGGACATGAGTGATTGTCTGAAAAGCCTCCAGGTTCAGGAAAGGGTGCAGTTGGCATATCAGGTGTTCCTGTGCAAAGGCCCTGTTGGCCACAGCTGCCATCTGCCCATGGAGGAGGACCTGGGAGTCCAAGAGGATCCCTAGATTACACACAAGCCTTAAATGGGGCAGTGCCACTTCATTGAGAATTGACAGCGGAGTATCTCCAGATATAGCCCCTCAGTTTTTTCACGATGAAGCCTGTGTCTGATCCTCCTGATCCAAATTTGCATAGCCTCCAAACCCTGGGCTAGGATTTCAACAGCATCACCTGGTCGGCCTGGGTCGAGATGTACAACTGTGTATCATCAGCATACTGGTAATAACTGACCCAGACTGACAGATGACCTCACCCAGCAGTTTCATGTAGATGTTAAACAGAAGAGGACATAATACCCACAAGTGAGGGGGCCTGGACGCAATCTTTCCTCACCCACCAATACCAATTAGAATCGGCCAAGAGAAAGGAGAATTACCACAAAACGGTGCCTCCCATTCCTAACCCTTGGAGCCCTAACCCTTGGGCCAAACTATGTTCCGTATGGTCAACAATATAGAAAGTTGCAGAGAGATCAAACACAAAGATAGACACCCCACCCCCATACCAGTTCTGCCACAGGTCATTGATGAGCATGACCAATGCAGTCTCTGTACTAAACCCCAACCTGAAACCTGACTGAAGTGAGCCTAGATAATATGCTTCCTCCAGGGACCTCTAAAGGTGAAGCCCAAACAGCTTCTCCACCACCTTCCCTAAAAAGGGGAAGCTGGAGACTGGATGGTAGTTGTCTAAAACAATTGGATTGAGTGATGACCTCTTGAGGAAATGGCATGCCACAGTCTCCTTTCAAGGCCAAGGTGAAACCCTGGATGGATAAAGCCACCCACAGTTTCACCTGTGGTTGGGTCCATGCGGCGGTGCCAGCTTCTTTGAGTTCCCTTGGAGCACGCATAACTGCTTGTGCCACTGCATTCTGCACCAGTTGAAGCTTCTGGATACTCTTCAAGGGTAGCCGCATGTAGAGTTCATTACAGTAGTCCAATCTGGAGGTGACTAGGTCATGAGTGACTGTGAACAGAGCCTCCCAATCCAGGAAGGGGTGCAATTGGTGCACAACAGAGTTGTGCGAAGGCCCTCCTAGCCACAACTGCCACTGGTCTTTGAGCAGGAGTTGTGAGTCTAGGAGGACTGCCAAATTGTGTACTGAGTCTGCTGGGGCAGTGCCATCCCATCCAGCACCAAAGATGGCATAGTCCCAGAACCGGCAAGACTCCAAACCCAAAGCTGCTCAGTCTTGTCAGGATTCAGTTGAAGTCTGAAGCCAGTTCCCCATCTAGACCCTCATAGCCTCCAGACACCAGGATAAGGCTTCCACAGCATCACTTACTTTGTCAGAGGCAGAGATGTATAGTTGGGTATCATCAGCATACTGATATGAAATAGGAGAGGGAAGAGCACTGAACCCTGCAGCACCCCACACAGTAGGGGCCAAGGGCGGGACCTCTCCTCCCCAGTCATCACCAGCTGGAATCAACTCTGGAGAAAGGAGGCAAACCAGCACAGCACTGTGCCCCCCACCCCCAGTCCTCTGAGCCAATCTAGAAGGATACCAAGGATGTCCCCTTATTCCAAGTGCCAACCAAGGCTTCAGATGGACTGTGCAGACCAGCATAACCGCCCCCCCCCCAGCTCCCTCTGAAACCCATCCAGGTCCATGAGTTGCTGGAAGTGGACCAATCTAAATCATCCAGCCTCCCTGCAGTGGGTAGTGGCACTAGAGAATCCGGCACGTCTGTAAATCAGGACGTGATCTGACCATGACAAGGGAGACACCAAAAGCTCCCCCAAATTCAGATCAGATAGCCACTGCTCCAACAGAAACACCAAATCCAGAGTATCCACTGTCCCGTCTTGTGCTCTGGATGACCTGGGATAGGCCCATGGCCATCACAGTAGCCATGAACTCCAGAGCCACCTGAGACCCCACTCGAAGAGAAGACAGATTGAAGTCCCCCAGAACAATAAGTCTGGGGAACTCCACTGCCAACCCCGAGATGGAGTCAAGGAGCTCAGGCAAGGAGGTTGGTATGCAGCAGGGAAGCTGGTACAACAGCAACAATCCCAGCTGATCCCTAGAGTCCAACCTAAGGAACAGTGTCTCACATCCAAGGACCTGTGGGGAAGCGCTCTTGAAAGCCGTAAGGGATTCCCAGATGACAATTGCCACATCCCCGCCCCTGCCCTGGAGTCACAGCTGATGCCACACCCAAAACCCCACTGGGCATAGCTCGGGCAACCCCCGCTTCTGGATCAAGCCAGGTTTTGGTAATGCATACCAGGTCGGCCCTCTCATTAGTGATTGAATGAGGGAAGCCTTATTGCAGACCGTCCTGGCGTTCAGTAGCAGCAGCCTGAGACAAGGGCCACTGAAGATCTACTGACAGGGTACCAGGGCTGAGATCAAGGAGCTTGAATATGGAACCAGTAGGAGACATCAGTCCCAAGTTCCCCTGGAACGGCCTGATCCCTGTCTCCCACCATATCTCCCCATGCCCATCGGCACCCTTATATTATGGCTCACTTCCACCCCCCCAACAACAGTCCCATCCCCACACCCATGCCCCCCAAGACCAGGAACCTCCTAGCATCCTCCCTAAACATCCCTGGGAGGGGAAGCCAGGTGCCCCAAGGCACTTTAGCTATACAAGCTCTCAGTGCCAACAGGGTACCCAGTGACCACCTCCCTGCTCACTACACAAATTCATATAATCTAACAATACAACAATCAATCCCTACTGCTGTCACCTGCCAGTAAGGGGCTCTCTTCCAATCACTCCCCACCAATTCCCCTTCTCACCCAGAAGTTGCTCCAGATAACCCTACAAGACCCTGCCTTGGCACCTCAACTGTACCTGTCCAGTTGGAGTCCAACTCTGAGTGAG
The DNA here is from genome assembly GCF_059951505.1 of Python bivittatus. Lineage (NCBI taxonomy): Eukaryota > Metazoa > Chordata > Lepidosauria > Squamata > Pythonidae > Python > Python bivittatus. The sequence goes on along the minus strand of NW_028277098.1, from coordinate 24,069,438 downwards.
TCCAGGTTTCCCACCATAGTCTTTATGAATACTTTATTATGTCTTCAGGGAGCATTCCATAGAAAGGGGCCCATTTGGGATAGGCCCACACTCAATACAGAAAGTGATTTGTAGATAGTTGTTTTTATAAATCCTTTCATAACTCCATTGATCATTGTTCAAGAATCACACATAGTCTAGCATCCCATACATTTTGATCCATGGATGTGTCTTCAAATTTGCAAACTATGCATTTGCTGTTGTTTCTTAATATGGTCCAGCCAATAGTGATACCATTCTAAAATATTTGCATGTGTATTGAGATGAATGCCAAAAACATTTTTGTTGTACAGGATTATAACATTCTTGAAAAACATCTGGTATGATTTTGAATTTGTGTATTTCTTGGGGGGGGGGCGCTGAGGCACAGCTTATTTATCACACATCTTTCTTCTATAAGGTTCAGAGAAAATGTTATCTCATTTTCAGAGCAACATTGTAAGGCAAGTGAAATGAGGAATGTCTGCCTCAGGGTTATACAGTGGATTTCATGGATGATCTGGGGTTTAATCATAAATCTCCTTTATTTAAATCTCATATGCTTGGATGCTTTCTGCTGTGCCCTGGTTGAGTACTTTCTGTGCTGCTGACCCTGCTTAGTTGCCTATCAGCTGAGAAGCCAATAGAGCTGTCTTCAGAACAGGAGATTGGCCTTTAAGGATCTAGATTCTTCAGCCAAATGAGAATCTGAGTGGAGTCGGAGAGGGATAGTCTAGACATTCACTAGGCGTAAGACTATCTCCAGCCCTTTGTGGATCAAGTTGTTCACTAGAAATAATACTGCTGCAATTATCAGCTAACTATAATGTTGCAATCCTACCTTACCACTGCCTTCCTTGAATACCAGTTTCAACAAATACGAACATCCCACATCTTCTGCCCTTGTTATTAAAAGATACTTACTTTCCATTAAGATTCAGGCAGTGGTATTCATTATGAAGATCTCTAGTGTTCCCAGAGTGACTGATCTGAGATCAGTGTTCAGCTGTAACATGTCTGCTAGCATGTGGAACGCACCATATATTGGTAGAGATTACAGTTGGTGCTATCATTTTAATTTTATTTCACAGCATAAGAATATTACCTTATAAATGATTAAAAATATTTTAGCTTTCTAGATTTATTAAATTATAGAAATCAATTATAATACTTTTCTGTGATTTAAGAATTAAACTATGTTCCTGCTGTGTTGTGTGATACTTGATGTTGCTCACTGACATTAATAGATGTCATTAAAATTCTGCTTGCTTAGCATCTGACAGTTGGAGAAAATACCAGACAAATTATTTATAAGAAATTTGCTGTATTAAATAATCCTTATTGAAATTAACAATTTAATTTTGTTAGGGTTGTGTGTATGCATATGCCTTAGAGTCAGTCTTGACTCCTGGCAACTGCTTGGACTAGTCCCTGCAGTTTTCTTGGCAAGATTTTTGGAAATGGATTGCCATTGCCTTCTTCTTAGGGCTGAGAGAGAGTGGCTGGCCCAAGGTCAGCCAACTGGCTTTGTGCCTAAGGGAGAACTAGAACTCACAGTCTCCTGGTTTCTAGCCTGGTGCCTTGTCTTAAATTAATCTTTTAATTTTTAACTGCCTGATTTAAAAATATTTTTTCCTGGAAAACAAGTGTATATCCTACTAAACAAGGTTCATAAGAAGTTAAATTGCAAATTGTGGAGCTGATTTGTACCCTGTTAGTTTTCCTTAACAAAAATAGGAGTAATTTGCTATTGCATATTCATTTTTAAAAATTATTTATTATAAATATTAAAAATAAATAATGTGCATTGTACAATAATGAACAAGTTAAGGGTGTGTGGTGTTTTTATACCTAAATTTTGCCTAAACCTGTATTATTTAGATTTGTATACTACTGTATTCTAAAAGTTATCACATTATTTAGAATTGCATTCTGCAGTGTTCCAAAAATTCTGTTTCCTCAGTTGTAGGTTATATAAAATACTGATGCTGTGTCTTTTGGTACTATTATGGGATAAGTGGATAATGCCCATGCTGTGTGATATTTCTCAGTGGGGAAATTTAAATCCTTTTTAAAATCTATTATTGCAAAATATGAAAGGTAGAACATTTATCCATACAAACTCTTATGCAACCCCCCCCTTTTTAAAAAAGTATACAGTTATACTTTCTTCAAACTAAACTTGTTATTCAAGCACATTTTATTGTTTTCTCCTAAAATATCTTTGAGCATGATGGTACTTTAAGCCCCTCTTGACAACTTGGCACTATGCCTCTAAGGGTTAAGGAGAAGCTGCATAATGTATCTTAATCTTAAATTTTTAAAAATAATCTGAAATTTCTCTTACAGTAGATTCATATTGTTTCAAAGGGTAAATCACTGTTACAATAAATTGAGTGGATGAAGTGGTAATTCTAAAAATGTAGGTGGTGTTGCAATTTTGATCAATAGATTTTCCAAATTAAGAGTTACAGAAGAAGTAGTACTGGATGAAAAAGATAATTTCTTCTCTCTACCATACTTCTTATTAAATTGGGAGCTCAGCACGTAGTTTTATAAAATCTAATTGATTCCTGGTTGATCCTAAAAATGCTAAGCAAGGTTGGACTACAAATGTCCCAGAGCTGTAGATTTCAAACAGTGATGTGAATAAACTTTCTCTCTGGAGAAGGAAATGGCAAACTCCTTCTGTACTGTTCCCCAAAAAACAACACGGATGAAGTCACCAGAAGTTGAACCAGCTCAAGGGAGACTTTACTTTTTAAAGGGAGTTGTGACTGTATTTTATAGAACATCTAAAACGCACCTGTGCTGGAATCTGATATGCTGGGGACAGTCAAATGATACTGCTGAATGGAGACAGTTTTGTAGGTGACCTGATGCCAAGTTGTTTACTACTTTTTCTAAATCCAACAGATGAATCTTGCTTGGTAGTTTAAACTCATCTCATCCTATTTGTATCTGCTGGTAACAAATAGGATAATGTGAGTCTAAACTATTCCAGGCCTTTTCAGTAATGATGAACTTTACAGGTTTTAGCTGCTTTAATATATATATATATTTTAAAGAGAAGACAAAATGCTTTCTAAGCTTGCCATTTCTTTGTTTAGCTCATCATTCAAAATTCTGAGTTTGATTTGATTTTTTAAAAAACCTGTGTGTAAAACTGACCTATGTGTGTCTGAGTGAGACTTCAGTCATTTATTTGAATGCATCTTATGAAAGTTCTTGGCACAGCATTTGTGTTGTTTTTATTTCATAGTTTTAATGTGGGTGTTTAGAACTTTGTATCTTCCTTGGCATGGAAAGGTCATGATAGTGTTTCTAAATACTGATAGCGGGTGACATATACTGATGGATTTTCATCCCCTGCTCATTCAGGGCTTTCAAACAAGCTTGGAAGCTGGCTTGTTCTTAACTAAAATATATTGAAAAGGGAAAAGAAACTAGACCATATTTTTACTGGTATGGAAATAATGCTGAGCTCGTAGAGGCCTGTTAAGTGTTACAGTGCAGCATTAACATATGAGGTCCCATTTTCACTTTTTCTTTTTCAGGGCAAATTATTATTTTATTAAAATGAAGATACCAAATCCTTGAAGTAAAATATATTATGTAAGGTATAATTATCTCATTTAAGCAACTGAGGTTATTAGCCTACATATGAAGCCTTTAAGATAACTTCCATTTGCACTTAAATTCTAACTGCGGTTTTGACACATTATCTAGGGAGAATGCCACATTTCCTGCTGTGCTAAACTTACTGAAACAAATAGAAAAAAACAGCATTGCTGTGCACTATCCCTGCTTTACTATTTTGTAATTGGACAGCACAACAGGAATGACACTTCTTTGTAACATTGAGTTACTGTGATGATCTTGTGATTTCATGCTCTTAGCATAAGGCTGGTTGGAATTGTCTTATATCAAGGATAAAAAGAGGATGGCGGGAAAGGAAAACAGACAATTAAAAGAATCTTCTTGGCAGTAAAGCTTGAATATATTTGGTATGAAAATTCAAAATATATCAAAGTCCTGTTGATTGAAAAATGGTATTTTCAAGCAAACAACAAATCTAAATTGCTTGCCTCTGTTATGGTGGTATCTAGACTGCCTAATATGCTCTGACTGTAAGGATAAAGAATATGATGAGATCATAACTTGGGAAACTCAGCAGGCATCTGAGCGAGGGCTATAACTCTGAGCAACAGTCTGATGGCATCAATTGCAAAGCTCAAAAATGGAGTACTAGCTGAAGGCCATAATCTGACTTTATTGATTAATTTCATTTATATATAGTTCTTCATTCAATGAGCTCCAAGTGATATATATATATGGTTCTTCCCTTTCCCATTTCATCCTCACAAATAACCCTGGGAGGCAAGTTAGGCTGAAGGATAGAAACTAGCCCAAAGTTCATTGCTGGGTAGACATTGGAATTTGGATCTCCCTTGGGATAGTTAAATTCTAACCACCACATTATATTGGCTTTTTAGTTTGATTGTTCTGTGTCAGGAAAGCTTAGCTGTATGGCAGGGATCCATACCAGAAAAGGGGTGAAATTTGTTATCATACTAATTCAGATCCTGCTAAAGAACTAGATAAAGTTTTGTTATTATTTACCAGGTTACCCAGGCTTACTGGAAGAGAAGTAAACTGGTCCATCTCTTGTTTAGTTTTAGGATCTCATATGTTCTAGAGATCTTATGGGAGCTGCAATGTCTCATAACGTGTAACAGGACAGAACATTGTTTCGCCTTGCATTGATTTAGAGTATGTTTCCCATTTATTTCATGTCTATAAATCAAAACCTAGCTAGAATATCTTGAATAGGAAAAGCAACTTTTTTTGTGGCAATGCATGCATCAAGAAAGGCATATTTTAGTGCTTCCATTGCATCTCCAATTAGTTCTCCAGCAGGGCCATTTTTCAGGGTGGTCTGCCCCACTGAAGGAAACTATTAGAGGCCTAGGTGTGACAGGTTAGTTAGGTAATAGAATTATATGAATTTATGGTCGCTTGAATGCTGCTGTTTCTGCTGAACCAGATGAGATAGCTTATCCAGTCTTATGGTGTCAATTTCAGTGATTAAAGGCTGACAAGGTACTAGTAGTCTTATTTATTAGATGCATAATTTTCTCTAGAATTTACATGTGGCATACATAATACTCCCTCCTCCATTTACTTCTTGTGGGGCTGAGAGAAAGTGATTAGTGCAGTCATACGGTGAGTTTCCATTGATATAGGTGGACTTAAACATAGTTCTCCCTAGTCTTAGTCTAGCACCTTAACCTCTGCACCACACCAGCTGTTCAGTCCCTTGACCCTTGTTCATATTTTGTATAAGCCATTGAGGGATCATTCACAGGGAATTGGTAAGAAGTATTAACATTGGTTGGTATGTCAGTAGTGCTCTTCCCTTGTGGCTATGATACATGCATTTGTACTTTCCTGGAGATTAATCTGGAAGTTGCTACTGGGATACAATGTAGTGCCACAAATACCAATTGGCAGTCCATTTATTTTAAGACCTTAATTTAAAGAGAGAAAAAAAGGATGGAGACTACCTCATTCTTGTTTATGCGGGATTGAAATATGGTCTACTCAGCAATGGCCTTAACTAGGGGTTCTTTTAAAGGAATTGGCAATAGGGTTACTGCCCATATATAAGATCTTTTGAAAACAATGAGCTGTGGCATAAAACCTAAGTACAGTGCCTGCCTTCCTCATATACTTCCCTAGTTTTAGAGAGAAGCATGCTAGAGAAGAAATACTTCAGAGATAATAATAATCCTGACAACTCATCCATTATCCTTGTTTCAGAACCACCAGCTTATATTAGTTTAAGTATCTGAGCTCATCTAGGAAAAATAAACCATAATTGTAAATAGTCAAAAGAGTGCTTGTGAGTGATGAGAAAATGAAAAGAGTTTTAGAAGTGTCCATAGATGCCAACATACAGTTGAATGGGATCTCTCTAGTTTTCCTTGAGAACTGAAGGATATATTAGCATGCTGAGTTTTTCATCTTGAATGAAAAAATATCCTTTTGGATGGGGCTAGCATACACAAGTGAAATTATACTAAAGCTCTCTCAAAAAGGTTTGTTTTTGATTTTGAGAAAAAAAATACATTATTTGAACATTGTCGAGGTCTTAGGGCAATGCCTTGTGGTAGCAATCACAAAAGGCAGATCAGTCAGAGATAAAGATCAGAACCACAGAATGACAAAACTTGTTCATTCCTGGATATAGTGGATCAGAGTGTTCTGTTCAACACCTTGGATTGCTTTGATGACTAGTGCTGCCACTGACATTGAGATGTTGCTTTTACTCACCAGCAAAATCCCCAGCAAAGCCGCTGAATCTTTATGATAACAAATGCGGCGGTTGCTTCTCTTGCTTCCTAACACATTGGCACGGGGAAAGCATATAGTGTAATCCAAGTTTCTGATACTGCCCAGATGTAGCTTTAGCAGTATGAATAGTAAAGATCAAATAAAAACAGGCTCTCTATTAAAAAGGAATAAAATGTCTCCACTAACATATGACTAGTAGCACTTTTATATCCACAAGCTTGCATTTTGTAATAGAGTATGAAAAAAACCAAAATAGTGTGGTAAGCTTTGGATAGATGGGGGAAATTATATATTCTCTATACTATGAAATCTGAAGCTACTAGAATTGAGTAGTCCAGAAAATGGTCTTGACAGTACTGGCTAGATTGGAGAGTCAGTTCCTCTCACCATACTGCTGAATTCCAGTGACACAATTGCCGAGAACTATTACATAACATTATAAAATGTAATAATGAAATAAAAAAAAAATGTAAAATACGCTTGACAAAGTTTAGAAAAGAACCTTTCTCATCCCTCTTGCAACGTGGTGGGATACAGCACGGGAACAAGAGAGTAGTCCCAGTCAACAAAATGTTGCTCAATAGGATCACATGTTTTATCTGGCAGGTGGAAGATTGCACTGTTTAATGCTCTGCTGTTTACAAGAATACTTTGCACATGCAGACATGCATGCACACACACACACACAAAGGTATACAGCTTGGTTCCTGAATGTTTCAGCCTTACCTTTTTTTCCCCGTGACATGTTACCTCTGAATATTTAGGGAGATTTCTTTAAAAATACGTATAGTAGTGTTTTCAAACAAACATTTCCTGTTAAAAAGCTGTAGCATACATGTTGTCATAGCTGAGGTGGATTGCTTCTGAATTATTCTTACAATAGGTCTATAAGATAAGCCAGTGTTTTGTGTTGCAGGTAAAATGGAACAGGGGGGATGGGGGGAAAGCAGGACTATTGCTAAATCATACTCTCAAGACTCTTCCTTTTGTTGCCAAGTTATAAATATTTGTAGGTTTCCATTCATGCAGTTGGCCTTCATCATGTGAATCTATGCCATATAGGTGGCAATATCACAGATAACATAAATCAATAAAAAGTGTCTAAATGGAATGTGATAAAAACAAATTACTTCATTTTAGTATATTATAAAATTGGTATAACCAGGGCCTGCAATGCAAAGATTAATTTGACTAAATCCAAGATTTTGTTTCTGCCTGTGCAACCTGTTGCATTAAATGAACAGTTTATTGTGGTTGCATTTGGCTAGATGTTAATTGTAGATTGTTTTGTTAGTGGTTTCATATTGGTAAGTAGAATAATGCCATCTTTTGAAATTTTTTCCCAGCAGAATAATATTGGATGCAACTGATTTAATTGTATAGCAAGATACTGATATATTATTTCTTATATCTGTATGTAAGCATGAATGGTAAGGCAATGCACAGTCTGCCCGAAGCTGCTTAGTTATGGTTTTGCAGTTGCTATTTTTGATGCAAAGCTGGGATATTAAACAAAGAAAGAAACAAATAAATAAATAGTCAATTGTGGAAGAACTGCGTGGTGCGCTATATCTTGAATTAATATAGCAAACACCCCATTGGTTTTTAAATCAATGGCAGCCTGACAATTGCAGAGAAAATGAATACCATGGTAAAAGTAGAATAGAGCCTTTAGGACAGCGTAACTGTATGTGTGCAAGCTCCCCCAGTGATCTGTGGCATGGGAATAGATTGTCGTAAGGGTCTCCTTTTTAGCTGTGAAACAGTGGGCAGTATAAAATCCAGGCCTTAATCCTCCCTTTTCTCAAATTATTGTTATGTGTGCATGCATAGCAAAGTTTCATTGATGCATGGTCTGTTGCAGCTGATTATACTGCACCAAATTCCTTTTCTATGGTGGCATAATGTTACCTAGGGAACAGCTTATGCCTGACAGATACAGCAGTGCCACAAATTAATTTCATAGTTATCAGGATGTAGGGTGATAACAGCAACATGAACTGCTGTGAAATTACCATTGTTCCCATGGAGTTACAGTGTAATTATGACTTTTGAAGCAATTTCACAAATAAAAGCATGCCATCCTTGTAGGTATTGGGATTTGTTTATTTTATTTTATGTTGTTTTGTTTCTCTCTGTTTTCTCTTTTACAGTACTTCACATTTCTTGACAAATGTAAGTGAAACTTTAAAATAAAATGGGTTAGCAATGAAATAAATGTAGAACAAAAATCTGTTCTTCATGATATTTGAATCTGAAAGCATCAAATTAGAAACTTGAAATTAGCAGAAAACCAAGCCACTGCTGTTTTTGGGTTATTTCCAGCAGTAGCATGCTGGCAAGAACAAAAGACATTCTTACAGTGTCTCCCTCCCCAGAAATATTCAAATATCAAAAGAAAAGACGGTTGTGAATAGTCATTATTAAAAGGGAGTCTTGTACTGGTTTGCCATGTTATGAGAGAAGCTGTAGAAATTTCTTTTCCAAAGAATGTAAAATCATGGGTTATCTATATAATAGTTAAAAACATAATATTAATGCATTTTCTATTATTAATGTTGTTATTAAGTATGAGTTTTTAGTTACATATTTATTATCTTTTATGTCACACCCACTTTTCTTTCCCTCTCTCTTTTCACTATTTCTTTTCTCCCTGATGAAACTAAGTTCCTTCAGTGAAGGTTTAATTATAGTTATATAATTATCTATAATACTTTTTAGATTGGGAGGTGAAAAAGTTTACTATGTTGATTGTTCTAGATATGCAGTTATCCTATCAAAGTTGTTTCTGATATCTGTGCCTTTTTACTTTGCATATAATAAAGCCAGATTTATAGCTGCTTTCTTAAAGTCTTATGTTTTCAAAATGGCATTAAAACCTTAAAATAGGAATGGAGAACCTGTGGTTATGGCAAAGACTTTTATTAAAAAATAATTGGTTGGCATCCTTTAGCTTCTTTTAGTTCCTTATTTTGTGAAATGATTTGTATTTATAATTACATGTAACATGACTCATGTATGTGCATGTAAGATCAAACTGGATATCTGGACACATGTATTTTAGGCATATCATTCTTTCTATCTTGCCTATGTACAGAGTTTTTTGGATCTGGTTTATTTGCAGAGAACGTGTTACTTAAGGGAAGCCAATGACTTATTCAAATGACAGCCCTTAATTTAATTGAAAAAATATCCTGTGAATAAGGATATAAGGATGTTGGCTAACAAATTCTTGACCATTAGAATGTTGCAACTATTGTTCTACCAGAACTATTGATTGGCTTCATATGTTTGCTACTTATATACCTTAATATCTTGGTGAAGGTGCTAGACTTGAATTGGGGACACCTAGGTTCAAGGCCCTTGTTGCTTGTATTGCTCAGTGGATTACTTTGGAGAAGTCACATTTTTCAGCCTAATTTACCTCACAGGGTTATTGTGAGGATAAAACTAGAGGGAGATTTTTCTGTATGCCACACTGAGCTCTCAAGAAAAAATTGGGATGATTTACTTTTAGATTCATATCTTCCTTTTCGTCAAGAGCTCAGGGAACATTTGTGGCAATCCCTCCTTCATTTTCCCCCTACAACAGCCCTGTGAGGTAGGTTGGGCTGAAAGAAAGTGACTGGCCCAAAGTCACTGAAAGTAGACTTGAACCTGGGTCTCTCCAGCTCTACTCCAAATCCTTAGCTATGCCATATAAATGCAATAATGCAATAAAGAAATTAGCTTCCAATTTTCATATCATGGAAATGTGATTGCAGCTGGGATCAAATTGTGTTAGACCTACAAGTTCTGGTGAAATGTACCATTTTCCTTGCATTTTTGCATGGGCATTCATCAGGGAGAAACTTTAATTCCCCTGCCAATGTATCAGCATCAGAAAAAAGGGCACGGTTATTGTGCATTATGTACTTGGTTTTTTGCTTCTCTCTTCTGGAACATCTTCTGTCTCTCATGCCCTGAGGTATCAGATCTTCATGGAGGTCCAACTAAACCAAACATCTGTTTAATAAGATTATTATACAGGTAGTCCCCAGTTTAAGAGAGGTCTGTCCTTAAGTCAAATTTGTATGTACAGGTCCTTGCTTGACAACCACAATAGGGATCAGAAAATTCATTGGTATGCGGGGTGGTTGTTAAGTGAATCACCGTCGCTGTAAAGTGAATCCCATGGTTGTTAAGTGAATCATGCAGTTTCCCATTGATTCTGCTTGCTAGAAGCCAGCTGGGAAGGTTGCAAATGGTGATCACATGACCCAGGGATGCTGCAACCATCATAAGTGCGAGCTGTTGCCAAGCACCCGGATTGTGATCACATGACTGCGGGGGTGCTGCAACGGTTGCAAGTGTGAGGACTGGTTGTAAGTCCCTTTGTTCATCACTGCTGTAACTTCGAATGGTCACTAAACGAATGGTTAAGTGAGGATTATCTGTAAGCTGGAATGATATTATTGTATAATACTGTATAAGTAGTATTGTGTAATTAACTCGAACCATTGTGTATTTAACTCGAGTCATTGTGTTTTTAACTTGAATTTTGTTACAGTAGGCTCTGTTCTTAACTATGGGTCTATAACCCGAGCGTTCTTAACTCGGGGACTACCTGTATTTACATCAAAGTTACAGAATTTTGAGAGCCCAGTTAGGAGAGGTTTTATGGGCCACTTTCCAATTTTGATGAAGCCAAAATTAAAGTGGACAGAATTTTAAAAAATAGAAAAAGTGCACTTTTGCAAAATAAGCAACAGCATCAGTGGCATACTGTATGCTTTTTCCTTATATGCTTAGTCAGAAGGCAGTAGGAGCATCAGTTGCATGTACTGCCCATTGTCCATTTTATTTATGCATTTATTAATTAGATATATACCTGCTGCAATCTCACATACTTTTAGTGGCTTGCATAATTAAGAGCAGCAACAGTAACAAAGACTGTTAAATGTTAAAGTCAATGTTAAAGCTTCCATGGTAGAACTAAAAGGAAACAGATAAAACCATGACATAAACCAAAAAGAAATAACCCTGGATGTCTTTTTACTCACCATAAGTCTTCTGGAATAATTCAGTTATTAATAACTGATCAAAAATTTCTTGAAGGCCAAAACTGGGGACCAGCCTGTTTTCTTAGGGGAAGCTTTTTCAAACTGTAAGTGCTGCCACTGAAAAGTGGCTCCTATGTCACCTCTTCATCGACATTGTGGAAATGGGGGATCACCAGCATTTTCTCCTGGGATATATAAGTTGGGTAGGTCAGTTCCAACTAGAGGAGGTGGCCCTACATGTATCTCAGCGCCAAGCCATGTAAGGCTTTATAGGGAATGGCCAGCACTTTGAGTTGTACCTGAAAGTTAATAGGAAGCCCATGCAAGGCCGTTCCAGTACAGGTGTAATATACTTATGGCATTTGATAATCTCTCCCCTCAGATGCTCAGAAGTAAGTAAGGGTATCAGTTCAAAGCCCTGCCTTTCTCCAGACCTACTCCTAAACAAGTCCACTAAATTCAAAGGAGTTTATTCCTGCACTATGTGATCACAGCCTGCTTACAGAGAATTGAATGGTTTATAATGTATACACTTATATACTATTGGTTTATAAAATATATCAGCAAAATATCATCTGGGAAAAACACATTTACAATCTGTGTATTGTATTCCCTGCATCAGAACTTTATCAAAATATAGCTAGACTCACTGACAAGTCTCTTTGCTCTGCTCCCAGCCATTGCTCAAGAAAATACAGTCCTGACGTCTTGGATTCAAATGGATTAACTAGATCTAAACTAGATCTAAACAGATGGGAAGCAATCAGCTGAAGTGGTTAATTTACCATTATTAGATTGCTTTTGCCCTTAATTGTCTACCAAAATACCTTGCTTTTAAGTGAAAGGAAAATCCTTCATGGATAAAATGGGCATAAAATGAATATGTCCATAAGAAGCCATCTGAAAGGAAATAAGAAAAAAAATTGCTATTTTATAATAATAATTTCTTTAGAAGGAAATTATAAATTGGCCACAGCTGCCCCATGTTTGGAAAATAGAGCCTCATGAAAGCATTCTACTATCATTAGAAAGTGTCTTGTGTGATTCCTAATGGCAAGCATTTAGAGATTAATATATGGTCATTCATAACTGGAAATTCAGATTTGCATATGGAACCCAAATTTATTATTCTGCTTGTGTTTTCAGAGGAAAAAAGATCAAACAAATCTGAACCCCCTAATCAAATTCACTTTAAAAAGTAAAAAAGCAAAAAGGACTGCACTGAAATGTTCCAAACAAGTACATAATCGATTTCCAAAAAGTACCTGGAAAACTGATATTCTGGTTTATTTTCAGGACTGTAATTTAAGACAACCTTAGTTGCCCATAGTGTGGACATCAAAAGAAACCATGCCACTGTAAAATTGAACTCAGAAGTTTATGTGCTTTTCTTCTTGAAAATAAGTGAGAAAAAGATGGAAATACAGAGTAAAGGAACAAATGAAAGGGGAAAAGATAGTTTCTTCTCAGATTACATGTAAATGCTATGTTAGAATCAGTCATCCATTGATTGCAGATACAAAAAGATCAGGCAAAGTTGAAACCACAATATGTATTCATTTAGTTGATGAAGTCATGCTTTTGAATTCAGCAGGATTATTTGTGTATTCAGGTGGTTTGCTAGTTTGAATCTCTAGCATGTACTGTCTTCTGTTCACCCCTACCCTCTGCCTTGTAAATTACAGGCTGGTCTCTCTTGCACTTTTGAAGTTGTCTTGGTCGGCGAAGGAGTTGCTTTACAATGGTGCAAATTCATTCAGCATTGTGTTTCTTGTATGCCACTTTCCATGTAGAGCTCCTGCCGCATGGCTGGTGGGCTGACCCTGAAAGAGCTCGTGTGCTGAGAGCACTCCAGGGATCCATTCTAAGTTCCATCCAGAGAATACCTGCTAAGACCACTAATGCTTCTTTCACGCTAAGGATGGTCCTGATCTTGTGTGAGTACATTTCTACGAGGAATAGAATTGATAATTAATGCATGTTCCTCCGTGTAAAATAGGATAATCTCTGACAGATGGTGGTTTTTAACAAGAACACTACAGCAATTCAGATCAGACTAAGTATGTTTTATCACTGTCTCTCCCCCCCCCCCACATCTTTCTCTCTCACACACACACTTGCATAGAGAGTTGAAAAAGGCACTTAGAAGAGATATAAATTCTGTTTGGATATTATCTTAGAAGCAATCTTGGGTTTCTTTATTTGTTTATTGCATTTTTATCTTTTTCTCTAGGAACTCAAGGCTATGCATGTAATTTCACCCTTCTCCTTTTTATCCTTACAACATGCTGGTGGGGTAGGTTAGATTAAAAGATGCTGCCATGTTTAAATAGTTTAATTTTTTTTTTTGCAAACTTAATACAAACTTTAATCACTAGACTATCCAAATACTGCACAAATTGAAGTCTTTCTGTATCTCTCTCTTGTTTTATTTTGAATAATTCCAGGCTGCAAACTTTTGGAGATTTGAGGAGCTACATTTTTATAGTATTTAAACTTTAGAAATTTGCTAATTTTTTATGGAGTTGAGATACACAGCATGTTGAATTATGTATTTAATAATATGTTCAACTGAAGGCCATGAGCTGAGGTTTATTCAACTGTGTTCTTGGCCATTCTGTGGAATTATGGAATTATGTATTCCTTTCTAGAGAAGGAGCTTTACTAGTACTCTGTAATGGAGAAACAGAAGAGAGATCTGTAGAGCTTTCAGAAGTTCAAGGCTTCTTTTCTATAGTCTTTATTTCAAGAAGAACTCCTTGAACATTTAAAGACAAAATATCTCCCTTAATTTTCAGTCATTGACCATCTGGTTGGTGAAATAGATTTTCATCTCAAAAATCTGAGGATGCATATTCCCTGTCTTGGTTCAGAGAAAGCCAAGGATAAGGTCATAGTTCAGTGTTCATTCACATGTACTTTGTGATATAAACTAGTCTCCAGATTACCTTTGCATTACCTATTTTTATTGCTTGTTTTATTCTGTTGTAGAGTTTGGGAGGCTCAGTAGTTACCAGTAGGAGCTCAAGGATAAAGAATTCAGGATGGATATGAGTTAGGAATAGAAAGGAAAAATGAGAAACACATAGCACTAAGAACATTCAGTTAATTCCTGCCTTCTGATAATCCAAATTGGCCTGACTTCTAAACATATTTAAGAGAAGAAGGAAATCAAGATTCTCATAATCTGTCAGTGCCTGAATATCACAGGTTTTAAGAAAGTTGAAAGACTAGTTTGGTGTTTTGATATGAACTGATGTAATTTAACCTTTTATGTTAATGTGAATATTGAATATTTTATGCTAAAGTGAATTTTATGCTAATATGAATTTGGAGATTGCACTTTTCCAAATAATGAGATCTGTTTCTTAGCTCAAGAAACAGCCAAAAAGTGATTAGGAATGGAATAGAAAGATCTTGAATATGAGCCCTAGAGACTTTCTCTCTGGGAAAGAGAAAGCAAAAGGTGTACCAGTCATGGTATCTTGCCACAGCAACTCATCCCTCATCACTATTCTTGTGGGCTACTACACTGTGCTTAAGGTGAGGGTGTTTTTCAAAAGTTGCTGGAAATTGCAGAGTGTTGTCTTACACTGCTTGCGAGCAGATGTGTTGAAGGTCCTGCATTGGCAGCCAGTGACTTTTCAACTGCAATGCAATTTTGATCGATAAAGCTCCATATGGGTTGGTGCCTAAGTATTTTTAGGACTTCTCCCACTAGAGTTGACGTGCCTGATATGAGCATCCTGAGAGAAACTTTTAATTGTTGCCCACATTCATGGGGGGGAAAAAGGCTGTGTGTGAGTGTGTGTGTGAGAGAGAGAGAGAGAGAGAGAGAAAGGGAGGGGACAGCAGGATCTGTCTTTGTGAAATGGCTTCCCTTTGGAAGCTAGGCTTGCCCCATCTGTTTTAAGTTTTTGGAATTTACAGTTCCAAAATTAATTTACAATTAAGGCAAATTATCAGGCAATGGTGTGTGTGTGTTCATCCAGAGAGATTATCTGTGTGTGTGCGTTCATCCACATAAGTATTATTATTATTATTGTTGGTCACACAGTCAGCCAGATTTTTAGACTGGATTTGGCATTTTTATCCATTACCTGGACTGTTTTGTGGTTCCGCCAGTTCTTGCTTGCAGGCAAATGGTCTTTCTTGCAGATATTCCAGCGCACCATTGTTGCTACTTTGTTGTGCCATTGTTTGAAGTTAGTCTGTGAGATCTTTTTATAGCAGCTAACTAGGTGGCCCACTGTTTCTTCAGCTTCTTTGCAGAGGCAACATTTGCTGTTGGTTGCTGCCTTCTCAATTCTGGCTTTGTATGCATTTGTTCTTAAGGCTTGGCCTTGTGCAGCCAGAATTAGCCCCTCTGTCTCTTTCTTCAACTTTCCTGCTCTTAGCCATTACCAAGTCTTGTTGTTATCTGGTTTGCCTGCTAGTTTTTTTGTGTGCTGGCCATGTAATACTTTGCCTTGCCATGTCTCTTTTCTATTCTTTATTTGGTCTTTCTTGTAGTCCAGTTTGGTCTCTTCAGTATTCAGTAAACCTTCATGGTATACTAGGTTCAGTGCATTTTCCTCACTGTCCTTCAGATATTCTTCCAGTGCCCTTTTTTCTACTTCAGCTGTCTGATGTACTTGCAACATTTCATACCCACCTATGCTCCTTGGTAGAGTCTGTCAACATTGCTGCATGGTTGAAGGGTTGACAATGATTCATTGTCATTATTTTTCTGGTCTTCCTATCCAGGGCTTCTAGTTCTGCTTGAGTCCAGTCCACTATTCCAGCTATGTATCTAATGATTGGAATTGCCCAGGTGTTAATTGGCTTGATGGTATTTCTGCCACTGAGTTTGGAGTTTAAGATCTTCTTCACTCTTCTGATGTATTCACTACTAACCTTCTTCTTGACTTCAGTTGTGCTTGATGTTGTCAGCTTGAGATGGAATGTATCTACAAGGAGGAGAGTGATGTGGGAGATCAAGGCTATCAGGAGGGAGGGGGTGCATTCCAGAAGGGGAAAGGAATAAGACACAATGCAGTCCTCAAGGGGAGTGTGGGAAGCAGAAGAGGTTCAGGATAGCCTCTTCCTAGAATCTCCCAGGGTATATCTACTAGTTGCTGTAGTATAGATTTAATTTGGCAGGATTCTATCTTTAAAGGAACTATGCTCAACTGGACTGTTTCACCATTGTTGTTGGGCTGGGCCTGACAAAGCTTGAAGGATGCCCAGATATTTGTAGTGATCTTCTTCATCCAGACTCTTGATGTTATTTCCATAGGACATTTTGATTCCTTCAGTTTTCACTATTATTCCCCTGTTGATGGTAAGGGTGACACATTTGTCTAGTCCAAACTCCATTGCAGTATCTTGACTATATAGTCAGACAGTGTTGAGCAACAGTTCTGTTTCAGATGGTGTTTTTCCATACAGCTTCAGATCGTCCATGTAAAGGAGGTAGGATAGCCTGGTGGATGTTTTTCATGTTTGATAGCTGTGGCCTGATGTGTTCAGTATTGTTGACAAAGGAATCAATGCAATGACAAACAGTAGTGGTGATAGTGAATCTCCTTGAAAGATTCCGTTCTTGATATTAACTTCTCCCAATTTGTCACCATTGATCAGTGACTGTATCTTCCATTGCGCCATTGATCTTTGCACAAGGCTTCTGATGTTTCTACTGACTTCTGTTATTTCTCAGCACTTGATTATCCAGTCATGTGGCAGGGAGTTGAATGCCATCTTGTAATCCATCTAAGGTACATTCAGTTTTCCAAAATCATCTTGTTGATTAGGAGCTGATCTTTTGTTCCTCTGCTGTTTGGGCAGTTTCCTTTCTGCTCAGGTGCTTATTTTCAATTAGAAGCTGTTGGACTACCATGCCAGTTAGCAATCTGAAAGTTGTTTGTAAGCAGGTAATTGGCCTGTAGTTGCTTTGTGCTGTCCCTTTTGTTGGATTTTTCATTATCTTTTGCCAGATGTTAACCAATCTTCAATTTCACCTCCTTTCAGTATGTTATTAAACTGCTTAGCAATGAGTGGGTGCAGACCAGTCAGATGTTTCAACCAAAAACCATGCAGTTCATCTTCACCTGGTGCTGACCAATTTTTGATCTTCCTTGCACTTTTCTCCACCATTTCTGCTGCTATTACAATTTCTTTCATTTCAGCTTCTTTTTTATTCTTATCTACCTCCTTTACCCAAGCCACAATCTTGGTGTATTTCTTTGGGTTGTCCCATAGCTATGCCCATAACTGCACTGCTTCTTCTTTGTCAGGTGTGGACTGGTTCATTGCAGTCGCTCCATTGATGGATTGGTAGAAACATTTCTGATTCAACTGCAACTTGAGATTCTGCCTATAGTGTGCAATTCAAGCTTCATATCTGTTGATCTTCTTGGCTATGGCTGTTATTTGCTGCTTTACTCTTTCCAATGCTTCCTTGATCTTCCTTTTTTCTAGGTGATATTTCTTGATCAGGTATTCTTTGGTCTTCTTGTTCTTCAGCTTCTTTCTTTCATCTATTCTAGCTTGCTTGCATCTGATCTTAGCATGCTGATCTTATTTTCCAAACTGATCTTCCATTTTGGTGATGTACTGTTTGGCTTTTTTTCTTGTTTCTTGAATTTCCATCCAAGGTATTCAGTTACAACTGCAGCTGTGCTGTACATTAGTTGGTTTGTTTCTTGTAGTGAGGTGGTGCTTATATTTGATATTACAGTATTGGCATCTTTTAATACTTGTGCTAGCTGTTTCTTTGTAACAAGCCTCAATGCAGGCAATCTTATTCTATTCTATTCTATTCTATTCTATTCTATTCTATTCTATTCTATTCTATTCTATTCTATTCTATTCTATTCTATTCTATTTTTCATTCAATTATTTATTTATTGCTGTTCTAGATGCTCTGTTATTCTTTGTTTCAATTCTTCTTGTTCTTTAGTTAGAGGGCTTTGCTCTTTCTGAGGAGAAGGCAGAGGAGAGGGTGCCTGGTTTGGAAATGAAAGTGATTTAATATCTATCCTGGCTTCCTCTACTGCTGACTCCCGCTGGTTTGCCTCTACACTCTGAACTACTTCTGGCAAGGGTTTGATTTCTTTGCCCTGGCTAGACCTTTGCAGTTCTTCCAGTTCTACTTCTGTGAATACTTTATTTCATATTATAAATCTATGTTGATCTGCTGGCCTTTGTTCTGTTATTACTGATTCTGGCTGATGTTCTTCCCAGAATTGGTGTGTTCTTTTCAGATATCCTGTTCTTGTTGGATTTGATTTGTAATAGCAGATAATTATTTTTTCCCCCAGTGTTTGTATATTTGCGACGGGTAAACAACTTTTCTTCCAGTAGTCCTGAAGCTGCTGGCCCTGGTTGCCCAGCCAACAGTCCTGAGTCCTGTAGCCCACTTGTCACCAGATGTCCAGGAACTAGAACACCTAGCACAGTCCTTGTTGACTTGGGCAATAACCAATCCAGTGTAGGTTTCTGTACTGTAAATTACATCTCACCATATTGTTTATGGGAGAGACACTCTTTGTCTGGCTCCTCTGATAAGAGCTGTCCAGTATGAACTTCTGGCATAGCTCTCACCTGCCTCGGGGCACGCAAGCCTCATAACCATGTAAAGGTAGTGCCTCACTGTGGAATTATTATTATTATTATTAGTAGTAGTAGTAGTAGTAGTAGTAATATTTAAATTTATTTGGTTCAGACAGATAGTATGTTGGATTCCAGTGCTTGATGAAGGCCCTTTGTGCCAGCGTTACTGTAATTGTTTCACCAGCACAAATAGGACAAAACAGAAGAGAATACCTTTATCTTAATTTCAGGAATCAATACAGAAAAATCTATGAGAAATGCATGAAAATTTGAATATTCTGTTTCGGCACATAATTTTTATGGCAGGTAATATATTAAATAGTTTTTTCTACTTATTCTGTTGAGACAAGTTGCCCTAAGACTTAAAGGGCAAAGTTGGCCCCAATCATTGCAGTTAGTTTGCATTGGCCTCCCTACAAAGGTCATCTATCTCATTTTGATTGCTCCTGTAGAAATATATTAAAAATGCTAGTGAATTTCTGATGTGCTGTAACTGCATTGCATATGTAAGATTTCTCATTTTGTATAAAGAGCAGTAATAAAGTTTTTTTTTTAAAAAAAATACACACATGGAGCATTGGGATAGTGTTGATGGATGGGTGTCATTGTTTAAATGAAGGCTTTGAATCACAAATGTATGTGAAAGTAGTTATTTTCTTCCATTTGTAAAATACCACTCTAAGCATCCCTTCAAAATGAATAATGTACCACACAACACAGCAAACAATGTCTAAAAGTGCTTCATATCATACTAAATAGAAATAGATATGTCTGCTGCATATTGTATCTAAGCTGTATCCTTGGAAATGTCCATTTTGACCTTTTCCTCTGTTAAAAGTGCTTTTTAATGCTATCTATCTGTTCATGGCTATAAAATGGAGATTTTATAAGCATGGTTCTTTTACTTTTCTTTCCCTTTTCTTTAAGATTATAATTATGGATTATAATTTTTTTAAGATTATTTCTTTAAATTCCCTTGTCAAGGAGTAATCCTCACTGAACACTGGAAATTCAGTAAAGGTACATAGGATTTCACTGTGAAGCCACTTCAAAAGAAAAGGGATCGTGAAAATAATTTTAGAAATAAGTATAAAGGTTGATTTCAGAAAAGATCAAGTAAAATAAGACTCTTCTATATATTAGTACACATACGTATTACTCAATTTGCATAATGCATGTTTAGATGGCTAATACATCAAATATATATGTTTCTTGTTTTTTTTTTCTTTGTGTTTCATTCATTTATAATGTATTTATAATGTAGTGAGCCTGAAGGGTCCAATCAATATCAAAGACTCATTATAGAATATGAAACAATATGCAACCATACATAAACAATTGGTGTGATTCCACCAGGTTTTATAGTTAACAGAAATACTGGAACAAAGTTAGAGATGGATTACAAAATTGCTAATGGTACCACATGATTCTAGTAACATAACACAAATGGACTACTCCCCCTACAATTTAAATTTAGACCATGCAGTTGTACAGAGCTCTGAAGGTAGCGAACATATAGGCTATAAAAATATAATCTAATTTTAAAAAAAAATGTTAGGAAACCATAAAGAAGCAGCAGCTATATATCTGTGTGTTTGTGTATGTGTTTATACACACACACACACACACACACACATATTTAACAAGATTGGTTGATTCTCAAATTGTTTTTCTCAGATTTTCAGTTTTCCAACATTTGTTTACTAACATTTCTGAATTAGTTTGCAGTTTTTTAATGCCTAGAAAAATTGATGCAGATTTTTCCTATATGAATTTTTTCCATTCCTCAATTAGTGTCTGAGTTCCATTCCAACAACCAGGACATTAAGTGAAATGGTCGCTAAGTGAACATAGAGAGAGAGAGAGAGAGATGGAAGATCACTGGTTGCTGCTGTCTCATTCAGATAGTTTTCTTGTACAGCTATGCCAGTGTTATTCTCACTCACTGAGGCGCACAAAATTTGGTTGTAAATGCATGCATTGGTTGGAAAATGAATTTTTTATAGCTGTTGTATTTGTGGATGGTCTCTAACTGAGGTAGTTGCTAAACAATCAGTGAGTGTAGTTATTTTGTACAGTCTTTCCCCAAATAATATATCTTTGTATTTTTTTTTTTCACCAGTAGATCTATTTTCTGCATATTTTCACCAGTACATACTTTTTGGTATGCTTTGTTTTATTTAGAAAACAGCATTGCAAAATTCAAATATGCAAACTGAACAATTTTCTCTAACTGGCCAATTTCATATTTATTTTATTTGTATCCTGGCTTTATTTGTACAAATCAAAGCAGTAGAGATACTACGTGTGAAGATAGGCCAGCTTGTTAAATAGCGAGGCTTAACCTCCAAATGAATGCTGAATCTAGGTTTTTGCACCACATTTCTAGAAGAAAGAAAAGAAACATACTACTAATTGAAGCTTTAAATGTAAATTGAAGCTTTAAATTTAAAATGGCAGAGTTCATTGCATAGGTGTTCTGTGTTTCAGGCAGCTAATAAACATTGAGCAAATAGTCTTCAGAAACATCCTCTATGGAGAGGAATTTGCCTTCCTTCCTTCCTTCCTTCCTTCCTTCCTTCCTTCCTTCCTTCCTTCCTTCCTTCCTTCCTTCCTTCCTTCCTTCCTTCCTTCCTTCCTTCCTTCCTTCCTTCCTTCCTTCCTTCCTTCCTTCCTTCCTTCCTTCCTTCCTTCCTTCCTTCCTTCCTTCCTTCCTTCCTTCCTTCCTTCCTTCCTTCCTTCCTTCCTTCCTTCCTTCCTTCCTTCCTTCCTTCCTTCCTTCCTTCCTTCCTTCCTTCCTTCCTTCCTTCCTTGATGACTTTTAAAAACCCAGTGTATGTATTAGGTAGAGCATTTACTCTGAATGCTTTCAGGAAGACAGTGTCAACAGTACTAAACTAAGTGGCCCAATCACCTGATACAGGCGTGGTGCTTCAGATTTGAAGGACAGGAGGTAATCTGCAGCTCTTTAAAGCAGCTGCATCTTTCCCCAGGATGTGTGGCTATTCTCCACAGCTACTGCATGGTCGCAAGAAAAGGTGTGACCACTTTGAGGCATGGCAGACAGTGCTACATTTGAGCCCTGCGTGCTTCACAGCACCATTTTGAAATGAATCTGAAGTGTTGTGCAGTTCTCACAGGTAGCTTTCTGACCTCATGAGCCACAAAGCCAGGTAAAATTTGTCACTGCTTTACTGCATTCCTTTTCAAACCCCCCCCACTTTTTAAATCAAGTAGAAATGAAAAAAGGAAATAATAAAAATGTCCTCCCAGTGTGAAATAGAAGCAAAATAAAAAACTATAATAAACTCATTCATTATTTGAAAGAGACAGTATTTAAATTCTCAATAATGACTTTAAACACACACACATACACACACTTTCTCTCTCTCACACACACACATTTACATTGCAGTGATCACAAATAGCATGTACCTTCAGTTTATATTATGCACATGTTATCTATTAATTTATAACATGGTTGTTGACATTCCCAAAATGCAGTAAAAATGGTTTGTTTTTCTATATTTCAGTATATGGACTAATATTGAAAGGGTAATTTTCGCTTTCATTTACAATTTAAATAATTATTGAAGATGTTCAAATATTACTGAGCCTCGTAATGAAATTATGAATCTTCTGTGACAAAGCAGTATAGTTAAAGGTTCAATAGACTATGATGAATTTTCTCTTTAATATAGCTCATGATCAGCCTCTAATGTTCTATGATTTGGGACATAAGCAGTATTTGCCTGAACAGATCTGTAATTTCAGCAGTTATCATTAACCCCTAAGAAAATATAATAATCTTGGTGTGAACTCACCTAACTTCAATTTATAAAACCTTTCTTTTAGCATTCATCCAGCATTGTTTTTAAGTATCAAATTCCTATCTAGTTCAATTTGCAGCTTTTAAGTTACATTGAAAATCTCCATCTCAGTGTATTTGTTAAATTTATACCTAGATCTGTCTTTATGCACAGGAAATATATCCAAAATTTTAACTTCTAATGTAGGCCAGGGTTTCTAATGTGCCTGATTTTGAAATAATGAGGGCTGCCTTATTTTTTCCCCTTCATAATTGTAATTAACCTCCATGTAAATCTTTTCTTAATTCCACCAAATAATTATTTGCTTTGATTTTATATACTTATATAAATGAATGTGCTTTAGTCCTTATTATAATGCAGAGCTAGTAGGAGTCATGCTTCTTAATATATATTTAAATTTATGCCTTATTGACTGCAGCATTCTCACAAAATTTGACTTCTTTTAAATCATTTTGACCAATATACCTGAGTGTGTATTTGCAAAGCAGGCACATCTTGTTGCTCTAATACTAGATTTTTTGCATTTCAAAAATAGATTTTCAGATATTTCCATCCCTTCATATGTGTGTGTGTGTGTGTGCGCGCGTGTAGTAAATAAATAAAAATATGGAAATGATAGTTCTTTTTGACTTATTTATATAAAATATCCACAGCCATTCTTAGCCTTGTCCCATACAGATCAAAATACAATTTTATTTTTGCCATGATTTTAAAGTTATACAATTTATTTAGAAACAACAGGGTAATTTTCTTATACAGAATTTGCTGCTCTTCAATTCCAGAATTTATTAAGGAATAATTTGACTTGTACATTAATTTACATGAGTGAGTCAATAACAATAAGCAGGGTCTATTCATTTCCTGAAAAGGCAAGTTTGGTGGGTGATTCATCTAAAGATTATTAATCTTCTTGATACTCATCCAAGATGACATATCATATAAATGGGTAGCTATAGTATTTTTTATAAATTCTTTCTTTAGGTTTCCTGGTTCTTGGAATAACTTTCCACAACTATGACCAATGACATTAACATGGTAAAAGCCAGAGAAGTGTTTGCTATTTGCATATTCCAAACAGACAACCTCTATCAACTGTTCTAAGAAACCATAGTCAGAATTGCAGGGGAGATGTATTTTAAATAAATTGTAATATTAGTATGACTGTGCTTATGTGGCTTATTTCAGAGCATTTTAATGTTAGCTAAAATAAAATATAATTCATCTTTTTTCTGTTACTTCTAATTTTTTTAGGCATTATTCTGACAATAATAGATTATGTGACTCTCAAGGAAAATTAGTGTTGTAGAAAGGACTTTAGTGATAATCATTATTTTAGAAAAAGAATCACAGTCACTTTTAAGAAAATAAGTAATACAAGCTGGTGCTCAGTCTGTAATGTAAATAGTATAAAATTTCTGTTAACCTCCCATATTTTTTCAAACAAGCATCAAGGACAGAAAGTTTGATCTAATGTAAATGGTTGCTGCTGAATGACCACTGATTGAACTAGTCAATTTGTCAGTCCTGTTTTCTGAGGTGAAAAGTAAAAAATGCAACTTTAGCCTTAAACTTTAAGGCAGCATTAACCGTACAATGTCCAGCTGTTTAAAAAAATCTAAGTTGGATTGGACTTGATTAGCAATTGGATGGTGGAACATCAAGAGGTAGTGGGGCTGAAAGCTAGCCTAGAAGGTTGGAAAACTATATTAGAAGAGAGCAATAGCCAATGATTTTCATACTGTTGCCAAGAAAGCTATATGCATGCATCTAGGAAGTCACCAAAAGCCAAGATTAAGTGAGAAACTTTATTTTTTAATCATACAATGCTATTTATTTTACAAATTAATTATGAATACTATTTTGTATGAGTTATTGTATGAGTTTATTTTTAGTAGTACAAAATTAATTTAAAGGCAATAAGACAGTGAAGAATAAAGGAATCATACATTTTGTTTATTTATTTTCAAAATGTGTGTTGTCAACATTTCAAGCATTTCAGCTCCAACCACCAGAGGGTATCATTGCAACCCCTGCATATCTCTTAAAAAGAAAAAAAAAATAACGTGAGGATAAAGGTTGGGATAAAAGTGTGGTTAAAACTTACCTTGTAATAATGCAGCTTTCTGGAGCTTTTATAGCAGAGGCCACATAAAAATCATGGAGAACAGAATTCTGGTAGGAAATAAAAATGGCAAAGAAGGACATGGAATGCATAAAACAGTAAGTGCTCGTGCGTTAAATGAAACAGTAGCATGGATATGTTACATCATTTGATCAGGGCAGTGACTTGGTCCTTGTGGTCATTAGTGAGCTCACATAAACATCCCATCTGACTTTTTGTTGAAAAAAAGTTTAGTTAAAAAGAAGTTATCCTGCCTCCAGCATTTCCTTTGTTTGCATGAATGCCTGTGGGCTCCTCATAGGCCAAGAAGTATTCTTAGAAAACATAAATGGAAGATGGGTGATGTTAAAAAAGAAGACAAAAATAAATTAAGGTGCTAAGCCAAATCTTATAAGACTTGAAAGAGTAGTAGGAAACAACTCAGCAGTTTGCCTTCTTAAGGATGGGTACATGACGTGCATTGTATTTTGAAAGTGCATTGTCACAGGTTCTTAAAATTTTGAATATGTCTTTGGGCCCCAAACAATTTCCTACCTCATTGCTGGATGCATAAGACCATTTAGAACTAATGAGTTCTTCTTAAAATTATAAGATTACCAGACTGGTTGTTATTTTAATTTATTTTAATTAAGTTTGATGAGGTCATGGTTGGACAGAGAAATCTGATTGTATGGATGGCAAAATAAATCCAAATGCTTATTTGACTTTCAGGGTCTTTGTTTATTAGTGTTTCTATGCTGCTTTACTCTAAAATAGCTCTGAGTGGCATACAACAGAAATAAAGTTCAAAAATATCATAACTGTGACAATTAATATGTCTTACAATAGCACCAACCAGTGGACATAGTTCATGAAGGAAAACCTAGCATCCCCCAAATACTCTCTTCCAAAGCTAAAAGCTAAAGAACTGAAATGTCATGTCTTTTCAGCAACTTAGTTGTGGTCAAATCTCAAGCCTTAACACTACTCAGCTGCTGCATTCTGAACCAATTTAAGCTTCCAAATGGTATTTAAGGGCAGCCCTATGTAGACCAATTTGCAGGAGTCTAGTTGTGACTTGATGAGACCCTGAGTGACTGTGCATAATGCCTCTAAGTCCAGGAAAGTTTCCAATAAATGCTTTTAAAAAAGAAAAAAACAAACAAAAAGCTTTTTATTCTTGACCTGTACATTGGAATATGAATATGAATATAAACACACACACACACACACCCATACCCTATTACGCATTTGGTGGAAGCTTTTCTAAAAAGCTGATATTGCCCTACGTCTGTTAAGATAACAAAATGGGGTATGAGATACTATTTAAATTGCTTTCATGCCATATCTATGTATCTGAAAAATGAGCAGCCTGCCCTCTGTTTTAGCAAAACCAGAATCTTCCATAGCATCAACCATCAGCTGTATTTTTCACTAGATATTGTTTGACAAAACTTTGGAAGAGAGCAGTGAGTCCTTGTATATTTGAGGCTTGAACATTTGTTTGGAGCAAGTTACTTGTTACTTCCTTAGATTTCCTGGAGTTGTATAGGACTGGGGTAAAATATGCTTTTGTGCGAGAATACATTCGTCCATGGAAACGTTCAGCTCTTTGGTGGTGGCTGTCAGTTTAGATACCTTTAAAACGTGATAGCCTAAAATGGCACTTCCACATTAAGCCATGCCGTCATGCAAGGCAGAAATTACGTTGCTCGTTCATGCACTGGTTGTGAACTTTCAGACGGCCGCTGTTAGGAGTTCTGGACTGGACTCAAATTTTGTCTGAAACACAAGGGTAACTCTTGTGCATTCCAGTGCAAGCTGTTTGTTTCTTTGCATGGATTTCCTTATGTATTTTGGTAGAACGTGCTTGAAGACGGGACAAGCTCAATGTACAATGCTTATTACAGTATAATGCTCGTTGCCGTGTAAGTATCGCATACCTCCTTCTGAGCTGACAGATGCCACAGTAATTTCAGAAAGGATCCATGATTTCTTCCCTGTGGCTTTTCCAGGTGTTGCAATGCCCGAGGAGTTAAAAATGGTACTAACTTCTGCAGATGTCCTCTCTTTGCAATCTGTGTAAATGTAGAGTTCTGTTGATTAAAATTTGGGTAGTCTTGCAACAAAACAGTAATTAACCCAAATGGCTTGCTATATTGCACGTTGGATGCTTTGCTTTTCTATATAGGACTTCCTTCTCTTTTTCAGCTTTAAAAAGAAATGTGAATATAACAGTTAACCTTGCCTTTCAACTTCTCCCATGTGGTTAAAGCTCTCTTTACTTTCTCTTTCTTTTGTTTTCTTTTCCTATTTTACATTTTCTGCTGTTTGGGAATATTTTCCCAAGGTTTTTGGAGAAGCATAGCTCTGTAGTTCCATATAATCTATATTTTATTTAAGTGGGTAATACAAAACATTGGACTGTACTTCAGGTGTTTCAAGTTGTGTTTTATATTTCTCAGACTGGATGGGGGGAAGAAAAGAAGATGAGAGATAAATTATATTCAAATTTGGGCTTAACTCTTGGGGAATTCATAGACATGGCCTTGTTGTTTTATAACTTTCTTCTGGGATGTGCTTGACCTTCCCAGTTCAGCCAGCTGCCTAATATTCCTTCATTTTCTCCCATCCAAGTAAATGACCCTGCATAGCTTCCAAGCCTAAACAAGATGCAACCATCTGGAAAGGCACGTGTATATTATCTCTTACATTGCAGAAGGGAAACACTTGCCATACCATTATGACTGTATTCAAGTATTACCTCATTCTCCACAGGCTTTAAACCAGGGTGCTTTACAATTTCTTTTGGGATATATTTGAGTATGCTTTTCTGGTACGAGCAATATGGTTATCCTTTTCTGTTATTTGACTCTCCATCCCTTTACAGCCATATGGCTGCACAGACTTCCAGAGCTGAAAGAGTCCCAATGGATGAGTTCCCTCAAGAAGTCTTTCCATAGGAATCCTGCCAGACTGCACAGATGTTTGTACAACAAAAGACAGGACACTTACGACATCACTACACCTGCTTGTAACTAAGACAAGGACAAGAATCCCATATCTCACTCAAAACTATTTCATCAAAGTTTTTTCTCCTGTAGGGAAAAAGGAAGACGAAAAGGAGTTTCTTTTTTAATCAAACTAAGTGAGAAGGGATGAAAAAATATGGGGACAAAATGGTTTGGGGCACTAGTATGTCTGTAAGGTTTTATTTCCCATGTATGGAAGTGATGGATCTTGATTTGGTGACAGAAAGAACAGCACCAGAAAACATTACGTCTAGAGGGCAGTGAGAGGCTTTTGTTGATTTGAGCTGGAAAATATCTGTATTCAAGAATAAGTGTTAGAATATGAGCTGGTAAATGTTAAATGCTAGACTTAATCCAGTGTCCTCAATTTCATAAGGCAGAATTCAAAAGCAGAGATGTATTTGGGCATGAGAGCAGTAAGATAAGGAAGGACATATTCTAAAAGTAAGGATGATCCATTTGAGCTGGATGAAGAGAGATAGGGAATTATCTAATAGTGAAAATCTTTTTTGGCTTTCTTGGTAATCTTACTGTATTCAGCATTTAACTGTAGCACCGGTAGTTAACAATGGAAAAATAGTAATGATATATGTGTTGGATTGGTCTTGCTGCTACCTTTCCCGTTGTTTACATGCATATTACTCTGAATTAGTAATGGTTTTATACCCATTTTCCTTGTTTGGTTTTATACCCATTTTCATTGTTTTTCTGGTATTTAGTGATCTATTTTTATGACTGTTTCAATGTTATCACTGTCAAAGCAACATCATCATTAATGCTGATAAGTCTATGGGAATCTCTGATTGCACTATACAAAACTGTTGGATAAACTCCATGAAGTGAATCAGAAATGTCAGTTTACTAAGAGTTTCAAACGCTATCAAATATATAGATATAGAAAACAAGTTCACTTTTAGTTAAGTGCAATATTTTTTCCTGCCTAAAACTTAATGAAGCTATTATAGTGTAGTATGTATGTATGTATTATAATCAAGGAATCAGAAGAGAGCAAAGTAATGGTATTATTGTTGGTCGCTCAGTCAGCCAGATGTTTAGACTGCATTTGGCATATTTATCCACCTATCGAGTCCTTCCCAAGGACCTGGAATAGGCAGATGTTGTTTGATGGTGTTAAAGGTATCATCGCAGGATATAAGCTGTTCCAAGTAAAGCTGCCTTTTGCAATTGACTGATGGTGATTTTGTCAATGCCAATGGTCTTCAAGTGGTGCTCCAGATGTTTTGGGATTGCACCCAAGGCACCTATTACTATTGGTACTATCTTTGCTTTTTTTTGCCACAGTCATTCTATTTCTCTTTTCAGGTCTTTGTATTTTGTGATTTTCTCCAGTTCTTTCTCTTCTATTCTGCTGTCTCCAGGTATTGCAGTGTCCACTATCCAGACTTTTTTGTCTTTCTTATCAACAACTGTTAAGTCTGAGCTGTTGTGTGGTGGGTGCTTGTCTGTCTGAATTCTAAAGTCCCAGAGCACTTTGGCTTCTTCATTTTCTATCACTTTGTCTGCTTTGTGATCCCACCAGTTCTTGCTTGCAGGCAAATGGTATTTCTTACAGATATTCCAATGCACCATTGTTACTTTGTCATGTCATTGTTTGTAGTCAGTCTGGTTGATCTTCTTGCAACAGCTAACAAGGTGGTCCACTGTTTCTTCAGCTTCTTTGCAGAGGCGGCATTTGCTGTCTGTTGCTGTCTTCTCAATTCTGGTTTTGTATGCATTTATTTTTAAGGCTTGGTCTTGAAACTGAGCAAACTCAGGGAGGCAGTGAAGGACAGGAAGGCCTGGCGCAATATGGTTCATGGGGTCACGAAGAGTCGGACACGACTTAACGACTAAACAACTTGTGCAGCCAAAATCAGCTCCTCTGTCTTTCTTCAACTGTTCTGTTCTTAGCCATTGCCAGATCTTGTTGTTATCTGCTTTCCTGGTTGTCTTTTAGTGTACTGGTCATGTAATACTTTGCCTTGCCATGTCTCTTTTGTATTCTTCATTTGGTCTTTCTTATAGGCCAAATTATCATCATCATCATCATCATCATCATCATCATTGTTATTATTACAAAGTAATATTGTCATTGTGATTATTATTATTTTTGAAGAGTAACTTGGATGAAAACATAATGTTGTCGAAAACTTATAGTTTTTGGAGATGAAGGTTCTGCCTTTTTTCCTCATTTTAAGAAATAGAGAATTTTCTACCTATTTTTTTGTGTGGTTAAAACTGAACAGATTTCTTAATAGGCATGATGGATAGAAAATGCTTATTCTCAATTGTCTTTGATGGCTGCAATACCGATTCTGAAGATAACAGTAAGCAGATGCTTGTTCTGTGATTATTATAAAGGTATGATTTATCTGCATGGATGAAGTCTGAGTATTGAAATATATTCAGCAAGGAAGGATCTGAGGCTTGCCATTATTATTATCTCTTTAGTCTGCCAGTCAGCTGGGTGTACATCTACCAATTCAGGCCTACACAACTTAATTTTGTCTAGTGCAGGACACAAGACAGATGTCTCTGCCCAATGAGACTGCAGTTTAAGATAACTCAACTTAAAATTAAAGGTTGCAATTTTATACTGATTTAAGTGGAAGAAGCCCCTTTAAACTGAAAAGGAGTTACCTGAGGGTAGACGTGTCTAGGTTGCATTATAAAGCTGCAATCCAGCGCATTATTCCATGATAATAAGCCCCACTACTCTGAATCCTTCAGAGAACTGTGCTACAAGTGAAATGAGGAAAATTCACCCCAATTCTTTACCTTCATATCTGAAACATGGTAAATGACAGTCTGCTGCTATTACCAAATTCTGAGAGATGCAAAGTGCTTCACAGCAAAGTGCTTCACAGCAAAAATTATTAGTTGAAACAGCCATGTTATTTGCATGGTTTGCATGCCCCCACTTAAATGTTTTTGCATAGCCACTTTGCTTTGCTGGTAGACCCAGCAGGAGTATTATCTCAGAACAATGATGGACAGTTTCTAAAGCACCCATGCTGGCCTTGTGAGAAACTTTAATTGTTCAATTGTTCAAAGTGAGATGCTTCATTTGCAGTCATGTGGTTCTGGAAATATCTCTTTCAAATGTATTGCACAGCCTTGGTTTTTTTGCTCTGAATTTGTTAAAACTGCTTTTTTAAAAATCAAGTATATTGGCTTGATGACACTTGGCTTCACTTTCCTTTAACTTCAATAATTCCAATATTATATGGCCACTTCCCAGATGATTCTGGTAATTTCCCTGTATTTACTAAGGCTTTCTATGGTTAGCATCAAGTTGAGGATAACCGATCCTCTTGTAATTTTCTCCTCTCTCCGAAGGGGAAAGTTGTCAGCAAGACAAGTCAGGAATTTATTGGAAGGGCCGTGCTTGGAATAGTTTGTTTCTGAACAGATGTTAGGGTAATTAAAATCCCCCATCACTATCTCTTTATGCCTGTTTGAAAGATCTTCAGTTTGCTTCTGGAAACTATTATCTCTACATCTTCTTCTTGGTTGGATAGATGATAGTAGACACCAATAACAGTATTGCTTGCATCTATTTCTCCTCTTACTGTAATGTTCTCTACAGTCTTGCCAATTCAGTTGGATTTCTGAATAAGATGGTCAGTGTTAACATACAGTACAACTCCTTTCCATTTTGATTGCTTCTGTTCCTTTGGAACACATTGCATGTTTTTATATTTATAAGCCTAAGATTGAAGTGTCTTCAAAATAAAGATATTTTATATGGCTGCACATTTATTTCATGTAATCAGTGTTATAACTTTAAAAAAGGCCAATCCGAATAAAGTGTTGAACATACATACAAACTCTCCCTGCTTGGCATCATTCTGGGACACTGTTTGATCTGACTTGGCTTTCAGATCAGAACTTATGTCCTCCCCTTATCTAGTGTGTGAAATATATATCCTTCTGGCCCTTCTTAACCTTCTGAGCCTGCTACATTCATCAGAAAGTGTGATCAGACTCCAAATAATCCATTTCCTCCATGACCCTTCAGAGTGGCAACCTGATGACCTTCCTTAAAAAAAGAAGGCTGCAGAATGGATGAAAATTGTCCAAGTCTGCTGGATCCTGTGATGGTTTCTTGAAAAACAGCTGGACCATCACCTTCTTTAGAGGTGATAGAACCATTCTCTTTCTTAAGGATGCCTTCACCACCACATGGAACCAACTTAATGTCATCTCCCTTGACCAGCCAGGAGGGGCATGGATCTAAAACATGCTTACAGCCCCAAGGACCTTGTCTACTTCTTTAGGACTAATAGGTTCAAACTCAGCTCAGATAACATGGCTAGACTCTGTGGGACTTGTACAGATGGAGTCCAGCTCAGAGTGAACCACAGCAACTGTCTAACAATACCTAGAATAGTCCTTGTAGTGTCCTTGCAAGTGCTCCGCAGTCACTCCTTATCCAGAAATGGCTGGGTTACCTTGCATAAGGTCAGTGGCTGGCACTCTGCGGATGTAATTAGAGCAGAGAAATATTCATTTTTTTTTTAAATTTTAGATTTTTTATCTCCAATTAAGTAATTCAAGGTGGCGAACATTCCTAATACTCCTTCCTCCTCCTATTTTCCCCACAACAACAACAACTCTTTGAGGTGAGTTGGGCTGAGAGAAAGTGACTGGCCCAGAGTCACCCAGACGGCTTTCATGCCTAAGGTGGGACTAGAACTCACCGTCTCCTGCTTTCTAGCCTGGTGCCTTAATCACTGGACCAAATCACCCTTATCACCATGAGTTAATCCTTAACAAAGGCTCTTATTCCTGCTTCAGTTTTGCTCTTTGTTTTCTGCCATTTGTCACACTAGGCATCTCTACTGCCATTTCATGTTCTGGAGTTCCTTTGAAAATCATGGGGCTCTCTGAGAACTATGAGCAACAACAGTCTGCCCTGGCATGATTTGATCCAAGGCTATTGTAACCTGCTCATTCCAAGTAAATAAGGCCTTGGTCAAACTATGCACCAAGACCTCAGAGACAACCCAAATTCCCTCTGAAATCAGTAGGTGTCTGGGGTGGATGGATCAGATATGGTCAACCTCTATGTGGTGGTGGGGGTAGCCACAGAAAACCCCCAAGGTTAACAGGAAGTGATCTGTTCATGAAAGTGGACTGATAGTACTACTCCCCAATTCCAGATCATACCCCTGCTGCTCTAAGATAAGAAGCAAATCTGGTGTATGACCCCCTTCACATGCCCTAGATGACCTGGGCAGGTCTAGGGCTGCCATGGAGACCATGAACTCCCAATCTGACTCTGTACCCAGAAAGGGCAGCTTGAAGTTCCCCAAGACTGGGAACACTAACACTAACAGTACATCCATGGCATCCAGCATGTCAAGTAGTGAGACAGCTAAGTAGCAGGGGGCACAACTTGACAAATAGAGTCTCACATCCAGCAATCTGCAGAGCAGCATCCTTAAAAGCCATGAACGTGTTCTGGATAACTGAAGCCACTCCCCCACTCTTGCCCTGGGTCACAACTGATGCCACACTCAAATCAGCCAGCTGATTGGCAGTACCTGTCTACCATTGCCACAACCTGGTTCTGACTGTCCATTGCCTCCCACAAGTGTGCTGAGCAGTCCTGCATTCAAAGGCTGGAAACCACACCATCTCCTCTGCTGATCTGCACATTGCTTCAGTAAGTTTGCTTACCAACTTGAGGCATCGGGAGTTATTGCAATATTCAAGAAGCTAACAATCTTCTAGAAATTTTCCTCTCTATCCACAGACCAACAGCATTTCCATAAACCCAACAGCATATTCACCAGCCAACAACTGCCAGGGCCTGTCCTCAACCAATTCACCGGTCTTGGCACCATGTTACCAAACTAAATGAAAACAAGCCAAAGCAAAAGGTATATGGGATGAGATGTATAGAATAGCTGAATTATTTTGAGGGGAGGAATAATCCAAATTTGACAGAAATCACTGCAGCCATTTTTTTTTTTAGTTATACATGCCTTTAAATTCTGTTTTT
The DNA here is from genome assembly GCF_059951505.1 of Python bivittatus. Classification (NCBI taxonomy): domain Eukaryota; kingdom Metazoa; phylum Chordata; class Lepidosauria; order Squamata; family Pythonidae; genus Python; species Python bivittatus. The sequence goes on along the minus strand of NW_028277098.1, from coordinate 24,035,455 downwards.
AAAATGATGTTGATAATGTTTTTCCTTTTCACTGAAATTTCTTGAAATGTATAGACTGTTTTTTATAAAGTGTAGCACTGGTCTATTTTAATGCAATGCCATAAACATGAGAAATTAAGAATCTTGGGGAAACAAGGCTTTCTGGCATGGTTTAGAAGATAGAAATCATTGAAAAGATGCTTATACTCTTCATGGAAATTAATTGTATAGACTTCACAAATATGTGTGTATGTTATTGTCTAGGTTTTATATTTATCTGTAAGTAAGTATAATATAAAACAAGTAAATATTTAAAAAAGTAAATAAGTATATAAGTAAATATTTAAAAAAGAACCTTATATTAAAAGTTTATTAGGTTGGTTACATGTACTTTACTAGCACCTTTAGCAGCATCTCTATTTTAGTGATAATATTATAGTTGTAAAAGTCACTCTCAGCCCACAACGTCAGGCTTGGAGAACAAGCCAGTCAGTCAATTCCTGTCGCAACCAACTGATCAATATTTGGTTGATCTGGGGAAAAAAACAAAACAAAAAAAAAAAACCAAGTGGATCCTGAACATGAGGGAAAAACGCTAGGAAGAAAAAAATATATAGCTGTAAAAGGTTAATAATCTCTAATTCCTTTTTGTTTTGCTCATATTTGCAAATAAAAATAAATCCTGTACTAATCTTGTGATCACCTATTTGGACAAAAAGCTGCTTAATGATTCTGCTATCAACTCTATAGATAATCATAGATGTAACAAACAACATAGTAACTGGAAAAGGGTATGTGTAAATATAATGGGAATGCCTATCACGTTGAGGAGTAAAATCATTAAAAGCAAAATGCTCAGATAATCCAGCTGAAAGAGCTGTCATTTGAAAGCAGACTGTCGTATTTACTAAAATAATAGGCTTCTGCTTAGCAGCTGTGGAAGACGAAGAAACTATATAAATTTTGTGTATATATTTATATATAAATGTAAGATAATTAATAAGAAAAAAGTATTCATCATTAAAACTGAACTGTTTTGTTCAGTAATATCAAACCCTGTAAGCAATTTTTAAATAAAGCTTGTTTGCCGTTAAAAAAAACAAAGAGATAGTGTTTTTTTAATCCACTAACAAAATATATTCTATTTGAAGATATTGATTTACTTGAATCTGAAAAGATGTCTTATGCATGTTTTATAGTGCTTTTACTATGCAACTGAGCACAAATATAAGGCACACTATTTCATTAATTTATTTGCATGTTCTATCTATGTTATCCTTTAGTCTAACTATTTCCAGAATGATTTACACCAAATGATAAAATACAAAGAAAAATCTGGAAAAAGTATATTAAAAAATCAAGGGGTAGAAGGTTCTATTAAAATGGTACAATAGAACTGGAAGTTTTAAAAGCCAAATAATTTTTTTATAATATTCTTTACCTGGTGCCAAAAAGAGACAATAGAGCAGCATCAAGTAAGTCTTCCCAAGGAGAGTATTCCAAATCATTACTCCTAAGAAACTTTATGACACCCCAAAAAAGTCATTTTTGAATCTCTCGGGATGCACTCCATTCCTGACCACCACCCTGTGCTGAAATAAAGTCGAATAGAGATTTTATCAGCATTTGGGTAAATGTGTTTATCATTCTAAGTAGTATCATTTGAGACAAGGAAAAGATGGATGGTGATGACTGTCAGCATTTGGGTAAAATGTGCTCATGCCCAGCCATTAACATGAGCTAGGATGGAGCACCAAATAAGATAAGAATTTTGAAATTCTCCCCATTTTGAAATTCATCATTATTAAATGGCTAACCTTGTACTAATTTTGTATCTGAAAGTCATAACATGAGCCTCACTTCCATATTAATAGTTCTACTTCTCCAAACACATTACTTCAAAAGGGATGAAGCCTGCAGCATCAGTATGTGTGTGTATTGATGTACAAAGAGTATTTTTGTTTGTTTCAGAACAAAATAGATGTTAAGCTTGATAGAATTTATGTTGTTTTCTAGACAATGTTCATTCACCAGAGTGCACAACTTTGAAAGCATAAAAATTGATGTTGTAAAAGCATGATTGCCTGTCAAATTGAGTTTCTTTTCTTTTCTTTTTTAAAATTCTCTCTCTGTCTCCCTCACACTCATAATTTATATGTGGTTCTTGAACTAGATGACAGAAAAGTTTATTAAACTTCTAGCTGATAAAAGATAATTTAATACTGATTTTTTTAAAAAAAAGGTATGCAGAAGTCGGTATCAATAAATACCATATATATCAGGTATAAAATGGCACAGAAATTGTACTGTATGTTTAAACCACTGGAAGATGATTAAAACATTTCAGAAACAGTGCGTATTTCAGGAATATTTGGAAGTTCCTGCGGTGCTATTATTTAGAAATTTTTCAGGATCTCATTTCTAGCTGCAAAGGAAGCACTACATCAGCTGTCTTCTCTCTCTCTCCCCCCCCCCCAGCTTCACAGAACTTTATTAGTTGAGTTGCACATGTGTTTTATTTTATTTTGTTTATCAGTCCTCTTTTCATGGAGCTCAAGATGGTGTGTGTATCTCTCACAGAAGTTTGCCTTTAGGGCATATACCAGATGTGTGAGGACTACAACTCCTGCAATTCCAGCCAGCGTGCATTAGAACATATATGAAAGGCAGCAGGCTGTAGAAGACTCTCTTAGCATCTTTTGGGCAAAAGCAAACTGACAACGCTTTTCCCAGTGTTGTTCTTGTTTAGTTTGGATTTTCTTTTGCTTTTTCTGATGGTAATGTTTCTGATAGTCCTGTTGTATTTTTGCATATTATATAGTGACTGATATTGCCGTACACTGTGTCTCTGTGTTTGTGTTTCTGTGTGTAATTTGGCAGCTACTCTGGGACAAATGCAGGGTAAAGGTAACATAGATATATTAAGTCTTCATTCAGGTACTGACCATAATCAGGATTATTTAGCTTCAGTATGTTTGCTGTACTGTAATCAGACAGTATCCTAGATCCTTTTACTTTACTAGGACTGAATCAGAAGGGAACCTGAATGATGAATGAGTCCATTTAAAAAAAAATACTGGAATCAGTGGAATATAACTGGCTATGGTTGTATTCCTCAACTTAGGGTTAATACCAAGACTCCCAGAATTCTAGCTGAACTTCTAGGAATTACAGTCTGGACACATTTGGACTATGATGTGGCAAGTTGTGAAGTAATAACTTTGGCATCTCTATGTGAGGCTTAATTGATTGCCCAGCCTCTGATATTAAAGCTGTGGCCTTCTTTGTATGGATAAACATCCTTAATTTCAATACAGGTATCAGGAAAATCTAGTGCCTCTCATGCTAAATAACTTGCTTTATCTCCCCCCCCCCCACTTCCCTGAACAATAATGAGTGCATTAAATATCTGAATTCCTCAGGGTTCTGTATAGGGGGCCTTCATAGTTCATCAGATTTCATAGTGTGTCAAAAATTTCTGAGAATTGCTTCTCATACTAAATATTTGGATTCTAATTGGTCACAGGTGGCAACAGCACAATGCTTTGAGACTTTATGCCTCAGATCACAGGCATTCTTTGGGAAAACTAGTTGTTGTGTTGCCATGTTGAATTTCTGTGTTAAAATTAAATCTTTGGATAATAAAAAGCTATTTTCCAGAGGAGTTCACACGCAGCTTTCCTGATATGCTCTATGCTGACCCCTGCAGTTTATTTTCTGTTATTTATACAATTGCATTGGAAAGCCTTTACAAACTCTGCTTTTTGAATAATTTTCTTTTCAGGGGAAATAAACAACAACGCTAGAATAATCCCCCTTTAAGTCAATATAAATATCAGAGCACACAAGGAAATGACAACTCTTTTTCTGGCTTCCATATTACTGTAACAAAGTCTTTTTTTTTTTCTTTTCAAAGTCCAGAAAGGTGATGAAAAAAACCTCATTCTCCCTTTCCAGATGAATGACAAAATCTGTAACTCTACTTTCAAAATGTTCTGTGCTTCAGTATCTGCTCCAATTGAATTATCCTGTTGCATCAAATTCTAAAAACACTGTGTGTTTTCTTAAAAATGTAACTGAGTCTGTTGTATATATTTTTAAGTTGTCCTTAAAAATGTGGGCAGCATACTTGTGCATCATGTCAAATTATTCAAGATGTTGGCATAATCATTATTTAGGAGATTGGTAGCATCCTTTGGGCTGGTGATATTCATTTCTCTCCCCTCTCAGCTCATGCGAATTTTTCACAGCTGACACTACTGTTCTAATGGATCTGAGCACTATAATCATGCATTGTTGTTTATTAACATTTCTGAGAGAGGTAGCAGTTTATTTCCTGTTCTAGTATGAATGTTCAAAATACTTTTTACAGGTTTGAATGGGAATAAGGAAATTGTGTCTTATGTAAAAGAGGGTTGGGTAATCAGCAGTTTGCAAGACTGCCAATTCTCATTTTGCAGACTCCATTTTGTAACCCCATAGAAATCTTAGTTTGCTCTATCAAACTTAATCAACAAAACATTTTTAGCAGTTCAAGAATTAATTTGTTTCTACCTTTATATGCTTCCAGAAGAGGACATCATGTTTGGTTGTGCCTTTGGATAGTGCCATTGCTTTACCAAATATAGCTTCATCTTCCCCTCCTGCTGGAAAGAAATGATGTGTATCTTTGAGGCAGAGCTTTGACCAGAGCTGTGATGGTGTCAATCCATCGCTCTCTTCTGTCTGCCCTCAAAATTCTGACTAATTTTACAAACTTTTGTAAAGTATATGTATTTTTTTTTTAAATCAAGTAAATAATGGAAAAGTAAGAATAGGAATGTATTGAAAAAAGAAAAAGAAAAAACAAATAGGGTAACCCATCTAAAAAAGTGGGGAAACTGTTTATTAGCATTGAACATGATGATATATATGGCCTTCCCACAAGAAATGAAGCTGAATTCACAAAGATGCAAATGTACTCTCTTTGCTTTATAGATGTATTCACCCATAGCCAAATGACTGAAATTATCCAACTTTAAATGTCTATGAAGAAATCTAAAAATCCTAACACTATTCTTTTCTATATTTGGGAATTGTTGTTTAAAATGCACAGTATTTTCTATTTTAAATACTTCTTATGAAACCCCAAAATGCAAAGGAGATTTAAACCAAACATTTTTGGTGTGGCAATCAGGTTTCTGCTATATTTCATGCAAGCAGGAACATTCCAAGATGTTTGAGCTTGGATCTATGGATACCCATCTATGGTTGTAATGATGGAAATGAGGCAACCAGTGATGCAGAGTGTGGAAAGGTGAAAATCTAAAGTTCCAATAAGTTTGAGGTATGTTTTACAATTGCACATTATTTTGATGTTTCTGGAAGATGCTGTATAGAAAAAAAAGGATAAAAGAACAGATGCAATGATAAAGAGTGAGTTTAGGATTTGCCCAGAAGCTGGAGTTTAAATTTGTCCTGTTCTCTTTTTTCCTAAAGCTTCTTGGAGCAGAATTTCTTTGCTATCTTTTTTACAGAACAAGGGGAAACTGTCTGAAATTTAATCACAGCATTAATGGCTGTGCTGTGACCAAATTACATTTGAGTAGACACATTGATAAAGCAAAAAAAAAAGTGTTGGGGGGTGATCCATACTGCTGCTAATGTGAGTTTTGTGAGCCCCAATCTATGTCTTTAGATGCATTTATGAGATACTGATTATCTTAACCTTTTCCTCTTTTTGGCATTAGGGAATAAATCTTTAGCTGGGATGGAGCTGAAGAGTGATTAAGTTCTTTTTACAAAATTCAACAATGAGAAAGGTGAAGCCTTAAATCTTCAACCTTCTTTAATGAAAACTAAATATTTGAAAAGAAGATGGTTTCCTTCCGTAATGTTTTCCTAAGCAAGCATTTTCTTTGTATGTTGTATGAGGTTAACTTATAGAGCTAACAACATTATTTTAGTTGTCCTTCATTTTAGTATCTCCAACCAGGGCTACAGGACTGAGGCATTGCAACAGTAGCCATCTATTTCATTGTGCAGAACAAGTTTCTTTAAAATAGGAATTTGCACTGCTTTTCTTGAGTTTCTGATGGTGCAGAGTTAGGCAAATTCCTCTGAAACTAAAGGAAGATGTTTCCGTTTTGGGAAATAGGATCCAAGCTATGGGCTTCCTGTGTACTCTACATAGATCATGAGTGCTTAGTTTTTTCATGGTATATGTTGAATGCAACTTCAGGGTGCTTCCAAAGTGACTGATTTAAAACATAGGTGCACCTCTGCTATTTTTTCTCTGTGTATTTTTGAAGTATCAACTCAGGTATGATAGGAAATCAGATATGGCAGTCTTGTAGTAGGCCTTGAATATGATCAGATTGTGGGATTAATATGATTTCCTGTGGCAATTTGCTCCATGGCCAAATCAATTGCTGAAAGAAATCTGTTTGATTCCAGCAAGGATTGGTGATTTCCCTATGGAGTGTCTTGCACCTGAATATAAAGCAGACATCTATTCATTTATCTTGCTGTTACAGTCTGTTTTGCAACCCTTCTCTCGCTTTCCAAGAACTGGAACAAAACTCTGTAGAAAAATGAGATTTAAACTAATGTTCATTCATTTGTGAGCTGTTACAGGGTTTGGGATGAATTGTGATATTTTGGTGATAACAAGCCTTGGTGGTTTAAAAAGCCTTGGTGTTTTAACTCTTCCTGATCCCAGAGATAGTGGGGTAATGCTATGGAAGATTGGTAAGGTGATTCTGATGGATTTCTGTTTCATCCATATTGAGGCATGAGGGTTTTAGAGAATTTGCCAGGTACTGTATACATTTCTGTATTACTCAAAATTCTACATTCACTCATTCATGTGTTAATTATTTACATTTATCAGCATCTAAAAATATAAATTATTTAGGTGTTATACAAAGACAATAGTATAATACAAAAATGTAAAACACAATAAAGTCAATATGCTAAAAATGCCAAGTCAGTATGAGACAAAGGCAGTATGATAAAAAGACAACATAAAAATATCCTGATAAAATACAATAAAATGGAGAAATAAAGCCAGCCAATCTAATATATTGATTCATGTCAACAAAAATATTTGTAAATTTCTTACTAATTGTTTATGTATGTTAATAAAATTTGCTTAAAATTGCCAGTGAAGCATCACAGCAATTCTACCCCAAAACACATTAAAATCTCCTATTTTATAAACAATGATGACATAGCTATTTGGTGTGTTTCTTTTTTCTCTCTCTCTTGCAGAAAGTACTGAATTATTCTAATTGCTATGCATGATGCCTTTGATGGCAACATGATGTCTGGGCTGGAGGAATGGATAGGAAAAATGAATGTCACTACCATAATGAAATTAGTCCTTTCTGGATATTTAAACACTAAAGCTTATGTCAATGCTATTGTACATTTCTGTTCTTGTAGGTATTGCAGCTCCTGATGGAGGTAAATAAACTAAATACAAGTGTTAAATAACCCTTTCAGTACAGGAATGCCTGAAAACAGTTGTTATTTGCGGGATAGCAAAGAACTCTGTCTTTACCAGTTTGTTGTAAAGGATACAGCCTTTCTGCAATCCAGGTACCTGAGTTATCTTCTCCCATCCCCCTCCCCATCCCCATCCCCATCCCAATTTGAGTCCATAAGGAAATTTTTTGGCATTAAGATAACCAGACAGTGGGTGATCCAAAAACTGAAAACATAATTTGCACAGCATATAATATAGGTCTCAGCACGTAAAAATAATGCCTTCTCTCCTAAGAAGGCTCAGAATGATGCCTTGATAGAAGTCAAAAGTCTTATAACACTATTGGAAAAATAAGCCAGGTGAATGAAGATTATTGTGTACTAGGAAAGCTATAATAAAAACTGTCACTTCTGTCAACCAATTCTGTGTATGGTCTATAGAGGATTACAAGGATATTGAACATCATGTAACAGCCATCTCCTATGGGGAGGTGACCATTTTCATGGTGAACGTTCATGTAAACAGCTTTTAGATTGTTATGATTTGAACTATACCTGATAGATTTGGTTAGTGAAATATATGTAATAAAATGAATTTGAAAGGAGCATATAGTGAGAATTATTGGAAATGGATTTAATGTGTATGGTGTGTATATTTACATGTATAAGTGTATTGTGTGAGTGTGGGTGTGTATGGATGGGCCTGTTTTGAAAAATGATTCAGAAGAGAGACTACAGAATGTGTGCAAACATAACATTTCTTTAAAGTAGCCATGTCTTTTTGTCAGGTTTCTGTACAAGCCTCAGAAAAGATGTGGCTGCTTTAATGAGTCAACACATTACTAAGTCATTTTTGAAGGATGTGCAATACCAGCCTTTCCCAATCTGACAGCCTCTAAATTTGTTTAGAGTTGCCTTACATATCTGAAGAGTTTCCAGATAGGGAGACTATGCCTTGAGAAATATGACTATAATGTACAAGTAGTCTCTGGGTTAAGAACGCCCGGTTTAAGGATGACTCATAGTTAAGAAAGGAGCCTATTGTAGCAAAATGTGAGTTAAATACAGAATGGTTCAGGTTAATTACACAATACTACTTATACAGTATTATACAATAATACTGTTCTGGTTTACATACAAATTCGACTTAAGGACAGATTGTGGGAATTGGGAGCTATCTGTATTATGAATTCCTATGTACTTGAATGAAAGAATAGGGACTCAGATTAGGTATCTCAGGGTTTCATAGACCCAGATAGTATCATACAGGAAGAGTTGAGAAACCTTTTGATGTGTTGGGAGAAGTTAGAATCATAGTAGGTGAGATAATTATGCAGATTAGGCAGGACTGTATCATGAACACGAGCAGGCCTATATATTCAGCCTTTTTTCCTGATTTTTGGGGTGGAGGAGTTTGAGAATTTCCTTTTTTTTTTTTTTTTTAACTATGTTGAATGTCATCTAGGCTTATACTATAGCTTGTGTGTGTATGTGTATGTGTTTCTGGCCTTAAAATGTAAGGAAATTGCTAATCATATTTAGCAATTGTGGTTAGAGGGGTTCCAGTGCCCAAAAATGGGTTCACGGGCCATATGTAGTTCTGGAGGTTCATATTATCCATCACTGCCTTGATTCCATCCTTCTACCATGTATAGTTACTGTAAATGATTAAGTGAAGACATAATAGCTTTCAAATTATAATTAATAAATATTATGCTAAATACTTCATAGGTACATGAGTCAAGTTCTAGTGAAATATTAGTGGCCTGGGCACTCCACTAGTAAAAGAATGATAAAGCTTTTCCTAGATCATATGTGGCCAACTCATTGTCATATGTAGCCTTTGGAAAGCATTAATAGGCTGGCTTGTTTTTTCCAATTACAGGAAGCCCACTGTTGCATAATCATAATCATCTTCATCATGGTCATTGATCATTGTGTTGCTTACAAAGAAGACACTTTCCCTCATCCCCCTCCGCACCAGTTTGGAGCCTACCTTTCTAAATTTCCTGATTCAATCCCTTTCATTTGAAAATAATACCACTGATGGGTTTAGGTTTGTAAATCAGTGGCATTCTTTGCCAAATAAAATATTCTCTGTTATGGAGCAACATTCAGATATGATTAATATATAATAGATGTGTGCTTGGAATATATGTATGTGATAACCATCCAGTCACATGCCTATACCACAATTAGTGTTATTTGGATAATGAAGTATTTCTATATGGATTTTGTTGTTTTAGATTGCTACATTTGATGTAGTGAAGAAAAGAAAAAATATATTTTTAATAAGTAGCTTTTTAAAAATTCAAAATGCTGCTATTCATATATCTGTATTTGTGGACAAAAAGTATTAGAAGACATCCTGATTGAAGAAAAAAATGTAATTTACCAACCAAAGTCAGGTTTTCCTTAGCCAATTCTTTGGATAACAATGGCATCCTAGTGAAAAACTTAACATCTAATATAATTCATCTAGGAAGCTACTAGTCTTGGAAAACTGACAGACAACTACTACTGTCTGGCCTTAATCCGAAACTGTGAGGTCACCCTTATATATGTCAGTATCCAAATATATGAGAATTTTATGACATACTTTGCTGGCTGTAAATTCTAGGAGTTAAAACTAACACATCTGGAACATTCTCAACCTATTGAAAAGTTTAATGTGACTTGAGACTGAGAAATGACAATAAAACATGTAAACATTCCAGATAGCTGCATCAACCCTTCACTTTTTGTTGTAAGCTCATAACAGAATATATTTTTGAAAAATATAACCAGGTTTACGATGCCTGCCTGCCTGCTTATCTATCAATCAATCAATCAATCAATCAATCACAGTGGGATTACCTAAATCTGTGAATTATATATTCTGTTTCTACACAGATGAACTTACAAGTATTCTCAGAACCTGTTTATTTTATAAAATAATTGTATTATCTGTGGTCATGTTCATTTTCACCATCATGGTTTCTCATTTAACTATTATAATATGTATGCTGTTAGCATTTCACTTTGGATAATCACATTTAATTTTATCCAACAGGCAGGTTTATTAGTAAAAGCCAGATTACAAAGCATAAAAAAGTCCCATACATCACACATTTTTCTTCATGCATTGTTATTCAGGTCATATATCTGTAGCATAAAGTACACAAAGGTATATCTGCTTTCTGAAAGTGCAGTATTAGATTAGCAGTTTCATTTAACCTCTCAGAACTGTAACTACGTACACTAGTAATTACAGTTGATCACAGGCTCTGTGATATAAGCTGTGGAGAGAACGGTGACAGGAAGTCAGAACATAAAACAAGTCCTGCTGGATTGTACCAAAGTCAATATATGTGTGATGCTTTCCAGATGGCTTACCTCATTATGCCTATGACATCAGAGCTGGGATGATAGGAGCTGTAGTCCCTAGGCATCTGGAGGGTAACTTGTTGCACACTGGTTGCAATCCCTGAAGCCCATCACAAGCATGGCATTGTTGTAGGCCCCAAACTACAGTTTTTCAGTAATGTATAGCTTTTGGAATTTCAGGTTGCACACTGCAATGATTACCTATTAGCCATTGATAGATTTAGGTCTCATAAATTTGCTTATTAACTTTAATAATTTGCTAAAGATAATTTTAGTTTAGATGGAGTTTTTAATTACCTTGCTGTTTTTAATGCTTAAAAGAATAAAACAACATATGATGTGTTTGGCTGTAAGAAAAATTCTCCAGTCCATTTTAGAACAATATTGTTACATAAGGCAAATATAAAAAATATGGACACTTCTAAGATATTCAGGTTTTTTTCATCAGACAAGAGGTTGAAAGAAGCTGATTTAGTAATTTGGATAGGAAGAGGAAAAAGGTAGATAAGTTACGAAATCTGTATGGTTAAAAGTGGAATATGGGAGGAAATGTGGAAATTCAAGCACTAGGGTCTATCTAGTGCTATAATATTTAGGCTATATCCAGGATATTTTCATTTTGATAGTTTTTGGCTTTCAAACTTAGTTTCTTGTTGAATTAGCCTTGAATCTGAGGAATGCTTCCTCAACTGCTTACTGTTGTGTTCCCCATTAATGTATATTTTTAAAATAATTATGTTTTATAAATAAATAATATATTTATAAATACATAAATAATTATTTTTAGAATAAATGTGTTTTTAAAATAATTATGATTTTGTATTTATTAAAATCCTTGAATGCTGCTTTTAGTGAAACGATGGGAATCTAAGCTTTTAATAAATGCATAATCCTCCAGCTGCCTGTAGGTTGGATCAAGAAATGTGAGAGCTGGCAAGAAAAGGCTGGATTGAAGATTGATTATTTGTCTAGTGAGATACTCAACAATAAGTCAGCCCACTGTGGTGTCATCTCACACCACTCTGATGATATAGCAATAAAAAATTGCACGGAGGTTCAGCCTCAAAGTGATGGTATTGGCATTGTTCTTTCCACTATACCATCAATACAGATTGAAATGCTAGTGAGGTTTTTCTGGTATAATGACCTTTTTCCCATCTAGTTTTTGCATTCTTATTTACCAGATTGTATATGATGAAAACACTGGGAATTAAGGACACCTAATAAATGTAAAATAATAATACATCTGTTAGAATAGTAAATACACCTGTATTTATATATTTATGTACATAAAAGTTCCATTCCCAGTATTCCCTTCATGGCAAGCTAGACTGGAACCAATTAAACTGGCACTCAAGAATCCACCTTCTGATCAGATAGTTTTATTATAGAAAATAATAAGAAATCTTGCAACTGCAATACATCAAAAGCAAGACTTATTTGAGTTCTTGTATGATCCTTAAGCCAAAGACATTATGAACTCGGATCCATGCCTCAGTCAAGTGATACAGCTGTGGCTTTTTCAAAGTTAATTCTTTGCCATTCTGAGAATTTCAGATATGAGGAGATAATCTTAGGGGGTGGGGGTAATATCTGTGAAGAAGTGGTAAAACTAAGACTGGAGTGTGCCATTTCATACTTCAGATTTCAGATAGCATGATAGGATACTCTTGGCTTTTTAAAATAGATGAACTTTCAAGTCCTGCAATATAAAGTTATTCAGTCAAGACACTGATTTACTACTTCCATCTGCTGCTTTCATTTTGATTCCAGCCTATGTATAAAAGAAACATAAGTCCTCCTTAGATATGCTGGAGTTAAAGTAGCATTTTTGCCATTATCCCAACACCATCCAAGGGCACCCTCAAGGTGTGCAAGATCTCTTAGGCTTTATCACCAATTATCTTGGAGGGAAATCAGATGACTAGCAGTGACTGGGAACACAGGCAATAGATAAGGATCAGAAATGGAGACAGGAGATTTCATGCTGGTATAGTTCTGCCAACTCAAAAATGGGTGGATAGCAATTTAACCCAGCAGTGGGGAAAGGTCCATAGCCTCATTCTGTGTTAGTTTCTCTCTGTTCAAGTGTGCAAAGGAATGGAACTAATTGCTTTCTTTCATGCAGGAATGTTGTGGCCAAAACCTGGCCCACCTAAAGCAGCGAAATCACTTTGAAGATTCAACATAAATTTATTTAGCATGCAAATAATTACTGTGTACATTGGGCTTCCAGCAAAGCATTGACAGCTTGCTGAGCAGCCCTGAGCAAAAGCAGATTCACAGCTTATATACCTTTGGCCTACTATATTACAAAGACAAGACAAAGGAAAAGGCAGACACAGTGTAAATTACAGCATGACATTGGAATGTTTTAGATCTGGTTGACCTTATTATTTATCCCTTCCTATTAGGTCAGCATGCTAGCTATACTATCTTTGAGATATGGTCAGTGAATATAAACAATTTGGTTTACTGGGTCACTGATCCCTGTCTGATTCCTCCCCCTGTTGCCACTCAGGGTCAATTCAGCTATGAATATTTTCTTACAAAGGCACTTTAAGCAGTTCACGTGTATTTAGAGGCGGGGGGCATCCCCTAGGTTTGGTAATGGATGCAGTTCATATGTTTGTAGGGGTACCTTTTAAAATATGTGAATCAAATCTTCCAGAAGCTACAAACAGAACTAATTGCTTCTGTTTCCTCAGTTACTTCATTAACCTTTTTTTCCCCTTTTTAATCAGTTCAGTTGTGTCTGATTCTCAGAGACTACCTGGACAAGTCCCTGCAGTTTTCTTGGGAAGGTTTTTCAGAAGTGGTTTGCCATTGCCTCCTTCCTAGGGCTGAGAGAGAGTGACTGGCCCAGGATCACCCAGCTGGTTTTGTGCCTAAGCGGAACTAGCCTGATGCCTTAACCACTACACCAAACTGGCTCTCTCATTAACCATACTCATTTTCAATAACCAGTAATGTCATGTCCCTATTTGCAAACCGATTTGCGATGGGCCAAAATACATTGCAAACAGCTTTTCTGCTATTAAAGGTACTTCTAATGATTCAGAGTATCACTAAAAGAAAATGCTGTACTTTCGTGATACTGAGATGCAGTATGCAGTTGAAACAAAATAACATTGAGTTGATGAGTTGCTAAGATGTGCTGGCATTTACAAACTGCTTACAACTAATGTGAGACATGCCTTAATTTTGAGGAATTTCCCTTTTGTTTTCCTACACATTTTCCAGGAGTGACCCACAAAGCAATAAATCAGAAGACGTCTGGTAGCACCTTTTTCAACTAACATATTTTATTGAAATGTATAAGCTTTTGTGAACTGCATTTCACTTCATCAGATGCATAGGGTGGCTAGACTCATGTAGGATTTAAGTTGCAGTGAGGTGGTGGGGGGAAAGAAGGGAAGATACAATAGGTTGGTTATGCAGATACAAGTTACATGTGAGACAGATTACAAGTACTTCATCAATTAACAATTGTAATGTGTTAAAAACTCGTGTTTATTGAGACCTTCTGAAATTGCCTAAAAGCTTTTGATGTATGTGAGTTCAGCAACCTCTTGCTCAATGGTGGAATTAAAGACCTGTTTTTCCAAAATAGTCACTTTGAGGTTTGCCATAGAATGGCCTGGGAGGTTGAAATGTTCTGATACTACTTTATTCTTTTGAGTCCTGATGTCATATTTGTGTCCATTAATTCTTTTGCACAAAGTTTGCTCCATTTAACCTACTTAGACTTCAGAGGGGCAGTGCTGGCAGATGATGGATATATCACATTAGGGGAAGACCATGTACAGGTGCCTCTAATCTTGGGTGTGTACTTGTAGACCCCTGTGATTGTGCTGTTGGTGTAGATGTGGGGGCAAAGTAGACTTGGGTTTATTGCAGGGTCTAGTTCCCATATCAGCAAGTATGGGCTTACTACCCATTGTAGGGACTGCAGAAAGTGCAGTCCTTGGGTGGCAGGCCCATATTTGCATACAGACAACTACCCAACCTGAAACAGATTCTCACAAGCAAAAATAGGACAATGATGCCTCTGCATAACCAACCTGTCTTCTCCCTTCTCCCTGCCTCATCCCAATTTAAATCCTACATCAGTCTACCCGCTCTTTACACCTGATGAAATGATCTGCATCTCGTGAAAGCTTATATTTTTTAGTAATATGTGTTAGTTGGAAAAGGTACTACCAGACTGCCAGACTCCTGATTTTTTTGCCACCATAGACTAACTCGAGTTTCTTCCTACAGTGTTCACAAAGCAATAAAACTTGAACATTAAAAATCCTAAGACAAAATGTTTCACAAATACCCTAATATTAAAAGCATGTACTCCACAAACAGTGCAAAAGGTATTTTGGAAGCTATGCTTATGAAAGAAAGAAGTATTATATTTCTTATCCTGTTACCAGCCAAGAAAAGGAAGGAAGGAAGGAAGGAAGGAAGGAAGGAAGGAAGGAAGGAAGGAAGGAAGGAAGGAAGGAAGGAAGGAAGGAAGGAAGATAATAATGTTCCACTGAGATGCAGAGTGAGATTTCATTGACAAAGCTGTGTCTTTAATGGAATTGGTTAGTATATAACTGGCTGCTGTAGGGTTTTCTAAGACTCTTATCTCGTCAGGTACTATTCCTTAACAGTATTTTAGGCTTTGAATCCTTTGAGAACTTTGAAAATGTCTTCCCAAAAAACATCCCTTTCTTTGTTCCTTGTTTTTATGGCTATGCTGTAGGTGATCTTCTTAGGAACAAGTTATCTTTACCTCCATTGATTTTAGCTTTGACACACAAAAAATGAGGATAGAGAGAGGTAATGCCTCAGGGAAGCAGTTTTGTCAGAACTGGGATGTTGAGAAGAGAAAACCATGGGAAATATGGGGTTAGGAAGTTGCTACAAGAGGGAAAAAAAAGAGATTAGGGCTGATTCAGACTGAGGAGAAGCTTAAGACAGGTTAAAGAAGCCTCAAAGAATGATTGAAGCAAGAATATAATTCCAATAGGACAATTACTGGAAGTAGTTCAGTTTTTTCTTGAATGTATTTCAACTGTAATGTCATTCTGGTTGTTCTCCTTTATTTCTGAATAGAGCCACAGTGGCTCAGAATAAGTCAATCTAGAGTAGGATTCTTCGTTACACCTTAGCCAAACAAATGCATATTGGGAATTTCACAAGCAAGACATTTTTTTACCCAGCAACTGGGTACTGACACATACATTGCCTCTTATATTAAAGATAAAATATTACTATTATAGCTATTAGCTGTTTTTAGCTCTATCTTCTATAAATATATCCTCTTAACTGTCTAAGTTGTAAATAGCAAAGTGAGCAATGTAAGAATATTTATCATTCTGTAACTTCTTGCTTTGTAATTGTAAGAGAATGATGGCCCAGTCTGGATCAGAACCACTGATTCTGAGCTCATTCATTTTTTAAAGAATCTCTCATAAATAAGCTCATACATACGGATTTTTTTTTTTTAGTGTATGTGTATTTTACAAAAAAGACTTGGGGAGAATTGTGTGTCATCTCATAGGGTGGTCCTGGTCTGGATCAGGCTGTAAATTAATGTTGGTGAAGGAATAATAACAATAACAATAATAATATAGGTCCTTGGGAAGGACTTGATAGGTGAATAAAAATGCCAAATCCAGTCTAAATATCTAGCTGACTGTGCGGCCAAACATCATCATCATCATCATCATCATCATCATCCGGACGGAAGTAGGTTTGGCTGATACATAACATTGAGTTTGTTGCTACCTTGACAGTCATCACTATATGTATCTAAATCTGTTTTCATTACATATTTTATGTATCCTCACATGTGTTAATAGCAATAGATAATGAATATTGAGCCCTATTATGAGAATATACTTCAGACCTTAAAAAGATCTAAAAAGCTTCTAATAGTAACATATTTATGCCGCTTTCTACATTATAAGCTTGAAAATTTATAGTAATGCAAAACTCCAGAATTTTAATGCAGTTTCACAAGAGTATTATCTGAAATACAAGAGATATTGGTTTTTTCCATAGCTTCTAGTTTTCCATAGGCCTCAGAACTCATGTTGAGATCCAGCCAGTCAACTACTGGGAAAAATCCCACTAACATGGATTTGTTTCTTTTAGTTTTGGGAGAATGAATGAGTAATTTAAAAAAAAAAAAAATCAGAATACAGTTCTCAGAATGCTTAAGGCAGTTTATAATTACAAAACAAATAAAATTAAGCTTTACATTTCAATAGTTAAAACATTTTAACACTGAAGATTGGAGCAGTTATTTACATAACTTGGGAAGGACAGCCTAAATACATATGTTGTACATTTTGTCTGGAAGGCAGGAGAGAATAACATAGTTATTCTCTCCTGCCTTCCAACCAATAACCAATTAATTATTTTATTCCAACAACCAACACCAATTAATTATTTTGCACTCAAATTTCTGGTGGAAAAAATTAAAAGAATTTTTATCATTGTTAGAAATGCCTGGTCTGTCTTCATATAGTTCAGTTCAAATTATTTATGAAAGAGAATGAGAATTATTAACTCAAATAATATCTAGGTAGTGTTCAGCTCAGAAACAGCTTGTCGCTCAAACCATATCAGCTCTTGCAGACATTCACACATTCGGTATAGATTTCTGCAGAAAAGCTTCTGCATGCATAACGATGTGTCTATTGGTGTCCATGTTATCCTTTACCAGGACTCACGTAGTAATGTGACATGTATAGTCAGACAACCCTGGGTTAAAAAACAATTCTGAGCATTTGCAGCAGAGATAATAGGCCAAGAGGGGTCACTCTCCAGATCAGTGTTCAGGGCAAAGGAACAAAGAGTTTCAATATCTGAAGCTTGGTTCTTTTTTTTTTTTAATATAAATTTTTATTAAAATTGTATCAAAGTTTTAAAAATAAGATAAAAACTAACAAAAATTAATATAAAGTAAAGAAAGAAAAGAAAAGCGAAAGAAGAAAGTGCAAAAAATATTTGTATTTGCTGCAAAGAAAATTCTGACAGAGGTCAAGTGACCCAGATAATCTCAGCAAGGGTTTATTTCAGGGTACAGTGCAGCCAAGGTAACACTGTCAAAGATATAATTTCAGCATTTGAATTGCCCAGAAAGTATTTTATTTATCCCAGGTGTTCCTTATGTCCACTCAAGCAGAGTTGGTACTGCTTAGGTTGATTTGATTGATTTGTAGTCTATTTGTGAACAGCAGCTTTTCAGAACAACAGTTCTGGGCCATGTGGAAGCCAAAGCAAATTCAGTTATGCGCATTAACCCATTGAATTCATAGTAATCTTCCATATTGGATGCATGGAGGTCTTGAGGAAGCGATGTCATTTGAAAGATATTGTCAGAGGGCAGGACTTATCAAGAGACGTAATGATGAACAAAAGATTGCTGTTCAAAATGCACTGAACTCGTTGTTCAATTTCTAATCATTCCCTATGTCTTTTACTGGCAACTTTGTGTCTTATGCTAGTGGTGGTATTTCATGCCTAGGTTACTATTAAGTAGACTTGGGGATGTTCAACTTAAATAGTTTTGTAGTTTTATCTATATTGTTGATACATACTATATCTTATGGGTCCTAGGAAGCATGCCTTTTTGATGGCTGCCTCTGTCCTCTGGAATGTTCTCTCCCCCCCACCCCAGTATATGACAGACACAACTCTGCTCGCCTTTAGGAACACCTTCAGACCTGGCTGTCTCCCCAGGCATTTGGGTCCAGTTGAATGGAGTCCCTTTTGGGTTGCTATTATTATTGTGTTTAGCATTCATTTTACATTTTGTATTTCATATTTATATATTCTGAATGTTTAAATGTTATGTGTGGTTGTTTTGTGTGTGTGGGGGGGTATTGTTTGTTTTTCTGTTGTATGCCACCCAGAGTCACATTGTTTCAGGTGCGTGGCTTTATAAATTCAGCAAATCAATCAGTCAATCAATCAATCAATCAATCAGTTAATCAATCCGCTTTGGCTTGTTCTACCCAAAAACCTGGGTGATGGTGGGAGAGTGGTAATTTCTATCAGATATTCTGCAAGGTTGCACCATATCAAATTAAATCAAAACATGTTAGATGGATAAATAGTTTGATTTGGTATAAGGCAATCTGAGATTCCTATGAAAATTCAAGATTCAACTTTTTTTTTTTAATTGGACAGTTGCATTGAAATCTAAAGTTCATTTTGTTTTTGCTTTCTTCCACTTCTTACAAAAGTAATAGGTTTCCCCTAGTTATCTCCCAACTGTATCAAATGAAGACAATTAGTTCAGATATATAGATATGAGAGTGGTATACAGTATATGCTTTATTATTTTCTATGTATACAGTATATGCTTTTATTATTTTTATATGCTGTGTTCCTAGTCAGGATTTTGTGCCTCCTTAGTTAATACAAATTACTAAACTAGTTACATTGGTGTACAGAGAGGGGCATAATATTATGCTACAATTGTAATTGTTACTCATGGTATCAGCTGACAATTTCGAAGCTTTTCTTTCTTATTTGTATGTTATCAGTATATATTAATTCAACTGTCTTGTACATTCTATTTTGAATTATTCTGCTAGTTTTATGGGGGAAATTTTTCTGTTTAAAAAAAAATCCTTGGATGTCATATCCAAATTGACACTGAAATTAGTTGAAATGGCATGTCTGATGGATATTTCTGGGATTTTTTGTCACAGTTCTAAGAATATTCCAAACTCTTCTTGTTTAGAGAAAAGAATTCCAGACCGAGGTAGGCATATTTAATGGCAAAGGGAACAAATTCACTTATTTTGCTTAAGACACTACCTGTTTTCTTTTTAATAGGAGCAGGAAGCAAAATTTGTCAAACTTTTTAGTAGTGATGGGCACTCCAGCTTTAAGGCTGTGAATGTGCTGCTTTTGGGTCAGTTCCAGTGTGTCTATCCATTAATGAGACAATATTTACCAACAGGCTAATTTATTTTTCCCTTTTATATCCTACGGCTTCCTTAAATCTGCATTGGAAGACTGGTATGTGCAGATCAGAGAGCAGCAAATTACTGGTTACATGAACATAAGTGCTTTTCTGTAATATTGGATGAAGACCTGTTTTTCTGGTGGATCCAAATTTAAAATGTATTTATATTTTTATAGCATCATCAGTGCATGCAACAACCTACAGTATGTAACAATCAACACAGGTATAACAATAAAGAGAAAGGTTACTTACTTTTTGTCTGATTCAGTATTCTTTGTTGTATTTCAACCATCTTGTAATTGAAGCAGAATATAGATAGATCTCTATGATCAGTGATTCAATGTTCACTGATTATACTGAAATTTAAACAGGATATGCATAGAACATGAGACTTATGTACATACTCTTGATACTAGTAGATTTTTTTTCATTGTTTCTCACCCTTTCCAAGTACATGCTTTCACTGTAGATGTGGGTTGAGTATATTTTCATAGACAAAAAACTCTCTGTAAAGGGGTTTATTTGAAATTAAAATCTTACGTGCTTCTTCAGTATTGATTCTTTAAGGATATGAAACATGACTTGGCCACCTGCTACATTGTTATAAAACAGGATAGGTGCTCTTTCTTGGCCCTTTAGGGAAGAGATGCCATCCATGCAAAACTAATTTTATGAGTATGTACATATTCATAAGTGTGTCCCACACTAAATATTGCTCAAATGAAAATTTAGTTTTTATAAATAATATGTTTAGCTAATTAATTTAACCATCATCATTGATCTAGTTTGGATAGGGTTCCTTTCCTCTCAAAATACTGTGGAAGCAAATGTTTGGGTTTTGTTACTGTACTTATTTATGAATTTGAAAATGTTTTTCCTCATTTCTTTTCAGTGTTACTTAATTCAAATGAATAATGTACCCAGTTTGAAAGGCAGCAGAAGACATCAGAAGAATGAAGTTCAAAATTATATACTGTATATTTTGTAGGGGGAAAAAAAAACATTGCATGTCTGGGACAATTTACATAGGTTGTCGTTTTTATAATTGTTGTTGCATTCTCTCCAAGTGTAGAGCCATGCCTGTGATTTCTCACTATATCAATCATTTATAGCCATTTAGATAATAATGTTCTGACATGCCTCTCTACCGTCTTATTTTATGCCATTTGCCCAGTTCCTTGGAATGCTGTACCTTTTGCTGTTTGGGAACAGTAAATGCACTCTGTAATATCTATTATGGCATGGTCAAAGGATAATTTATTGTCAAATAGAAAAAATAGGTCAACACTAATGTCACTTGATGATCAACCCCCTCCCCCCAAGTTTAATAAAACATCTCGCCAGCATGCATCCTGCACAGTGGTTGATATTTTATTACAACTGCAGTACCTGGGCTGTAGCAGTGGTGTAATTACCGAGCTGTCAGAGTGATAAGTGGGATTAATGGCAGACTGATGCACTTTAGTCTGCAGAGTGCTCTGAGAATTGGAAGATGGTGTTGTTATAAGAGTCTGTCTATACTGGCATATTCGCAGTGCTTCCAGCCCCCTCCCTCCCCAGCCAATGCCACAAATTCAAGTTTGCATTGCCCTGCCTCATTAACATTTGACATTTTCAACAGCTGTTATTTGTGAGCCAGGTCCATAATAATAATAAAAAAAATATGGAGATATATAGTGTTTGGTGAAAGATGCATAATTACGCCATTATACACGTGCCATAGTGCTAAAATGGCTTCCTGGTCAATCTTTATTTGATCTCATTTTATTTTACTTTTACTGGTTGAATCTAACAGGCATTTGCTTTGAATGGTGATTTGTCTAGTAATGTCTTCCAAGCTGTCTGCTTTGAAATAGTTATAGTTTATTCATCTCCTCCTTCGTTAGAGGAGCAAAGAAAGCTTACACATTGTTTTCTCATAAATTTGAACTTTAAAGTTGAACTTACCTATATTTTATTCAAAACTAACTCTAACATTTAACCATATTCTTCTCTTGAGTATTGTACCTGTAGTTGATCAGTCATCACTCAGTTCAGTAAAGATTACAATATAGATTAAATACTCTCTGTGAAAAAAAGTTTACTTATTTTCACTGCTGACTTATTATTTGATAATCATACAGATGCTCTGCCTGTAGGAGATTGCAGACTTACCACTTAAGTGTGGTGTCTTAAGTGTGAGGGATCAATAGGAGATGATGCATTATAAAATAATATGCTGTTTCTTAGAAAATGCACATCAAGTATCCAGAGCAAAGATACATTAACTCTGGAATTCTTGGAGCAAGTAAAATAGAGCAGTTCTGTAGTTCCCATTTTCCAGATCAGTAGCTAAAGTTCAGTAGAAAAGGATACTGATTTGCCTGAAGTCACCTCTTTGTATTTGTGTCTGGCTTTAATGCTCTGCGACTTTGCAAGCAGGGGGAAAAAAAAAAGATTAAAAAGGACAACAAAGGGAGTGAGCTCAGCTTAGCTCAGAGTGAGGTTTATTAAGAACAAGAATTTTATGGGTTTTGATTAAGTTCATAGGATGAGAATAAGTTCCATAACCTTTTGAAGATTGATAATTTGTTTCTGATCATTCAAGGCAGTCTAACAGAACTTGCTCATGTCAGTATCATCTCTACATCTAGGTCTTATATTGCTTCAAATATACAGTACCTATTGGGTATGGGTCAGACTGGGGCAAATGAAAATAATGTGTCTGTCACAAGCCATGATACCAGTATCATGATTTGGGATTTTCCCCTAGGGTTTGAAGATGACTGTTGCCCATCTCCAGCCTTTAGCTTTTCTGTTTTCTTTTCAAACATGTCCACGTGTTCTTCGTTTTTAACTGCTGTTAATCTAGTATGACCTTCTTTGGTTGCAAGATAAGCCATAATTTAACATTACTTTGCATTAGCCAAACATATCAGAATCAAACCATAGCTTGATGTTGGTTTATTTGAACAAACTATAATTTGGACATAGTAGTAAACTACCCACTTGAGAAAAGGAACACAGTAAGTGCAGCGCTTGTTCAAATGGCAGTACAAGATGGATTAATCTCACATCCAGACACAAATTAAGTATGTTGATTTGTGTTGCTCTTTACTAGTGTTACAAACTATTGTCAAGCAGCATGCTAATATTTGTGCAGGTTTCACTGTGGAAAGATCCAGAATAGAATTAATAATTTGGAAATCAGTATAACTTTTGGCTATCTAGTTTTCTATCTTAAATTTGGATTTGCTTTGTCTTGCTCTGTTGGTATTTTAATTTGGGTTTTATTGTGCTTTTATTCTTTTGATGGAATCTGCCCAAAGAATGTTTCATATTAGGTGATAAAAATGCAAGAATGAAAGTATTCTTAGGACTCTGGAAGTTGGGTAGGGAATGCAGTAACTTAAAATCTACTGGCTCAGTGAGTGCTACATGTTGCTTTTGCCTGTTGTAAATAAAGAGTTTGAAGAAGAATGTCATCACATAATACAAATTACAACGAATATATGCACTGGGGAATTGTATTTTATGGGTGGCTTGCTTTTCACTTTCAGGAGTTGAATGATCTGGGAGCAGCTGCCTTGGTTTACCTGTCTGTGACATGGGGATAATGGCACTACCCATGGGAACCTTTTTGAGTTGCTGCCTGAACAGTAGAGTATTATTAATTTTTAGATTGATTAGCTTCTGTCAGGTACATGGAAAAATTGTATGTTGTTGGCAGTGCTTTGTGCTCTAAGTCACTCTAACTCATTTACTTTCCTCCCCAGGTGCTTAAAGTGTGCAGATGCCCCCTGTCAGAAGAGCTGCCCAACTAATCTAGACATCAAGTCATTTATCACAAGTATTGCAAACAAGGTAAAAAGATAGAGGGAAAGGGAAGGAAGAAAGGAAGGAGAAATGAAAGGCAAAAGCTGCAGTTGCTGCAGTTGTTTTGTATGATTGAATTACAGCCCTTATCTTTGTGTGTAGCTTAATGAAATAATGTTTAGAGCAGCTATTACAAAATTTAGCAGACTTTTCTTAATTGCATAATTATTCTTGCTACTTTCCTTTGGAGATTTGGTATGCTAAATACATAGCTAGTATGTACATTGACTCCCAAATAATTATATATCTTTTTGTGGCTGTTGGTTTTAAGATATCTTAACTGATATTATTGTTTTGTGTGTCTGTGTCTGTGTATGTGTGTGTGTATCTATATATTGTAAATTCACTGTATAGGTCACTATAATTGCAAGTATATTTTTCTCTCTGAGAGCATTAGTGCTATAGAACCGAAATGATTTGTAGAGCGCATGCCAGAATGTGTATTGTTGAAAAAAGAGCTGAGATTTTCTTCTCCTAAATGTATTTTTAGTTCATTTAGTGTGAAAAAAATGAGTCTGAACTAAAAGTTGAAAAGGATTTTCTATAAAAAGGGTTTTTTTTTCTTCCAGGAGATTTCTTTAACAATGGGATAGTTAGTTATATATGGTAGTAAGCAGCATCAACTTCAGTTATTTTGGTAGAGTGAAACTAACAAAGAGAGTATTGAATGGCACCTAATTTCAACCTTGATTGTATGCCATACAAAACTATAAAGATTATATAGCTCTTTTCAAATTTTGATTTTTACCTTGTAAAGATTGGAGTCAGATGTTGAGAACCTATAATAACTTCTCTTCTTCTTTGAGGCAGTTGGAATTAACTAGTAGGATAAGTGTAGGAGAGATATTTTAAATTTGAGAGAGAATTCCCATTAAATCCTGGTTTTCTATCTCTTCGGATTATCTGTTAAATTATAGTTTATAGTTTTGTTAGATTTCTGATTATATTTACTTCAAGAGTTTAAAGTGGCATGTATTGTATTCCTTTCTCCATTGTTGTTCTCTGTATTATTCACAGAGCCTATGTGCTAGGCTGGACTCAGAGATAATGCCTGACTTATACTGGTAAATATCCACAGATGAGTATGGACAAGTATTGGGTCACCACAGTCCTACTTCAGCATCTAAATCATTATACATATTGGAATTCACCTGGCACTGTGGTGGACAAGAGGAGCAGATGGCAAAATATTTATGATATCATCATGTTAATCTTTTGACTTATATAGTCTCATCAGATGTTTCAATGCAAGCATGTAATAGCAACATTTGCATGATGGTATTACTGTATGCATGACATCATGTTGGTGCCATCACAGTTTGAATGGATCTAAACGTTAATTTCTTCTGACAAAATGAGGCATTCTCTAACCTTTGGATTTACTCATTACCATTAGTGAGTAAATGGGGAAAGATAATACTGTATCTAAATACTTTAAAGTTTAAAGGCTAAAGTTTGGATGAAATCAATTTTTTATTCGGTCATAGACCAGAAAATAGAACAACAGAATCACAATTAATTAGGATTTAAAAAATTAATTACTCTAAAATATCTAAGAAAAGTTAGAAGAAATACTACAGTATACTGTACAAACTATAGAACAGTACTTATGGTCAGTGAAATAAAATCAAATTAATCTTATAATGACAACTTAAGATAAACAAGTCAAAGTAACCAGGATGTTTAGTAAATAATGGAGATGATAATTCCTGGCAAGCATCTGCATAGAGGTGACAATACAAATTAACATGTTCCATCGTTCCGATTATTCCTCCATCACGTGGACACAGTCTTTGTTCAAAAGGGATATTTTGGTATCTCCCTTCAATAACAGCTGTTGGGAGGGCATTTAATCTAATCAAGGATAAGGCCCTTCTAAATTTCTAAATTGTTATGTGGCTAAGTTATCTGGCTGGTTGAAGAAGATGTGCAGAGTGGCTTAAAAAGATGTTTCTAGGTAGGATTGATAAGCCTGCTTGCAGCTCTAAATCAGTGGCCCATTGTTTGAGATGAGCTAGTGCATGTTCATACCCCATCAATGTGATGGCTGTCCATGAAAAGCCATAAAATTGCAGTTTGGCACCAGGAAGACTGAAAGCTATTGGTTATAATTGAAGGGGCCAAGCCAACTGAAAAAAGGGAGCGCTTAAGCCAATAGGAGAAAATGAAAATCCAAGCAGAAGTTTCTATTTTAAATAGGCCAGCTTTGCAGTGAAGCACCACATTCAGAAAGTTTGGATCTTGGTAGGATCGTGAAGAGAAGATATCTGTGTGGCCAATGCTGTGGTCCGGTTCTAAATTAGATCTTTCCATGGTTGTTTTTAGAACAAGGTATGGTAACTGAGGATTCAGTCACAGATCTTTCAAGCCTGGAATATAATTTGTGTCTTAAAGATCATATATTCAAGAATATTAAACCAAATCAGTTCCTCCCACTTTGGGAGGTTGGAAATGTTATTTATTTCTAAAAATATGAAATTTTAAAATCTCAATTCAATCAACTGAGAGAAGGGTAGGGACCGAGGGAATGTATCTCTATGATTTATATAATACAAGAGAGTTGTATATGCAAGGAATTCTGCTGTGGATTCACAGAGACTCAATTTTAAGACAGCACAATACATGAGACTATATAATGTATTGCCTTTACATTGGAAATGAAGAAAGTGCCTTAAATTTTAATATTAATGCTTTTTGATCTATGAGTAAATTTTTAAGAGTTTTAAACTGCTTGAAACCAAAGTCCTTGTTTTCTATCCTGGTATACAGTGCATTTTAACCCTGGAATGTAATGCATCTGGTGGAGTGGAATGTGACCCACCCAAGCTTTTGCAGTAATAATGCTGTTAGTCTTATAGGTGCACAAGATTTTCTGTTGCTGTTAGTATAATGCCATGAAAGCATTAACTAGCAGCCTTGTTCCCACACACTTTAAGGTTCCTGAGTGAGTAGCAGACTTCAGAGCTTGGACCAGTGCATTGAGATCAGAGAAAAGCAGTGTCATGTATGGGGCACGATGTACGATTGTGCTTCCCCTGTATGCATTAGATGTCCACGTGCTAAGAGATACCCCTGGCTTTTAAAAGCAAACATGTATGTGGGAGAGGAGTGAAGGATGAGAAATTACAGTGCTCAGATTCCCCCTGCATGTTAGTTGCTTTATCATTTCTTCCTAAACAGGGTCTCCCACTAAATAAGAGGCAGTACAACTCTCAGGTATTCATTTAAGCAGCTTTCATTATAACAGACTTCTTTTTTTTTTTTGCCAGAATATAGCAAATGCATTCTTTTGTCAGGTGTTTAAGAGCTTTATTGTATGGAGTGTGTTTTGCTGGAAAACTACTGTAGCAATCATAAAAGGTCAGGGATTCTTGTTCTCTAAAGCCTGAGGCGTTTCAGATATTTGCAGGGTTTGCACAATGTAGTCTCTTCTACACCACATTTCCTGTAGATTTCAACTTGGCAAGAAAGGGGAGAATACTTTTCTAAGTGGAGAGGGTAATTGAATTGCCAGGCTCAGTGATTCATGCCTTGAAATTCTTTGAGAAAAAGATGCCACTCTATTGTAAATTAGTGGCATTCTATAGAGTCTAGGCCAAAACTTACTTTCATTCCTTTTCATAAAAGAGGATTACATCTCTGCTTCCTAAAGGTTGAAGACTCCACTGGTGTGTCTTTCTAGGGGGGCCTGCATAGTCAAGTTCACACAGGTGAACTGCGTTTCAACAGATGAAACATACCTTTAGATGCCTCATCCTGTGCATAGTGCTTTGGGGCAGTGGGCAAGCAACAGAGAGGAGAAAGACAACAAACATAGAGTTTGCCCCAGTACAAATAATTTGCTACTAAAGATCAGATGTGTATAAAAGATTTTTCTGAGAAGCTTGAAGGTATCATAATTTATTCATGCTTTTACCAAAGACAAATCTTGTTAAAAAGCAAATGTTTGCTCTGTTGTAAAAGAAGGAGAAACACATTAAAGAATGCATGCCATTTTCTTGTTTATTTCTCATTTGTATTAATAGGACTTACCCTTAACATGCCAGAGGCCAATATCATCATATCTAAGGCTGCATCGATCCAGATATTCAGTTGCCATTGATGTCTTGAAAAAACAACAACAACCTGGTTCTTAAGTTGCCGAAATGAATAGGAAACCATGTACTTCTGTTGGGGGGGGAGAACGTTATTCCATTTTCTTTTGGTTTCATCTTCCAAATTTATTGTTATTTTCTCCTTCCTTCCTTCCTTCCTTCCTTCCTTCCTTCCTTCCTTCCTTCCTTCCTTCCTTCCTTCCTTCCTTCCTTCCTTTCTTTCTTTCTTTCTTTCTTTCTTTCTTTCTTTCTTTCTTTCTTTCTTTCTTTCTTTCTTTCTTTCTCCCCATTTATTGTTCTTTCTCCCCATTTTCATAATAACTACCCTCATCTACCATTCAGTTGCAGGAAGATGATATCTATGATCTATAGTCTTGGTTTCCAACTAAATTTGAATTCTGATGTATCTGTGAGCGGGAGAAAAGGAAAGAAGAAAGGTAGAATCCAGCATAAATAAGTAGGCTTTTGCAGATCCTGCATTTCCCCAAAATTGGTTGCAGAGAGAATATGAGAGGCTGCAGTGAGGGTAGGAAGGGAAATCATCTAGTTTCTACTGAAAAACAGTTCTGCCAGAAGAAAAACAATATTGGATTCCACATGAAAAGCAGATCACATCAGAAGGATCTTTCTTGCCACTGGTACAGTAAAGTCTCCAGCTTTCCTATTTTTATATTTCTTTAAAAAGATTTGCTGGATTCCTTATTTTGCAATGTTTTTATCTATTTTGTGAATGGTGAGTCTGAGTGCCCAAAGAAGCCACCATCCATGGCATTTTATTTGTATGAAATGGATTTTCATATGGGTGGTCAATTTTGTTTCTTTTTCAGGTTGCTGCCTATCTTTATTTCCATATACATAATCCTTCATGGTTATTCTTCCACAGTATGAAACTAAAAAATAATAGCTATTTTTTTTGAAAATATATTGATAATGATATCAGTGCAATTATACATGATAATTAGCCAGTGCTCTTCCTCATCCCATTAGACCACAGTGCAACCTGAAATCTATTTTGCAACAAATCCACTCAATGTTAAATCCTAAACATGTCCATTCAAATGTAGGGATATAAAAGAATCTTGTCACAAATTCCCAGATAGTGAATTTGAGCATTCTGCTTCTTCTGGATTTTGCAGTGACATGATCATGATAATTATAACTAACCCTAAACTAGCATTCCGAACATAACAAATCACACAATTTTCTACTTGTTTTAATGTAGACTGGAATTAATGTTCAACTGGTATGGATTATAGAGCTGACAGGATTTGTAGAGATATGCACATACTTCCTAAAACAAAACAAAATAAAACATTTGTTTTCAAATGAAACCTTCAGGCTTAATTCAGAAATATCAAAAAAAGTACTTTTTGTGAGATTAATCACGTATTTCCAGTTGTGTATTTTCCTCTAAGAAACATATCTCTGTAGTCTGACATGGAGTTTATATTGTGTCTCTTTTGATACATATTTATATTTGTGTGTGTGTGTAGATTTTTACATAAGTAAAAGATAAACATGAAAATATATGAAGAGAAGTTGAAAAAAGGAAAAAAGATAAAAGTGCAAAGAACAGTACAGATAGAAAAAGAAAAAAGAAAAAGAGAATTAAAGTGACTTCCGATCTTTACAGCAGTTACAAACCAATTTAGTATCCCTTCTCCCTCTTTAAAATTACATTACATAGTTCCTTTCTATCCCATATTCAACCCTTTTTAATCAGCACCATTTAATTTTTTTCCGTTTTCAGCAAAAAATCCATAAAGGGTTTCCAATCTTTTATAAAAGTATTTATTGTTTTATCCCTGATCAATCAGGTCAATTTTGCCATTTCTGCAAATTCTACCATCTTCACAATCCAGTCCTCCATTGTGGAGATTTCAGTGTTTCTCCATTGTTGCACATATAATAATCTTGCTGCAGTTACCATGTACAAAATCAGTCTTCCATGAGTCTTTTCTAATTGGGTATCCATAAGTCCCAATTAAAGAAGTTCTGGAGTTCATCTGAATATTAATCTTTTAAATTCTTGGTATCATTGTATATATTTTTATCCTTTTTTTTTTTTTTTTTTTGCTTTGTCACAAGTCCACCATGGATTGTAAATGTTCCTTTGTTTTTCACATTTCCAACATTGACTAGAAGTAACTTTATATATCCTAGATAATTTCTCTGGTGTCATATACCAATGGCACTTCATTTTATAAAAGTTCTATCTTAAATTATCATACAATGTGAATTTCAATCTTTTTAACCACATTCTTTCTCATTGCTCCAGCTGTATATTATAACCAAAATTTTTAGCCCATTGTATCATGCACTCTTTATATATTGTGTCTCTTTCAAAGACCAATCGTGCTTCTGTTTGTAAAATCCCTGTTATGTCCTTCAGCTAAATGTTATACAACTAATATTTAAAGTAAATAGTTTGTGAGAAATGAAATTTTCATAATTGGTCATTGGACTTCTGCTGTCAAGCTGCTGCAGTCAAGACACTGACATAATTTGCCCTCTGTCCTAATGCTGAACAGACTTGGGTTCCTCAGTTCAACATTATAAAGAAGCGCGTGAGAAATTCTGAACGTGAATTAGGATGAAAGAAGACAAGATGGACTAAGCAGAACAAGGACAATAAGTTGACAGAGCTCCTTATAGAAAGTAAACTTACGGTGTTATTTAATTTGGCCCTTACCCATAGTACGTACATGCTAATTTTGGCTTAAAGTGTGACAAACATATTCTGCTAATCATTTCAAGACAGGTAGAGATTGAACACTTTGGTCTTTCAACCCTGTGCATCCTTCCCATCCACTTTTTTTTTTTTTTTTTTTTTTGCTTAACATACATCATGAAAACAGTTCTGTCACACTTGAAAATCTGCACATTTTAGTAGGCCTTGATTGATGTATAGCCCATTACTCTTGAATGGATAGATTGTTTTAATTTTCTTTATTTTTTTTTCTCTCACTTCTTGCAAATGTCATTATTGTCTCCTTTCACATATTCATTAGTGTTATTTATCTGATTCCCATCTCAGAATCTGTCAGATTGCAATTCCCATCAGAGGTAACCACGGCAGCCACTGACTATGTGGCTGAAGAAGGTGGGACTGGGGCACCAGGTTGGTAAATACTACTGTAATCTCTGGCTCCTGGTTTTACCAACTTTTTTTTTCTGTTCCCTCCTTTCATGCTGTCTTTGTCTCTCTTTTTATTTATTGCTGTGCTTCCTTCTCTCTTCCCTTTCCCTCTGTTTTGTGTTTAATTCTATCATTTAAGATTTAAAATGTAATGAAACATAGACGTTAGACACAAGAGGGCCTGTTCTCAAAATGACAGCTCAAATTGTGCATGCAAATTGGAGACTGTGTGTGAAAGTCTGTACTCATTTGCACAAGCCATGCGCGCTCATGCATGCCATTTAAAACTGCTACATTTAATTTTAATAAGTGGGGCTTCAAGAAAATGTCTTTAATTTTAGAGGCAGGATAGATGTCACCTACATGCCACTGGAAATTGTTGCCAAAAATCACCTGCCAGAGTTCAGAAGCAAAATGATACAGGGAATCATTAGCACGAAGAACTGATTAAAAAAAACACACACTATAGCTACTATGCACTGAGTTATAATTACATAGAAATATGCATTTTAATTAACCTTTCTAGTAGGATTTCTGGGGCAAAGGGTTTTTTTTAAAGTTGAGTTTTATTGAGGGTTCTTTTTTTTCCCTTCTCATCTTGATCTTTTTCCAGGTCACTAAGTACAAATGCATTCAAGAGAAAAGTAAGGATGTTGTTAATGTATTTGAAATACTGACTTTTCTTAAGATGTCTATCAGTACTTAATGTACTAGGATGGCTGACAGCTGGTTTCGGTTGCCATAGTGTAATTATGTAGAATAGACTGTCTCTATGACACTGCTTCAATGAAAGAATATCTCGCATTCTAGATGACAAAGACTAAAATGACATTACAAGAACCAGCATATGGTTCTTTTTTGTTAGCTATGTGAAACTATAGAACTGTTTTGATGACGCAAGTCAAATGATATGATGTAAAGATCAATGGCTAAAATAATATACATATTGATAGCCTGTCAGCCTCTGTTCATTTGTTCTACCTCTTCCACTATTGTCAGGAAGCACGCTACTAGCAGCATGTTATTTAAAATAAGGTTTAAAAACTCACCATTTTTAACTTTCACATTTAAAGTATACATCATCTTCCCAAATCTGATTAGTTAATGAATTATTTAGGTTCATGCAATCTCCTGGTGACCTCAAGGGCAAATGCTTGTCACCACAAGTTGTCCCCAGCAATAAGTTATACCTGTTCCAGGGATAATCTTGCAGGTTTGTTGTTTGTTTTTTATCTATCCATCCACTCCATTCATTGCTTTATCTTCTACTTCCCTCAACCATGATCATTTCTTCAGTCCATAATCTACTTGCCATTCATGGCTGAAGTGAGTTTCTGCTTTCTGGTCATTGCCTCGAGGGAGGGAGCCTTTATTTGATGTAGGATTAATTGATTTTTTTTTTTTGCAGTCCATTATACTCCTGGTAAGAATCTGCAGTTCCATAATTCAGTGATATCTGTCTTTTGTCACTCATTTTTTCTCAGTGTCCAGCTTTTACAGGTTTACATTATCACTGGAAAAAACATAGCTTTAAGTATTTTATATTTGTTGTCATTGGAAATAACCTTATACTTCATGATCTTGTCATGATTTTGTTTATAATTCTTTCTTCACTATGATGAATTTTTTTTATAACTCCAACACACTGTCCATCTTTAACTATTCTTGAGACCAAGAAAACAAAACTATCTGCCACCTTCACATCTTTGGCATCAAGTGTGTGTTTACTAAGCACCCTGGGTGATATTATCTTCATCTTAACATTTACCATTAATCCATTTTTCCACTTTCCATTTTTCTGTTCATAGTATGCTCTGCTAAGGCAAATCCCCATAGCCTCCTTGGCCTGGTGTGATGTGGGTCATTAGCCGATTCCAGAGAATATGCCTGCATGCCTCTGCCTGTCTCATTGTTTTCCTGCAACTGGGACAGGCCAAGGATCACTTTAAGTTCTCAGGTCTGGAAGTGCTGTCTCTAGATCAGTGTTTCTCAACCTTAACAACTTTAAGATGGGTGGACTTCAACTCCCAGAATTCCTCAGCCAGCATGCTGACTGGGGAATTATGGGAGTTGAAGAACACCCATCTTAAAGTTGTCAAGATTGAGAAACACTGCTCTAGATGCTGCATGCAGGCTGATGCAGGCTGTGTTGATGCACAGGAGGGAGGCAGCCTGAACTGACAATTGGTCCTGCTGGTTTCCCGTGGGACCACCCTCTTGATCCAATGCATAATCTGTTCTCTTACCCCTCAATCCTGTTTCAGCTGTGAGAAAGGTTGGAATCTTGGCTTCTACAAGCCACTTTTTTTTTAATGGATTAGTTGACTGGTCAGCTGGTTGATGTAGAAAGTGTGAAGCTCTGAAATTGATTAATCTGTCCTTGGCTTAAGGCAGGGAAGTGTCCTTTGTAATCTGCCTGGGGGAATTTACTTCTCTCTGACTTCTGTTCCCTGGCTCCTCACTTTCTCTCCTCATGTAATGCCCTTATGATTCTCAGAGTACTTTACAGTTTCCACACCAAGCCTCATCATAACCCTTAGCTCAAACTTCTACTCTTCAACAGCACTCATTCAGCAACTTCAAATATCTGGATGGTCATTAGATGGCAGCCAAGAGGCACAAAAAATCTTCTAAGTCTTTTCTGCTATCTAATATTTGATAAGTTGAACAGTTGGCCCATATTTTCAAATAATAATAATAAAAAAAGTTCAATGAGTTGACAGTATGACAGGAAAGAAATATTGAGATACAGCCAACACATAGTTAGCAATGCTCGTTTTGAGTATCATGGACATTCCATTAATTTCCATAGTCTCATGTCTTCAATCATGTAGTTATCTAATTTAATGTAGCTCATTCCTGCCCTAAGTTCTTGTATACTTAAAACATTCAGTTTAGCGTGTTGTATTTCTGTTTTAACAATTTCCGGTTTTCCTTGGCTCAGGGTCTCCCATTCTTGGTTGTGTTCTTGTAAAACAACTCTTTCATCAATGACTAGCTTTCCCTGAAGCTTAGGCTGGCCACATCATCTCCTCCAGATCTACTTGTGAATATTTAGCATTCTTCCCTAGACACCAGAAGAGTGCTTTCTGGTGGAGAGTGATGGAGAATTAATTTGGCTTGCACTTTAAAATAGTTTGATCTAATTCAGTTTAGTTGCATGATCAAAATGTATTGGAAAGCATAAATTAAGGAAACTGTATATATAGTTCAAGCACATATAAAATGCACGCATTAAATGCAAATATAGGTAAAATGCATGCTTTTCTTTTCTTTTTTTGCTTCCAACACATTATGCAGACTTTGTCAGAAAATGTTTAAAAAACATATATTACTGCAACAGAACAAGCTTGTGCTTCTAGAAGTTTGAAAGTTATAAAAACCAAAACAGACAGTTTTACCTGTCCTTGTTCCTGAATAACATATATAGTGGTGCAGTGCTGGGCTACAGTCTTGCCTTCTAACTTGGAAGAATGCAGTACTGAATACAGCAGGATTTGTGTTTGAATATTGTGCCTATGAATATTCTGTTAAGCCGCCTTTGTAAACAAGAAGCCACACATTTTAGTTTATTAAACTATCATTTAAGCCAGCAGCATTCACTCCTGTTTTGCCTCTCTCTTTAAATGGTAAATAAGACAGAGGTAGTTTAACATGTTTATATCTGGGTTCACAGTTCATTGTTTAGAAACAAGCCAAGATCATATATGAATTTTAAATCAATTTTAAATATTGACTTGTTAGTCAGTAGACCATAATTTTAGGTTTGGACATCACACATTGTTCCTCCCTTGTTAATGACCATAGCAACAAGCTGTGGAAGTGAGTCTGCTATTTGTTCACTCACTATATAGTTTTAAGAGCCATGTGGTTTAATAAAGTCTCCTTCCTGGTCTGAAAATGATAAAGTGGAAAAAACTCAGCACCTGGGTGCTCCAAAATAGGAAGCTGTTTTATATCAACTCAAATGCACGTAGTTCAATATTGTCTGTGCCTTCTTAGACAGAAACGTTTGCCAGGACAATAATTTTGGGCTTTTTGTGATTAGATCTTTAATCTTTCGTGGATTAAAATCTTTAATCCTTCCTGGATTAAGGCAATACTAGCAAGTGTGTGGGAGGAAGGGATAAAATTCTGCTCCTTTGTTAGTAATAGAAGTAGGAATGGAGCGTAGAAATGGGAACTATTTTGAAGACATTCATTTCCAATTCCTTCTCTTATTGTGTTCATGTGTCCTTTCTTAGAAGGAAAGTTTCATTAAAATTAGATGGATTTACTTTTATGGAAAGCCTGCTTTGGGCTTCTTGATGGATAATGATAGGCATTCCTTCTATCGTAATTATGTAGAACACAACTTTAGTGATGAAGTCTAGAAGGCATTATATTGGGGAAGACTGTATTATGTATTTGAAAAACCTACAGGATCAGAAAATCCTTGGTGCATACATAATGTGTGCCGGAACCAGAGGAAAATCTAAATGGTAGGAGCATTTCCTGATAGAAAATGTAATTTCTTCTGGTCTAACAGTATTGATCCAACATCTTTTAATAGGTTTTTCCAAATAAAAACATTCTCATTTACATGCATATTATGTAATGCTTCCAAGTGATACATGCAAAGATCTGCCTCTGTCTGCTACCAATTATTGATGTCTGTTTAAGACTGGCTTCTATTCTTTTGGTTACCAATGCAGTACTTATTGACATTTTGATAAAGGGAACCATGAAACTTCCTGTCCACTTAGATGCATGTTTTGCTGTGGAATTGCCCAAGAGAAGGCATTTTGTAAACAAATCACGAACAGACATCTGTTAAATTAAAAACATTTACAAAGCATTCTAATATCCAAGCCTGTTTTCATTCATGAATAATGGTAAAAACTGGACTTCTTGGTATAATCGTAACTTTTTTTTGGTCCTATCTTGCTTACGCAGGCTTGGAATCCTGCTGCCTACTTCAGTTAAATCTCCTTAGGAGAACCTGGCCCATTTTGAAAGGACTGTGGTGCCTGCACTAAGCCAGCTGACTGTATTCCTGATAAATATGACTATGTCTCGCTTGGTCTTCCACAGAATTCAGAATTATGTAGTAGTTAACAGGAAACAAAGCAAAAGGAATTAAAATTGGGGAAGCAAAGAGTGGCTGGGTAGGAAGCTGGTTGCAATTCCACCCCGTTGTACAATGCAGATCACTTTCTCAGTCTCAGAGACTTTAAGACATTTGGGCTTCAACTCCCAGAATTCCCTAGCCAACATTCCAGCTGGGGAATTCTGGGAGTTCAAGTCTACACATCTTCAGGTTGCTAAGTTTGAGAAACACTGGTCTAGACAGAAAACTCTTTTTAAACTCTACCAGGTACAGCAGGATATATTTCAGAAAGGAAGCATCTGGATTCTTTGTTCCCCTTGCATGAGATTTTATGCATTTCAAGAAAAGAAATGTAGAGGGTCATCTGTGTTCATTCTCTTTAAAGGGAAAAAACATAGAAAACTTATTTTCTTCTTTTTCAGGTTCTTTGTCGCCCTGTGGGCACAATCACCACCAAAGGCAAGGTTGTCCAGTACAACAAATACATACGTTTATTGAAGTGTAACTTGGATACAAATGTTCTTCAGTACATTTTTCGATTCCAGCACAACTAGTTAGAGGTGCACCTCACTGATCAACAACTGTTGTAAACATAGAGGTTATTGAAATCAGTAATCAGTTACCACAAGTTGTCTTTTAGCTCCTTGATTCTAAAAAGATTCTCCAATGCTATAAAATGGAGAAGCTCTTAGACACTACTGTACACAAGCACACCCTTCCAATACAGATAACACACTTCAACCGTAAATACCTAGCAGGCACATTCACATAGCGTGTTAAGATTGATTACACTTACTGCTGGTTAGTTGTGTGTGTGTGTGTGTGGGGGTTGCTTAGCATGTTTTGCAAACCAATCCATTTGGCTAGTTGGCTGAGGTTATTGTGCAGACCAAGAAAACTGGCTAATTCTGTATTAGAATAAGTGTATTATGAGAAAGACATGCATATGTTCTTCAATCTTGAATACAGAATTTATTGGTGTTGTAGTATAATTCTTGGGCTGTTTTTTTTTTTTTTTGATAACTGCCATTAGTTGGGTTAGTAATGTGGTCCTTTTCAATTAAGTGAGAGCTTAGCTGCCACCATTTACCACATTTATTTTTAAATAATGGTAGAAGGAGATGAGAATAACAACATTTATCTTTTAGAATATTTCCTAGAGGTATGATGCTGATTCTGACAAGGAACAGGTCTGGTTTGTTTAAATATCTAATGAAAGCCATTTATGTATCCCGTAGCCTCAATTTAGTAATCAACTAAAATTTAAGCAAATTCCAAGTATCAGTTTTTGATATGGGGAAGACCTCTGGAGAAGTTAATTGGCAGTTGCTTTTATTTAGAGTACATAGTTCTGGCTTAGATTGTCCCATGGTTTACCTTTAAAAATAGCACATTCCTAGTATTTATGCTTGCTGACACTCACATCCTTTCTTTTTATTCTTTTTTTTTGTATAATTTTGTGATTTATTGTATAATTTTAAAAAAGATTAAAAACTAATATAAACTAATATAAAGTGAGAAAAAGAAAAGAAGAAGAAAGAAATAAAAGAGAACATTAAAAGTGCAATAAAGGGAAAAAAAGTAAAAGAAAAATAGAAAAGAAAGAAAAAATATACAAAGAAGTAGTTTCCAATCTTTTTCACAGCAGTTATAAGTACAGTCATAAATTTACCTCTTACTCTATGGTTACAACATAGCTCTCTTCTTTCTATAATCTATTCTGTCTAATCATCAAAACCATAAATCACAAATTCATTTTTTTCTGCTTCATGCAAAAAGTCCATAAGAGTTTCCAGTCAGCAATAAACGTAGATATTGTCTTTTCTCTCATCAAAGAAGTCAATTTAGGCATCTCAGCAAGTTCTAGCATCTTCACCAATCATTCCTCCATTGTGGGTAGTGCCAGATCTTTCCATCTTTGTGCATACAATAACCTCACTGCAGTTATGTATAAAAACAGAGTTCTGTGACTTTTTTTTCCCAACTGTTTGTTCAACAATCCCAAAACAAAAACCTATGGTTTCAATTGTATATTAATCTTTAAAATCCTCTGGATCAGTGTATGTATTTGAATCCAAAATTTTCTAGCTTTTTTAGAGATCCACCAAACATGATAAAATGTCCCTTCTTGTTGTTCACATTTCCAGCATAAATTTGAAGAATTTGATAAATTCTAGACAATTTCTGTGGTGACATATACTCTTTGTAACATAGTGTAAATTTCAATCCTTTCAGCCACATATTTTCCCATTGTTCCATCTGTATATTATAACCAAAATTTTTAGCCTCCTTTATCATACATTCTTTCACCTGTTCTTCTTATGTTTCAAATTTTAATAAAAGTTTATACATTTTAGCCATTACATGTTCATCATTTGTACGCAGTTCTATTTCAAACTCAGACTTACAATGTTCAAAACTATAAATTATTTTGTCTACTTTAAATCTTTCGAGTAACTGTAAATAAGAGAACCATTGACAATTATATCCCTTTGCCACCAGTCCTTCTCTTGATTTTATTTTATATTCCCCTTGACAAAATTCTAGTATCTCACGATAAATTAGCCGTTTGTGTTTGCCTATTATTTCTTGTCCATAAAATGCTTCTTGTGCTGAGACCACAAAAGTGTTTTCAGGCACAACCTTAGTTTGTATCTATTTCATATTCTCAGTTTGGTACATTTGACATAATGACTTTTAAATCCACATTAACCTTGACTATTGTACCACAAATATCCATGCCAGCCAAATCTCAGATTGTGTCCTAACTCAACAAGCCTTCTATTTCTCAGCAACATCCAACCAAACAGCAAGCTGGAAAATATAATTTGAAGTCAGGTAAACCCAATCCTCCTCTTTCCTTTGCATCTTGTAACACCTTATATTTAACTCATGGATTTTTCCTCTGCCACACAAGTTTAGGTATATCCGTCTGCCACTGTTTAAATGGTGCATCAGTTGTCAAAACAGGTATTGTGTGAAAACAAAAACATCATTCTAAGCAAAACATTTTTATCACAGAAATTCTCCCCAGCAATGACCATTATAGTTTCTCCCATCTTAATATATCTTTTTTAACTCCATTCCATGTCTTAACATAATTATTTTGAAATAACATACAACTCATATTTGTCATAGTGGTACCCAGATATTTCACCTTCTTCTCAATCTTAAAACCTGTTTTATTTATCAGTTCTTTTTGATCTTCTATTCTGATATTTTTTGTTAACATCTTCGTCTTCTGCTTATTAATCTTAAAACCTGCTAATGCACCAAATTCTTTTAATTCGCCATTAATATTTCAATTTCCTTTAAAGGATATTCCAGAACCAACACCAAGTCATCTGCAAAAGCCCTTAATCTATAAGACTCTTTTGAAATCTTTACTCCCACAATCTTCTCATTTTGTTTTATATCTGCATTCAATATTTCAAGAACCAAAATAAACAAGAAAGGGGGCAGTGCCCACTGTCTCCACATCCTTTCTTTTTATTCAAGAAATAAAAGAAAAGTACATTGCCACAGATAACATGGTTCATTTCTTCATTCTTGCTGACATGTTGGGACCAATAGTTTGTGGAATTACAATTGCAAGTAGTATATTTGTGCTATAGTTATGACCTGTGCTTTGAACAATTAATAACAATTAATTCAAGAGGGAAAATTCCTTTCTGATTTCAGGACAGTTCATCTAATCAGAGCAATAGTTCTTCCTGCTATTTTGTGCTATGCTTAGATGTCAGTGATTTGCTCACAGTTGCCTGGATTTTAATAAAAACTCATTGTGTCTTTTTATACATAGAAGTATTAATTTGCAAAGTAGTTTTCTGCTCTTTGTAATAATCCACCACTGCTGTTTCCAATGGCCAGCTGTGATGATTTGCTCAGTATTTTTGAAGCATAAATCCTTCAGTGGAAATGCCAAACTATTGGACCTCTTCTAAGGGTATCAAATCTGGACTGCAAATTTCCAGACAGACATGAGGTGGAAGCAAAGAGTTAGAGTTTTTCATACCTCTTTGATGACACAGAGGTCATATAGCTTTTGTACACTAAATAATATAGTCTTACCTGCTACAACTGCCATCACAGTTAACATGGACAGTAAAAAGATTTGCTTAAATAAAAAAAGCAAGTGTCGGTATCAGTGTTGCCAACACTTCCTACAAAATTGTTTATGGGAGAAAACCATGTTTACCAAGAACTCCCCATTAAAGTTGTATAATTATTCTAATTTTCATTAGCATCTAATTGAGAATACTTGAGTGTGTATATATGTATTGTTATGGTTGGTCGCACAGTCAGCCAGATG
This sequence comes from Python bivittatus, assembly GCF_059951505.1. Lineage (NCBI taxonomy): Eukaryota > Metazoa > Chordata > Lepidosauria > Squamata > Pythonidae > Python > Python bivittatus. Next base: position 23,995,186 of record NW_028277098.1, on the reverse strand, counting down.
GTTAGACTGGATTTGGCATTTTTGTCCACCTATTGAGTCCTTCCCAAGGACCTGGGATAGCAGATCTTGTTGTTTGATAGTGGACTCAAGCAGAACTGGAAGCCCAGGATAGGAAGCCCAGAAAAATAATGACAACATCCATGCAGCAATGTTGACAGACTCTTCTTACCAAGGAGCATTGGTGGGTGTGGAATGTTGCAAGTACACCAAACAGTTGAAGAAGAAAAAAGGGCATTAGAAGAATATCTGAAGGACAGCAAAGAAGATGCACTGAAGCTAGTACACCATGAAGTCTTACTGAATACTGAAGACCAAACTGGCCTACAAGGAAGACCAAATGAAGAATAGAAAAGAGACATGGCAAGGCAAAGTATTATGTGGCCAATACACATAAAAATAGTAGGTAAAGCAGGTAACAACAAGATCTGGCAATGGCTAAGAGCAGGAAAATTGAAGAAAGAGAGAGAGGGGCTAATTCTGGCTGCACAAGACCAAGCCTTAAGAACAAATGCATACAAAGCCAGAAATGAGAAGACAGCAATAGACAGCAAATGCCACCTCTGCAAAGAAGCTGAAGAAACAGCGGATCACTAGTTAGCTGCTGCAAGAAGATTGCACAGACTGACTACAAACAATGGCATGACAAAGTGGCATAGCTCTCATCTTCCTTGGAGCACACAAGCCCCAGAACCACGTCAAGGTTACAGCCTCACTGGGCATATTATTATTGTTGTTGTTGTTGTTGTTGTTCTTGTTGTTCTTGTTCTTGTTCTTGTTGTTGGTCACATAGTCAACCAGATGTTTAGACTGGATTTGGCATTTTTATCCACCCATTGAGTCCTTCCCAAGGACCTGGGATAGGTAGATGTTGTTGTTTGATGGAGTTAAAGGTATCATCACATTATTATTAAGTGCAGGACTAAGAAAATTTTTAACTGAAAAGGCCCTCCCCAGAAGGTCTCAGATAAAAGGTTCTCATTGGTTTGACTCAGAATGCCATTCTCTGAGAAAAAGATTAAAGCTAGCTATGCGTCTAACACAGAACTACCCATCAAATAACAACCACACTGCTATGCTAGTACTTAGACAAGAGTATAAGAAAACTACCAAGCATAAGAAGTCTCTTCATTTGTCTTCTTTCTGGTTAAATTTAGAATTAGCAGCCAAAAAACCAAACCCAGTCTTTTTTTGGCATATGATTGCAGGAATATTACGGGAACGTAGGTTTTTCCTGGACATTCCTATACCTGCCTCTATGTGGGAGGAATATTACAGCCAAGTATTCACTGCCTCACGTTGCAGTGGATTAGAGGACTCACAAAAAGATATACAAAATGGTTGTAGTCCCTCTCCAACCTGGCCTCCAGTGACTGAATGGGAGACTAGAGGACTTATTCAGTCTTTGAAGCCCAATAAGGCTCCCAGGGAAGATCTCCTACCCCCTGAATTATTCAAATGTCATATTAATTGGTGTGCTCCCTTACTTGCAGGTTTATTTAGTCATATAAACAATTCCTGCCAAATTCCAGCTGGTTGGGAGCTCTCTGTTGTGGTCTCCATTTACAAAAGGGGTGATAAGAGTGACCCCTCAGATTATAGACCGATTAGTCTAATTGACATTGTAGCAAAATTGTATGTCAAATATCTTTTATACAAGATCGAGGACTAGGTAATTGAAAAGGATTTGCTCCCCGAAGAACTGGATTTAGGCCTGGTTGCTCCACCATTGATAACTGTTTTATCTTATATCATCCAATAGAAAAATATACAGCCAAAGGGGGCCAACTGCTTACAACTTTTATAGATCTCAATTTAGCATTTGATTCAATAAACAAGGACCTTCTTTGGAAGAAACGTACGGACCTGAGCATGGATCCCAGACTCCTCTTTTTAATTAAGGCATTATATTCAAACTCATGCCTAAGGGTACACACAGGAGCTCATAGTTCCCTAACAAGGATAATTAGAACTAACAAGGGGGTCAGACAAGGATGTATTATGGCTCCCATCTTATTTAACCTGTATATTAATGATATCCCAAAGTCCCTTCATTCAACCGATATGCATATGTCTGAAGTTAAAAATAAACATGTAAATATTCTGATTTATGCAGATGACATGGTATTGATGTCACACATCTAGGTAGGGATGAGAAGACTGCTGTGTAGGTTTAGTTTATACTATGCACTCAACTACCTGAACATCAGTAAGTCTAAGACCAAGGTAGTTGTTTCTGGGAAGAGGCGGACTAGGTGTAACTGGAGCCTGGATAGAGAACATATAGATCAGGTTAAGTCCTATTTATACCTAGGACTTGTTCTTACAGAAACAGGCTCCTGGCTCCCACATTTTAAGAGGATTTCTTTAAGGACTACAGCCTGTGCCAACTCCATCAGGCAGCTTACCAACCACAGCTACCTAGGTTCTCTAATTCCAATCATAAAGGTATATAACAGCAAAATAGTCCCAATGATTACTTATGGTGCAGAACTATGGGGATATATAAAAGTCCCCTTATTGGAACAGATACAGTCCACTTTCTTGAAATGCATCTTGGGGGTGGACAAATCTATTCCAACTCCAGCAGTAAGGGCAGAGCTGGGTATACCCCCCTATACAAACCCATTTAGTAATTAAAGTATTCACCTATTGGCTGAAGAACTTATCTATGGACCCAGATAGACTACCCATGCTCTGTTTTGAAGAGCAGTTGAATAATATGCCTTCTCGCTCTTGGGTTGTCCAGCTCTCAAATGCCATATCACAATATGGATTCCCCATCCAATTCCCAGTCCAATCAGATCTGAAGGCCAAGAAAAGTTTCAAACAAAGGGTCATGGATGTGGCTGCCCAAGAGGATATTGTATCTCTTAAACACGTTAAGTCCTTGAAGTGGCTGGCTCAGCACAAATCAGCCTCCCAGCTAGAAAAGTATTTAACAGCTTATATGCCCCAACATCTTAGAAGAGCTTTTTCAAGAGCTCGTTCTGAACAACTACACTCCATGGTAAGATATGGGAGGTTCCATGGAGTTCCATCTGAAAAAAGACTGTATATCTGTGGTGCACCATGTATTGAAGACACTGCACATACCCTCTTTGATTGCAAACTATATTCAACAGAAAGGACTGTTTACTTAGATTCCTACTTAAAAACTAAAAAATACTGGGGTACCCAGGAGAAATTGTCTTACTTTTTGCAGGGGACAAACCTGCGTATCACTAGTAAGACTGCATTCTTCATATCAAATGCGACTTTGAAGAAGACAGACTTTTTAGATCAGATTGGGATTAATTGCAGGGGTGACGACTTCTTATGAATTTGTTCTATTTTTTTTAATATATATATTTGCTTGTATACTTGTAATGGTTTTATACTTTTGATATGGTCAGATGACTAAATCAATAAAGTTTGTTGTTGTTGTTGTTGTTGTAAATAAATGCTTTTCAGCTTCCCAGTCTAGGGTGTGAGGAAGTGCGTGGAAGGTATGACTCTAATGAATTTACATTTCAGTTCTTTTAAAAAGAGTTACTCTGCCATGATTTCAGATAGGCTAGCAAAAAAAGGTAGGAAGTTTTAGTGTACAAGGATGAAGACAACTGGTTAGTTCTTATGCTATTGTTCAGATTTTGTCTTTTAATTAATATTTGATCTTTAATTGTTTTCATGATCTCTGGAATAATTTAAATTAGTGCTAAAAATATATCAGCCACAATGCAGTGCAGAATCCACTTGCTGGATTCTTTAATTTGTTTGCTATATTATTCTTTAATAAAATGGTAGCTCATGACACATACTTCCCAGTGGTTACATAGTCCGTGTAAACTGTACATAATGGGTTTAAATGCAATGAATAATGCATCTTGGCATAAATTTAATCACAATAATAATCCAGTGGCAGTGGAAAACATTCAACATTTGAATTTACATAATGGACGTATTCTAATGAAGATGCCACACAAGTAAATTAGTATGTGAAAATTTGTCTTTTAACTGTTATATAATTAATTGTTTTTAACAGGGAAAAATAAGCACCTGTTGAATATGTTGCAGAGAACGTTCTATCAATACATTAAAATGGCTACACATTTGCATGTGCTGATTTGGCATTTATAAGTAAATAACTTTTTAGATTTCAGTTTTAGTGTAAAAGACATCTGGTTTGATATTTCAACTTTCATCATGTACTAAAAGACACTAACATTCTGACAAATAAATTGAGTTATATTTTTATGCATTACTTCCTTTAAAATGACAATATGTAACTTGTTGGTTACCATCTAGATTAGCTAGAATGTTAATGTAAGGCAGTTTGCAGGAATGATGGAAAAAGACCAGCCCACTCTCCATCTGTTACTTTTTTTATCATTGTGCCCAAAGCTTTGAAAGCAACTTATTGATTCACTTATTTTAAAACTCATCTTTTCAAAAATATTTGGTCAAAGCTGCTTAATAATTTATTCTAATTTTCTATTTGTTGTAAGAGAGATTGGACAATTGGATGGAATGTATCAGTGAAGTATAAAAATGGAGAATACTGCATGTGTATTTCTGGCTCTTTCTTTGTCTCCAGTAGCTGACCAGCTGTGAGTACAGCTGCTTCTAATATTCATAGATAACCAGTTATTTTCTTCCATAAATTTGGAATATTGATTTCTTACTGAACTCAAAATGTTTTCATCAAACATGTGACATTCATTCATTGCTCCGGTTACACAGCGTGTAGCTTGCCTTATTACAAGATTTGTCATCTTGTGATATGATAATGTTTCCATGCAAGCTTCCACTTCTAATTTATCTGGTAGTTTCTATGATACCAAGAACATTTTCCATATTTTAAAGCCTGGCTTATTTTCCTGGTTTGTTTGTTATTTTTAAGCCAGACTCCTCTGGCTTCAATCTGATCAAAATTCTGATTGAAGCCAGGACCTTCCCACTGAAACTGACATAGGAGGGAAGACCTGAAGAAAGGATCTAGGGCCAATGCTACCATTTGACAAAGTGAAATAGATATTTAAGCAATTATTTGGGGGTGCAATGAAAGGGTAAGAAGAAATTATTACTATTTAATATTTTGCTGTTAAAGTTTTGATAGCCCAAAGAGCAAGACACTTGCAGGATATTTTATCAGGGCTACCAAAATAATTCAGCTGATTGTGAGGAAAATGGCTGACTCAAGTAGAAAATGGAAGCCTTTGGCCCCCATGCTCATTAATAGTTTTGTAAGCTGCAATGTATGTAGCCTCTAATAGTCATCCAAACTTTGCCATTGTCAGAAGCTCTCTTAAACCATGCAGCATGGAGACTGCAGAAATAGGTGGGTAGGCTAAGCCTTTGAAGGAGCTCTCTAACTCCTTCAAAATAATTTTCTTGTTACTCTTTTTCTATTGGCATATCTAGCAGTTCCTCCAAATCCTGTTCTTCCCAATGTCTTTTATTGCTTCTCCTATAAAGTTAAGCAAGGAATAGAAAAAGAAAAGTCAAAGGAGGGAGAAAATTTGATGAATGGAAATTAATTTTGGTCTCTGCATGCTTCCCCAACTTGTGCCCTCCAGATGCACTGGATGTTTATTACTGTACTTTCTCAGATTTCATATCAGTTGAATACTAGGCAAGACTGTGTTGGGAAAGGCTGTTCTAATAACAGCAGTATTTGGCATGTCTTCCATTTCAGCTGCAAAGTTGAGGGGGAAATTTTTCTTCACTGTATGTTTCCAGTTATTATAAAGAACACATTGGGAAAGATAATGCTGCTTTGTTGATGCAAAAGAAAATACAACACTTATTAGATGGTGAGGTGCTTAGTGTGAGGTGAACCAGCATGAAGCTGCCCTTAGATCAATTCAACAGCTGGTCTGGCTGAATCTTTGGTAGTGTACCAACATTATGTGTCTGTTTTATACATTAATAAGTCTACTTTGCCAAAGGTCTTGTGAAGCTTATGGATATGTGATCAGTAATAATGAGAAGAAGTGGCTTGATAGATCTTTCAGATAAAATTAAAATTGTGAGTGAAGCTGTATCATCTTGCATTTTTATCTATCTAACTGGTTTAGAATTGTAGGATGCCATTATAGATGCTTGCACAGATTCAGTATTATTTCTACACGGAGATAATTTTGCTATGGATAGATGGGGCAGAGGCTTAAAACCCATTTCAGCTAATAAGAAAATTTCAGTCTTTAAAATAAGATGACATGATTGAAAGTGGATTTACAATTTGTAAGGATGGGTAATGTATGACTGCTTTTCATGTGAAATCATACAGTATTGTAAAAATATTTATGGCTAACCCAGCACATGTTATACAGATGAAATACTGCAAGCAGGTTCTCTAACATTCAATATTTCTTCTAATATGAGATTGCTGTTGTTTTTCCTGTTTCTGCAGAATTACTATGGAGCTGCCAAAATGATCTTTTCTGACAATCCACTTGGACTGTCATGTGGGATGGTATGTCCAACTTCTGATCTTTGTGTGGGTGGATGCAATTTATGTGCCACTGAGGAAGGACCAATTAATATTGGTGGACTACAGCAATTTGCTACAGAAGTAAGTAAAGATGTATTTAGACAGCTCTATTTTTCCTTTCTTCTCTATGCATGAGATTTTGCAGCGATTCTTTTCTTTTTTTTTGGAAGCAGATGTGATAAGATTTCTTTTCTTCATATAGAACACAAGAGCAGAGAGTTATTAGCAATTAAGAAATTAGTTTCATGTTCTAAAGTAATTACTGCACAAAATTTATAAACATCATTTATTCCAGTTTTCAGTCCCACATATAAGTTTCAGGATAGATTACAAGTATAAAGTTAAATGTATACTGGATACACACCTAGTTAGTTACACTGACAATTATTTTTTTTTTCATTTCATTATTTTCATTATATTTTCGTCAGACTAAAGTTCAGCTCATCCACAGTTTGGATTCAAAATATAATAATTCAAAGGGAAAACCAGAGGCATTAAAAATGTCTCACTTGTAAGAAAGAAAGGACTTAATAGGATGCCAAGACATTAACAAAAAAGGAAGGATGGTGCCAGAAGTTAAAAAGTCCAGTGCTTTAGTCACCTGAATGTCAGACAATGGGACATTAGAAAATGGCCTTGAAATATTCTAGCCCCAAATCATCAACAGCTTTGTAGGTAATAATTAGGATTTTGAAGTTTGTTTGGAAGGAACAGGTAGTTAGTGCTGATTTAATAATATAAAAGTTGCATGTGCTGAAAAACAAACACTAAATTTATACTTGAGCTACAGCATTGATCTGAATATCGGCAAACTAGGTATAGCAAGAAGGATATTCAGAATATTATGAGGACTGAATTTTAGCACACCACCCTCATTTAAAATATTGTTGAATTTTGTGCGTTTCAATTTTTTTTTGTTAAAACATGCATGTTTTATGAAAAAAAATCATTAAACCATAAACAGAGTGCTATGATCATGAAGTTGGCCTTACTGCTCTGGCCTACTGTTGGCCTACTGTTCAAGCCTTGATCACATACTAAAACTCATAATAGCTGTACATGTTAGAATAGCAACATATAACAAACAAAATAACAAAGGTGCACAGTAAATGTTAATTTGCTTTTAGAAATTTAGTTTGTACAATAGAGGTTTTTTTGGGTGAAGACCTAATTAAGATGTCCGCTTCCATGTTGTTTAGCGCAGGGTGGACCTAATGGAGTTTATGTTGAGTTTGTTATTTTATAGTGTGCTATTCACAAACCCATTACACTGTTAACTTTTGGAATAAGCAACTTTTTTCAGGCACAGGAAGGAATAAACAATAGTAATCAAATAAATTAAAGGCATGAGATCAGATAAACCAGCTCCATATGCGACTTCATACATTTTCTTTCATTCTTTAAACTTCTCACCTTTCTGCCTTTTTAAAGGATTTCTTCAACTCCATCCAAACTATTTTTTTAGCCTTCCCTTTCCTCCCAATTCATTCCATCTTTCTTCATATCATTGCTTTGCATTCTGATCCTCCTTCATTCTCTCTGTATGGCTAAACCACCTCAAAAACTTCTTTCATATTGGTCATGCATTTTTGTATTCAATACACATTCATTCAATACATATTCATTCTTAACCCTATCTCTTCTTGTTTTATTACCCCCTCCCAAGTATCCAATTCTTACTACGTTCAACTTACTATGATACATTGCTTCATATCAACTGTCACTATCATGTAACAAAATAGACAGAAGCACATTCCTTTGCACAGCCATTTTCACTTATTTTGACAAATGTTCATTTTTTGCAACCAACCCCTATTCTATCCAACCCTTTCTACCAGCTCTTTCAGGTTTTACATTTTTTTCTATTTTTCTCCCTTTAGTAAATGTTTTACAAAGGTACACAAATTCATCTTTATGCTTTCCTTTTTGCCATGTATTACTTACAGTTGTTAATTTCATCTTCACAGCTACTTTGGTCTTTGACACATTAATTTTCAGATCCATACCTCTCATTGCATCATATGATTCACTGCAAATCAATCAGGTTCTCAGCCATTCACAGCTCTTCATCTGCATACCAAAGTACATGTATGTTCATGGCATAAGTATTTGTTTCAGTTCTATTCTGGCATCACTATCATTCCCATAAAAATGTCTAAATACTCCTTCCAGCATTCTCTTACTTTATTTTCATTGCAAATCTTTTCATCTTTTTTATTTTTAATTCCATATATCTCCTGGAGGCCCTTCTTTAACCCTCTTCACCCACTTTCAAAACAAATTTTTGTCTTTTATCTGCAACCTTTAATGTTAAAAATTCTTTTGACCACAATGTTTGAAACTTTGAAATATTTATTTATTTATTTGTTTACCCCTACCTTGTTACCCTTCTGGAATGCTGTAAAAAGCTGCCACTTGCCCCAAGCGATGGGATTGGGTGAAGTTGGAGCTTTTGGCTGCATCAAGAGAGTTTGGTTGTGGTGCCAGGTTTCTTTTCTTTTTTTAATTGTTTTTTGCTCTTATTTTTTGTATGATGTTTTGTTTTATATAATTGTTGTCAGCTGCCTAGAGTTGTAGTTCTAAGATGGGCAGGTGTACAAGTCTTTTAAATAAATAAATACCTTTTTGTAGCAATCATTCTTTTATATACATTTCTTCTCATCCTTAGCTTCTTTTATTTCATCATTCACCAAGCATCGTATTTCATATTTCACATTGGCATAACTCCACATGCTTCTGTGGCAGGACACTTTTCAGTTTGTTCCAAGCAACTTCCACATCATATTTCCTTATGTCTCTCTCCATTCAATCTGTTGGAAGATTAATCTAAAGTCTAATACATTTTTATTGAGAACTTGTACTGTCTTTTCCTACAACCATTCTACTTTTTTTCCTCTCTCTCTCTCTCTTTTTTAACTTCTTCCTTTTTGTTCATATCCATTTTTCCAAGATCCACTCTTGCCTCACAATTAGAATGCCTTATAATCTTTGTATCCTTCATTAATTCTCTCAATCATTCAGAATAAACAACAACAAAATCTGTACTGTCTCATCTCATTCCAACCCAACCATTCAGGTTACCCAGCAGAATTATGCTTTCTGCTAGATAACTTTCACTGAGAATGTTGCACAGATTTTTCCAGAACTCATGTCTGATTCTTTCATTATCACATTCATGAGAGGATAACATCCAACTATCCCTAACCTCTATATTTCTTCTTTCATACACATTCATAACAGTGGGTGATACTATTTAATACCTTCTGATGTATATTTTAGTCCATTCTTTCTTAATTAAACTTTCTCCGCATGCATTCATCAATTCCATTCCACAAGATCAGAACACCTTCATTCACATCCATTACATTCTTCTCCTTTCTTAGTTTCACAGACACACATCTATTTTTCATTCTTTAATTTCATTTCTTAGTTAATGATCTTTACTGTTTATTATCCTTACATTCCATGTTCCAATCTTTCATATGCCACAGTTATCACCAGATGAGCCCATAGATATTGACCCCTGCCTTCCCTCATAGCTTTAGTTAGTCAAGACTTTCACATAACTTTTCCATAGTATGATGAAGTATAGATAAAGTTACCGGCCTTAGTTGCACCTGAGCCACATGTAGCACTCCCTGCTAATAGAAAGAACAGAACCGGTCAGTTCTGGTATATATTGGCCAGTATGCCACAAGTTCAACGAAAATCTAATTTATCCCTAGCATGTCCACGCTATTCTATACAAGCTAAGATCACTAATCTGGAGAGTGTCTTGAATGCTGTTATACTGTTGTCTGCTTCCTGTCAAGTAGGACATATATGCGGTGTACCGATGCACATTCAGAATGGATATAGCATGCTGCTTTCATTTTTCAATATGCCAGTCCTGACCTTTTCTGCTTTAGGATAGGTTGCTCTTTTACTTCTGCATTTGCCAAGCTCATAGATCCAATCCATTTACTCATACAAACCTTCTTAGGTGTCTATGGGAGGGCAAGTAGGGAGCGGAGTGAAGTAACAAAATGTGAAACATGATGTCTTCATGCAATCCTACTACTTAATGTACTTGCATCTGGGTACAGAAGTACAGAATGGTGAGATTTGCATTCTGATATTATGACATACATTTCATCATTTTTCCATCATTGTGGTTACAAGGCAGATGCATATTCTGTCATCATGATTCAGACCTCAGAAACAACAGAACTGTGCAGTAATTTGATGAAGTGAGAAATTTCCTCAACCTAAAAGAGCTAAAACAAAGGCATATAGGCTGGGTGGAGAGAACAGCCAGTGTTACTTAAGGCAAGGATTGGATTAACTTAGAGTTGCCTGGTTTTAACTATTTGGGAGAAGGGTTAGGGATCTAAGCTTTAGCTTAGCCTGGTTGTCTGATTCACCAGTTTAATCAGACATTAAATCAACAGTTTAGTACCATATACCTTTTGGAATCTCCAAACTTGAATGCATCCCTGAGCTTTTGCCATATTGGTTAGTTCAAGTGTGAATGGTCCCTTGTCATCTTAAAAGAGCTTCTTAGGGCTGTTTTCTTCCATTGTCCAGGAGTTGGAGAAAAAGAAAAAAAGTTTTAAGAACAATTAGTATTGCACTAGTTTACCTTATATATACATTATTGTTGGTTGCACAGTCAGCCAAATGTTTAGACAGGATTTGGCATTTTTATCAACCTATCGAGTCCTTCCCAAGGACCTGGAATAGGCAGATGGTGTCGTTTGATGGTGTTAAAGATTGTTGCAAGATGTAAGCTGTTCCAGGTAAAGCTGCCTTTTGCAATTGACCGATGGTGATTTTGTCAATGCCGAAGGTCTTCAAGTGGTGCTCCAGAAGTTTTGGGATTGCACCCAAGATACCTATAACTGTTGGTACTATCCTTGCTTTCTTTTGCCACAGTCATTCTATTTCTATTTGCACGTTTTCTCCAGTTCTTTCTCTTCTATTCTGGTATCCCCAGTATTGCAGTGTCCACTATCCAGACTTTTTTGTCTTTCTTATCAACAATTGTTAAGTCTGGGCTGTTATGTGGCAAGTGGTTGTCTGTTTGAATTCTAAAGTCTCATAGCAGTTTAGCTTCTACATTTTCTATTTCCTTGTCTGTTTTGTGGTCCCACCAATTCTTGCTTGCAGACAAATGGTATTACTTGCAGATATTCCAATGCACCATTGTTGCTATTTTGTCATGCCATTGTTTGTAGTCAGTCTGTGTGATCTTCTTGCAGCAGCTAACGAGGTGGTCCATTGCTTCTTCAGCTTCTTTGCAGAGGCAGCATTTGCTGTCTGTTGCTGTCTTCTCAATTCTGGCTTTGTATGCATTTGTTCTTAAGGCTTAGTCTTGTGCAGCCAGAATTAGCCCCTCTATCTCTTTCTTCAACTTTCCTGCTCTTAGCCATAGCCAGCTCTTGTTGTTATCTGATTTGCCTGCTAGTTTTTTTTGTGTACTGGCCATGTAATACTTTGCCTTGCATGTCTCTTTTCTATTCTTCATTTGGTCTTTCTTGTAGTCCAGTTTGGTCTCTTCAGTATTCAGTAAGCCTTCATGGTGTACTAGCTTCAGTGCATCTTCTTTGCTGTCCTTCAGATATTCTTCTAATGCCCTTTTCTCCTCTTCAACTGTCTGGTGCACTTGCAACATTCCACGCCCACCTATGCTTCTTGGTAAGTAGAATCTGTCAACATCACTGCGTGGATGAAGGGCATGATTCATTGTCATTATTTTTCTGGTCTTCTTATCCAGGACTCCTAGTTCTGCTTGAGTCCAGTCCACTATTCCAGCTGTATATCTAGTGACTGGAATTGCCCAGGTGTTAATCATCTTGATAGTATTTCCTCTGCTGAGTTTGGACTTTAAGATCGTATTCACTTTAATGATGTATTCACTACTAACCTTCTTGACTTCAATGTGCTTGATGTTGTCAGCTTGAAGGATGCCCAGGTATTTGTAGAGATCTTCTTCATCCAGACTCTTGATGTTATTTCCATTGGGCATCTTGACTCCTTCAGTTTTCATTATTTTCCCTTTGCTGATGTTAAGGGAGCGCATTTGTCCAGTCCAAATTCCATTGCAATATCTTGGCTGTATATTTGGACAGTGTTGAGCAGTGATTTCATTTCAGATGGTGTTTTTCCATACAGCTTCAGATTGTCCATGTAAAAGAGGTGGGATAACCTGGCAGATGTTTAATAGCCATGTCTGTTGTTGACAGACGAATCAGTGCAATGACAAACAGTAGTGGTGATAATGAGTCTCCTTGAAAGATTCCTTTCTTGATGTTAACCTCTCCCAGTCTATCACCATTGACCAGCAACTGTGTCTACCATTGTGCCATTGATCAAGCTTCTGATGTTTCTACTGAAACATCAGTTATTTCTAGGAACTTGATTATCCAGTCATGTGGCAGGGAGTCGAATGCCTTCTTGTAATCAATTCAAGCCACATTTAAGTTCTTGAAGTTGTTGTTGTTGTTATTATTATTACTATTATTTAAGCATGTTTGCAAAAAGGAAAAAATAAACAAGAGGAAGAAAAAGAAAATAAGCCCCTCAAAAAGAAGGAAGGAGGAAGAAGGAAGGAGGGAGGGAGGGAGGGAGGGAGGGAGGGAGGAAGGAAGGAAGGAAGGAAGGAAGGAAGGAAGGAAGGAAGGAAGGAAGGAAGGAAGGAAGGAAGGAAGGAAGGAAGGAAGGGCATATGGGAAACAAATGGAACTTACAAGCTTCATAGGATTAGGCAAGACATTTCAATATTTCATTAATTAGTTTTAATAACAGAAAATGTTATACTGTTGTGAAAACTACTGATTGTTGTTAAAATCCAAATAATGCATGAATATCAACAACAGTAATCAGCACAGTATAAAACTAAAAATAAAATTAAGAATTAGAATATTTTTATCCAAGAAATTGAAGGTCTATTCTCATATAAGAAATCATTGAAAGCTAGAATATAAAGACTTTCTATTAAGAAAAACCCAGACTTCAGATTTGGTATAGAATTATAATCCAAAAATATTTCCAAATTGTGTTTCATTGGTGTTAGACACTTTAGAAATGTGAAATTATTTTGAACATGGAGGTATATTCTCATAATTGATTTAGCCATTCTTCTCAGAAGGAACCGTACTTCTTTCATACAGCATAGAGCATCTGCAGCAGTTACCTTGAACAGTACTAGTTCTGTATCCTTTGTAGGAATGTAAGATTTACTGGTGTTTATTTTAAAAAAATAGGTTGGAAAGAAAATTCAGCTTTTAGATTTTGTTTTATTCCATTACAAACCATTTTCCAAACTTGCTGAGCTTTAGAACATTGCCAGCAAATACAGAAAAATGATCCAACCCAGTCATTACATTTCCAATAATTTTTAGAGAATGAATGTTCAGTTTATGAATCAATATTGGAGTAGTATGCCAATGGTAAAACATGTTACATCAGTTTTCTCTGAGTATGTGGTATGAATTTAATGGTTTTCTTCAACTGAAATTCCAGTTGTTGCATATCAATTATTGTGTCTAAATTCTGCATCCATTCAATGATATAGTGTTTATCTTGTTCAGTTTCTAAGTCATATTTCATGAACAATTTATAAATAAGTTGTATTAAATGCTCCATATTTTGTGTTATAAACCTTTCAAATTCAGTCAGATTTCTTTCCTTTATTTTTGCAGTTCTTTTAGTGCCACACTATTTAGTTGAAGATACTGAAACTGAGCATTCTGAAGAAAGAGTCTGAAAAGAAAAATCTATTATCTTATTAATAATCAAATCTTGGAGTCTATATGATTTGTTATGTCTCCACTGAGTGAATTTCTTTGTGCTTTGCTCTTCAGAAAAATAAATATTTAGTAATGAGGCAAGAGGAGATAGGTCTGGACTGATTCTTCTTCTGTATTTATCCCAAACATTTAATATGCTGCTTATTATTGCATAATCCTTTATGAGCCGTTTATTTCTGTATATAGCAGTCCAAAAATATTCATGCAGATCATCTAAGAGCCCTGCTCTCTCAATTGAAGTACCCCAAATATGAAGTGGTATGATCTAATCTGTAATCTGCATTAGATGGTAACTTAATAATGCATTTAAAAATCTGTAGCTGCCATGCCACCGTAAGCCTGAAAGAACATTCCAAGTTATCAGAAGCTTTTTCTACATTAAGAAATATCATAGTTGCCTTTGGGTTTTTAAATTTATATTATCAATAACAATCAAGATATATCTGATGTTATCACCCATGTATCTCTTTGAAAGAAATCTAGCCTGATCAGAATGTACCAATTCATGACCATTTATTCTCTTTGCAAGTATTATCATAAAGAGTCCGTAGTGTATATTCAATTAGGAAATACGTCTATATGACATTGGGACGGATGTCAATCAAAGAGATGAAAGCTTTATTTTATAACCAGGAAGTTCTTGATATTGTTGAATCTCATTCATTACTTGAGTTAGTGGTTTAATCAAGATCATATATAGACACTTGATAAAATCTGTTTCTGATTAACAAGTCATAAAGAATTTGTAAATATCTCCTTGCCTTTTTATAAATAAACATTTCACCAACTTGCATTACATTTTTTGTTGACTTAAATGTATATTCCTTCACTAGATTCTTTGTTTACCACAAAGAACTCACCAGGATGATAGGCTGCATTCAAAATGTTTCTGATAAGAGGGTATGCAAGTTTTCCCTTCTCAAGGCTTTGAGTGGCTTACTGAGGGCTACACTCCAAATAATAAAGGGTGGAGCTAGGAGGAAAACTGAACTTCATTTCATTTAGATTAAATGTAACCACAGTTGAATATAATGAATATTATTATGATCCAGTCATATATTTCATAATTTCCCCCTTCCATTGGTTTAAAATTACAGTTTGGCAACAACTTTTGGATGTCTCTAGGGACTCTCCCAAGGTTTAAGGGGCCACACATGGCCCTGAGGCCTTAGATTCTGCACCATTGAACTAAGTGGTGATACCATCAGCATTGTTTTTGCAATGTGCCTCTGCCCCAGTTCCCTGAGAATGGATTATATTTTTAAAATAAACTAAGCATATGGCAGCAAAAGTGTTCAGTTTTAACTCTGTAGCTAAGTAGGCCTGAAAGATCACACTCTCTCTTAAATATCAAATATTAGTATCTTGCTACTTTTGCTCTAATTTACCTAGCATATTCATTCCATGCAATCCTTTATTCATCCCTAACATTCACACAAGATTTGGATAGGAAAGATCTGGTAATGCTGTCTCATGGAAGGATGAGGGAGCATTCTGGAGAGCAGGACCATCACAGAAAAGGCTCAACATCATTTCAAATTAATATATCTCAGTGTTGAGGCTTCATTTTTTTTTTCACACTTTGTTCCTGCTATAAAGGACAAATAAGTTCTTTTGCTACCTATTTCCCCATCTTTCTATTCTCACCCTTCTGACGTGTAATTTAACTTTAATGCAGTTGAACTTTGTACTTCTCAGGAGGAGTATTGAAAGAAGTAACTTGCAAAATCTTTAGAACACATTGGTTATCTGATGCTTTATTAATCCTATCTGTATATGTTGAATGCTTTGTTTTTCCATTGAAACCCCACTATCACCATGTCTCTCTGGAGTGGCTTGCTTTCTATGTACAGGTAGTCCCCAGTTTAAGAACGCGTTCCATTCCCAAGGTCTGTCCTTAAGTCAAATTTGTATGTTAGCTGGAACAGTATTATTGTATAATAATTGTATAATTGATTATTTGGATCCTTGTTGGTCAGGGTTCAGATCTGGGTATGGTACAGAAACAGCATTGGTCATGCTTTTGGATGATCTCTGGTGTGGGCGGGATGCTGGTTGTGCGTCCATCCTTGCCTTACTTGACCTCTTGGCAGCTTTCGATACATTGACCATGGTATCCTTCTGGACTGATTCAGAGAATTGGGGGTGGGCAGCATAGTATTGTGCTGGTTCACCTCCTTTCTCCAGGGTCGGTTCCAGTCGGTGGTGATTGGGGAGGAGAGATCCCACCCCTGCCCCCTGCTGTGTGCGATGCCGCAGGGATCAGTGCTCTCACCTCTATTTAACATCTGTATGAGACTGCTGGGTAAGCTCATCCATCACCGTGGGGTGAGATATCATCAGTATGCTGATGTTACTCAATTGTACATCTCTGCCCCGGTGACTTAAGCAATGCTATGGGTGTCCTATCTCAGTGTCTGGAGGCTGTGAGGATCTGGATCGGGAACAACAGGCTTCATCTGAACCCTGGCAAGACTGAGTGGCTTTGGATTTTGAGCCCCTCTGGTTCTAGGATTTTACCATCTTTGGTACTGGATGGGGTCTTACTGCCCCCAAACAGACCCTGTGCGCAATCTGGGGGTCCTCCTTGACTCACGACTTATGCTTGAAGAGCAGGTGGCAGTCATGGCTAGGAGGACCTTTGCACAACTTCATATTCCTAG
The DNA here is from genome assembly GCF_059951505.1 of Python bivittatus. NCBI lineage: Eukaryota > Metazoa > Chordata > Lepidosauria > Squamata > Pythonidae > Python > Python bivittatus. Next base: position 23,978,261 of record NW_028277098.1, on the reverse strand, counting down.
ACCAGAGGGGCCTATTCATGGTCACTCATGCCATGGTCACCTCCTGGTTAGACTACTGCAATACGCTCTACATGGGGCTGCCCTTGAAGAGTATCCGGAAACTTCAGCTGATCCAAATGCAGCAGTGCGAGCAGTTATGTGTGTTTCTAGCAGAACACATGTTACACGTCTGCTTTGTGAGCTGCACTGGTTACCAGTTTGTTTCCAGGTCCAGTTCAGGGTGCTGGTGTTGACCTTTAAAGGCCTTCATGGCATGGGGCCGGGCTATCTGAGGGACTGCCTCTCCCCAGTTTCATCTGCCGATCCTACCAGATTCAGCAGAGAGGGCATATTACAAGTTCCGTCACCTAGAGAGCTACATTTGGTGGGCCCCAGGTGGTGGGGCTTTTCTACTGTGACATCTGCGTTGTGGAATCTTCTCCCCCCTGAGGTGATGTTGGCCTCATCATTGTTGAGCTTCTGGAGGTCCCTTAAGACTTGGTTATCCCAGCAGGCCTGGGGACCCCAAGCGATGGGGGAATTAATGAGGTGGCTCCCTTATTTCTAACACCCTTTTATTCTCTGTTTTATTTGCTTTTTATATTTTTAATATATTTATTGATTTCTTTTTAGCTTTATTGTATGCTGCCCAGAATCACCTGTGGTGAGATGGGCAGCTATATAAATTGGTTTAATAAATAAGAAATATATAACAATACTGTATAAATAGTAATGTGTAATTAACTCAAACCATTGTGCACTTAACTTGAATTGTTGTGTATATAACTCAGATTTTGCTACAATAGGCTCCATTCTTAAGTATGGGTCGTCTGTAACCTGGGTGTTCTTAAACTGGGACTACCTTTTTTTTTTTTTTGCAAAAACAAGATTAAGTTCTTGTCAAATGTGTGAGGAATACTGCTGTTTGTAAAATCATAGAATTATCTTAACATTCATATTATATGACCTGGAAGGGACCTTAGATGTCATATAGTTGAATTCCTTGTTCAGCATTAAACTATTCCCAACAGGTACTATCAAACCCATGTTTGAAAACTTCCAGCAAGGGTGAGGCCAACACTATCCTAGACTTAACATTCCTTTCTGTCATGATTAAGGGAAGGCGGGGACACCGATAAAGGTATACTAAGAACTAGTAAGAATCTACCTTGCTTCTTTAAATGAATTCAGATTTTCAGGGCCAGATGACTTACTACCCATGATACTGAAGGAGCTGGCAGAAGTGACTTCAGAACTGTTCACTGTACTTCTCAGCTACTTCAGCTATTTCTCATAGGGCTTGGTTTCCACCCCCTGTATCATTTTGATAGCTCTCCTCTGAATCTGCTTCAGCTTCACTTTGTCCCCTTTGAAGTGTGATGCCCAGAACTGGATGCAATATTCTAATGATCTGGAAGCAGCATTAATGCAAGTAATATCTGTTAAGCCTTGATTTGTGTCTCCTTTTAGTCCTAATGTTGTGATTAATAGAAAAGAATTATGCCTTGATGGATTTTCCCAAATATGTGCCATTCTTCTTGAAAAATCTTTATAAATCTATTAAAATGCTATGCTCTGGCACAATGATTGATATTAAAATAGGCATAGGATAAATAGCTCAGAATGGTTTTCATCACAGAATTTTAAGTTTATTTAAAGTGATCTATTGGTATCAAGGTTGTAATATAGTTGAGCAGTGTGGTACTTGTACATAATTTAAAATGTATTGAAATATATACGCATACAGATAGATAGAATATATGCACTATTTATACCTTGCTCAATCTCATCACTGTTGTGAAATTTAGATATTTTGTGTGCAGAGTTCTTAATGACTGTTTTATGTATTATAGAAATTATAGAGGAAATAATCTGTCATATTCAAAGCACGTTTCTGTAATATCCCACTTGTATCTGAAGCAGACAAAATCTTTCCAAATTAAGATATTGAACTCTATTATACCTATTAAATTTATTGACAGATGTATGACAGAAAATAGGAATATGGCAAAAGGCAAAATACTGATGATACTGCAGCCTAAAATAATGTGGTGAACTGTGTCTGAAAAAAGTTTCAGTTTCCAAATTTGAGCTCAAAGTATTTTAGAGGCAGTACATTGGTTTTTATTCATGAATGTACCTAATCTCTTGGAAGATAGAGATTCTTGGAGGTCATCCATGTATCATATTGTACTAGTGAACTCCATTGTTATATTTATCAGATAAAACCCTGTGGAATGTAGGTAAGAAAGAAACCTTTCTAAGTAAATAAAAAAATGGAACCACATGAAGATGATTTCCTCTCATTCATCTTGAATCTTGCCCCAATGAATCTGCTTCATTAGATGATCATGTTTCTAATAATAGGATGGAAGGGATTTTTTTCTTTTTTTTTAAATGGATAATCTACCTATCATGGATTTAGGTCTAATTCCCATTATATGAATTTGAGTAGTTTGAAAAGATTGGGGCTACAATAATACCTTTCAGGCTGCATTCCGGGCAACATAAAGGCTTCTTGAAAACTTCTCAAAGTTATCATCAGTAATGGTAGATAATTTTCCTTGACAGATAGTTCATCCACTGCTATGTTTTGCTGCTCTGTACAGCTGGAGAGAAGTATCCAGTATGGCTTGAACGTACAGTACCAAGAGCCTGGCTACATGTTCCATAGCGTCCTTCAAAGTTTCTTGAAATATGTAGTTGTTTCTTGGCCCGCATGTTAATGCAGAAGGATTCTGAATAGGTTTTAAATTCAAAGGGTGCTAGCCGGTAACATACATATCTTGTTCTAGGGATTTTTTGTTGTTGCTGTTGTTGTTTTTGCAGCACTTTCTTCTCCCTGTTGAGGTCCAGCTTTTTTGCTTCTTAACACAGCAACATAAGTTGTGATAGAGAATTCCTCTGTAAGCAATTAGGGGATTTTGTAGTACTTTTGCTCAAAGTAGCTCAAAGTAGTCATTGAACTACAGCCTCAAATATATGTGCAGCCTTTCCTGAGCATTCAGTAGGAAACCTGCCCAAGTACTTAACTGTGTTGTTATAAACCAATTAAGCTGGGTTAATCCCTTTGTCTTCAGTGTGGCAGTTTAAATGGTTTGTGGTCCTTGCTTTTTGTGCATCGTAAGATTTACAGCCCAATTGAAAACATACTGTGCCAGCAGATTAAGTGCATAGGGTGGGAGACTTATTGACTAGCTGTACCAGTAACACAGCACAAAACAAGACATCATGCTGGCATTGCAGGTAGATAAGTGCAAATGTTCAGCATCAAGGTGCTACAAACACAAACCATTATTGTTGATAAGCATCTTTATTTCTAGCTTTTGCTTTATATTATTTAAATTGGGCCCTTTGTTTTAAGGGCATACAAATAATCCAGTGCTTACAACCAGTCTTACATTTAGCTTTTGTGTATGGCGCTTACATGATTGGACTTAGGAGATGTGGAGAAGTCCATTCAAAGTTTATGTGACAGAAGATGTTAAAGAATACTGAGCTGCTTGCTGTGTCTGCATGTGAGATGAGAAAGAGAGGGAGAGAGAGACAAAATTCTCATGAACATTGGGAGAGGGAACAGACCTCCCTCGGATGTCTCCTGATCATCCAATTCCTAATTTCGTAAAGAAAAAGAAAACAAGTTAGGGAAACAAAACACACTGAGGTTTCCAACCCCGTTGCCAGCAGTAGCTGTAGGAGGCACCTGTATTTTCTCTTGTGTAAGGAAGTAATGTGTTTGTGTACATTTGGGCCCATTTTTGAAACTGATCTTTCTTTTGCCCTCCCCCTCCCCCCATTGCTGGAATAAGGCAAACAGTGGTCTTACTGAAATTTAATCTTAGCTCAAGCCAAGTCTTATGGACAGCTTTTTTGCTATGTTCTAGTCCCTATTAGTCTTTATCTCTGCTAGCATTCCTATCAAAAGTTCTTCTCCTCCTCCATCTAAGGCCTTTGTAAGGTTTTTGTTTTTGTTTTAAATCTAAAACTGAAATGCTGCAGACTTCCAGGTCTCATGCGTGGTATCTATTGCTTTGAGTTGTTTGTCATCTAGTTTTTAGTTTTCTCCAAATGCTGAAGCAGTGGTAGCCAAAAGAGTTTCAGAAACTTCCTATACCATGTGTCCTTCAAATCCTGTTACTTCTTTTCTGTATACAACTTTTTGTCCTTCTTTTCTGTACTTAAACAGGCTCTGGCCTGATCGATTGTTCTCTTTTGGCATATATTTCTTCAGATTCTCTGAAACATAATGCTCCTTGTATGGGTGATATGATTATTTTTTGTTGTTTTGTTGTGAGCCGCCTAGGATTACTGTGTATAAAATAGGCAGCCGTATACATGTAAGTTTTATAAATAATAAATAAAGTGGCCTATCTTCATCCTCTTAATAACAAAAAAACCCCCAAAACCTTTGTTTGATACTTCACTTTCGTTATTCTTTTTTTCCATCCAGTGTTTCCTCTTTCTTTTTTGTCTAAGATTATTGAATGAGCTGTTCTCTCAGCTTCTTCCATATTTGGCAGAAATAATCTCATCAGTCCATTTCACACAGGGTTTTGTGTGGGTCATTTTACTGAGTCCGCATTGGCTCAGTTTATTAGTACTTTGCAGGTGGCAAAGGAAAATCATTAGCTATCAGGGTTAGTGCTACCAAATTTCCTCATGGCATTTAATATCCTCAATGTAATAGTTAGGGTGTTGGACAAAGAGCAGGGAAATCCAGGTTCTAGTGTGCCATCAGCCACAGAAAGTCACCGAGTGACATTGGCCCAGTTGCTTTCTTTCAACCCTGCCTCCCTCACAGGGTTACTGTTGTGGGGACAAATAGAGGGAGGGAGCTCAATGTTTGCCACTTGGAGTTCCTAAAGGAAAGGCAGGATATAACTCTAATAAATCAATAAACAATTCTATTATCCAATAGAAAAGAATATATATAGCTCAGGGTGAACTGTTCCATTCTTGGTGCTCTCTGAGCTAGGTTGTTTTCTTGCAGATGTTTCATTACCTGGCTAAGTAACATCATCAGTGCAAGGGTTTGCTGGCTGTTTATATAGAGAGACTTGCCCTGCTATTCTTATGAGGATTCATGCTGGATCGGAGAGACGTATAAGCCCCAGAAAATAAATAATTTCTCCACTGTTGCTTTCTGTTGGCAGTCTTACAAATGGGAATGCAACCACTGCAGAACAGTGCCTGCTATTCCCAAATTACTAAAAGTTTCAGTAGTTTATTGTGATCAGTGGTATCAAATGCTAGTCCAAGATGCAGGTAATCAACTTATTGGAGGCATTGTCCTGCAGGAATCTGAGAGGTTTAAATTTCCTTCCTTCCTTATGCAAAATCTTCACTATGTGCTTTGATAGAGCATACTAAAGGCAAGCTGCCAAAAAAATTTAAATGTTCTTCCAGTTGTTTCTGATAGTAGACATCTAACTGCATCTCAGAAGCATAGCTGGTCCATTTAAAGTCCATTTGACAGTAAACTTCATTCATGCTTACCCCTGATAAACAATCCTCCATAAGCTTATTCTGAATATCAGAATGGCATATGAACAGTGATGAGGATTCAAGAACATCACAGACAACTAATATGCTCCTAGAAGTTTTTAAAATTAATTTTTATCCTCAGTTCATGATAGTGGCTTGACAGTAAGCCTATACTGGATGATAAATATTACTGGTCATCTCTCTTGAGATATGATGGCATACTTGGTGGACTTATACTATTAAACATGTGCCGAAGAGATAAGAGTGCTCTTCCAGATAGGAGTGCTTCCCTTTTCACTAATCATTTAAGTAATCTCACTTTTCAGGTATTCAGAGCAATAAATATTCCTCAAATTAGAGATCCCTCCTTGCCACTACTGGAAGATTTGCCTAAATCCTATTGTGCTAAGATTGCTCTTCTTGGAGCAGGACCTGCAAGTATAAGTTGTGCCACGTTTTTGGCTCGATTGGGCTATTCAGACATCACCATTTTTGAAAAGGAAAACTACGTTGGCGGTTTAAGGTAATGTTTCTTCCTCGCAGTTTGAAATAAATCATTCTGAAAATCATATAGATGTTGTTATATGAGTTGGAACCTTAAAGAACATTTATATTTTGATTAACAGTTTTTAAAATAATACTGTCATACTGGTGAAGTTTTTGTTGTATAAATTAATCTACATACTGTCTGACACTATGAATCACTAAATAAACATATAAAAAATGTAGGGTCACCATATTTAACACACAAACACCCAATTTTAAGTGTGTGGGGGTTCTCATTTTTCAGTGAATAAGATTATTATAGTTTCATTTATGTATGCATTTCCATCTCTTAATTTTAAAGGCTTTTTAAACTAGTTTTGAACAAACATTTTTCCAAAATTATTTACAAAAGTACTTATTTACCATGTGAATTCACTATGTGCTTTGACAAAGCATACTAAAGGCAAGCAGCCAAAAAAATTTAAATATTCTTCCAGTTGTTTCTGATAGTAGACATCTAACTGCATCTCAAAAGTATAGTTGGTCCATTTAAAGTCCATTTGAGAATAAACTTCATTCATGCTTATCCCTGTTCTGGTAAAGCTATGATCAGATCAGATGCATATGGAAAATAATATGTAAATCATTTAAATTTATTAAATAAGTTAGAATGATTGCTCGCTATTTTTTAAAATTTCCATATATCTGTAGTTTTAGGATAATTTACAAATTCAAAACATTAAGTAAAACCTTATTAAACCTGCAGGCAAAAAAATGGAAAATTATTCGAAGAGGGAGATGATGTTGAGCAACCTTTTAACAAGGTTCCTGTAACTTCCATGTCATCTGCTTAAAGAAGCAGTTTTCAGTTGGCTACAAAATATTTGTTTTAAGAGTAGGAAATTAGACTAAGCAGTTAATAAATGGTTTGGACAAGACAAAATACAAAATATGCTTTCTGTCCAGGTACTACTGCTATATACAGTAGTAGACAATTTTAATAAACTCTAGTTGCCTGTTATTATTCTGTAGCACATTTTTTTTCCTTTATACTTGCAACTGCATTTAATTAGAGTATTTGAACAAGGTAGGGAAGATACGCAGAACATGGTTTATGGATTTTTTAAAAAAATAATAACTGTAGGTTCCAACTAAGTCCAGCTCATTTTTGGACTAAAATTTTCTTTTGTCAGCTTCTCCCCAGACACCAAACTGGGTCCTATTTTGTCCAGCTTCTGTAGATTTATCCTGCTGATGGACAGACAGCAGAGAGTGTTCCAATCCCTTTTATGTCAATTCTTTCTAACATGCCAGTGGGTTGACAAGATTAAAAAGGATTTTTGTCTTCTTGTACTCTTAAATGTAAACTTACATATGCAATCTTTTAGTGGTTTGTTTTATTACATTTTTAACCATTTAAAAAAGCTTTTAACAAGTTAGTCTCACATTCACAACATTGGTTAGAGAGAGAAAATATAGTGCCTGATACCTTCTTTGCCCACCTTCCTTCCTGTCTCATCTGAATTTGATTTGTTTCAAATATGTGTTTAATTAAAAAGAATTATGTGGAAATTGGCATGCTGAAGAAGAAAAATCCCAGCTTCTAGCATACTTTTTATTTACAAGAATGTCTCTGAAGCCTACACAGGCTGCATCTGAGTTCCTTTTCAGCAGGAAAGGGGTGTTTAATGAAAGGCCACAGACATAGTGCAGCCATTTTGTGACATGCTTTCCATATTTCAGATGGGCTTCCTGGTCCCAAATATTCCCATCCTTGCCATAAGAGTTAATATGGCTACTCCTGTGGATAGCATTCAGTTGTCTTCATACATGCAACTCTGTTCCATTCCCTGTCCTAATTAATTTCTGGGTTTTTTAAATCCAAAATTAAATAGATAATTTGTATTTAGTGCATACTTAAGTATATTTTAACTTACACAAATACATTTTGGACATACTTTATCCCCAAATCTGTATTTTCATGGGATCTCACATTTCTAAATACGTTTTAGTGTCAGTCGTGACACCCATTGAAACATTTTGGGCCAAGAATGTCATTATAGAATTTATCCAAGTATGAAATCCAGTAGACAACTGCATTCTGATCTATAGTTTAGCTTAAGAATTAGGTATCAGTTTGATTTGCTTAACAATTCTGACCAAGCAAAAATCCTACTTACACAGATATTTTCCTCAGCAAGAAGCTCCATAATTTAAGTGCACTTGGTAATATATTTTGTGTTTGTTAGAGACTTTAACTTAAGTTTCTTCTTCTTTATTTGTTTTTAGCATGTATCATTCCCAAGAAACCCTCTCTTTGGGGGAATTGGCTGAGAAATATTTCATTGGTTCTGTTTTATTTGTTCTCTCCAGCACATCTGAAATCCCCCAGTTCCGGCTTCCATATGATGTAGTACATTTTGAAACTAAGCTTATGAAGGACCTCGGAGTGAAGGTAATGAAAAATATAAACTGCCTTGGTATAGCTCACAGAAAAAGAAGCCAGAGCACTGCTAAAGATTAACAGCAAAATGTCATGCACCTTAGTAAAGAACAATTAAAAGCTACACTAGGCTGAGGGAGGAAGATGCTTTCCCTTGCTTGGGGCATTTGTCTGTCTGCTGTCTGAATGCCACTAGTTGGGAAAAGGGCAATCAATAGCTCATCCGGCTTGCCTGCATGTGATTAATTGTCTGTAAGAAACAAATACCTAAATTGCTTTAGGGGTTCAGTGTAGCTATTGGAAGGATTTTATTTCTTTAATCATGTGTGGCTGTTGCTGCTTTTTCCACTTGTCTTTTCCTCTCACAAATTAATTTTAGTTAAAAAATTAACCCATGACACTTTTTGTCCACATTGTGTTTTTTATAAAATATAATCTCACAGAGTTCTTTTGCATGTTAACAAAAAGAGCTAAAGGTAGGAATTAGCACTAGTGATAGTTACACTTCCCTAAAAAAAAGTAATGCGGTATGTTTTGTGATGAGAGTTTTTAAATTTTAGATTGTAGACTGCTTTTGATTATAATAATCTGCCATCGTATGACAGTACAAACTGGGTAGTAAAATTATTAAAAGCATATATGTTGATATTATTTTACTCAGAATTATTTTGGCCCTTAAGCTTAAAATTGTATGCATGCAGGTGAGGTAATACTGTCACAGGGAGTTGTTATTTATGTATGTCATTCTTTTTTGGAAATAATTTGAGATTTTAAAATTTACAAGACTAGGCCTAAATAATATTATAGCCTTGTTTTTCCATTGCATATAAATATAACTCACAGAATTGTATAATAAAAAAAGATGATTTATACTTTGTACTCAATGACTACAGAGTATCTGAGGAAGACTGCAGCTGTTATTTATTATATCATTTTGTAATTATGAGTACATGGGTCTTCTAAAAGAAGAGAAAATAAAAATTGTTTAATAAACACGGTCAACTCGAATTAAGACCAAAAGCTTACCATCTTAGCTTCCATGTGAGCAACTATTTTTAATTTAGCTTCCTATTGCAGGCAGCTCTCTCTGTGTAGTATGTGCATGTAAGCTGCTGCCCACCATCTTAGAACTAAATAAAACAAAATTTAGATACCTCACATCTTTTCATAAGAACACACCAAAAAAACCCTTATTGGATCAGTCCAAAGTAGGCCTACCATAACTGGGCTGCAAAAATCCAAAGTAACATCAGATGTCAGCAGAGAGATACAGAAAACTCTTAACTCTTTACTACCATCTTATGGTCATTCAGATTTTTGCAGCTCAGTTGTGGTATGCTAACTCTAACTATCCTTGCTTCCTGCTTTCCACAGTATCTAAATGCCTCTGGTAAGGCTACTTTTGTTGCCTGTTCCCTGGCAATTAATTATTCGGTGCTATACTTCCTCTGACCTTGAAAATGGTAAATGGCCATCATGACTTGTAGCCACTGATAGCCTTATCTTACATGAATATTTGTATTCTCTCTTAAGACCATTTTGTTTGGTCATCACTATGTATCATTGTAACAAAATCTCAAGTCATTCAAAGTTTAACTTGTTCTAACTGATGTTTAGCATAGATGTGTTTTCATCTCAATCCTAAAGCCCACAACAGTGCTGCAGCCTACCTGTTATAAGATCCTCATGCTCTGATTACTAGACTATCTCCCACAGTCACCCATATATTTCTGTATGCATAAAAACTAAAGTGTTTTTAATTTTTCTTAAGTTTGCATGTTAGAGCTATCTCTAAAATGAAGTGAGAAGAGAGTTGACCCAATTTACTTGGCTGTTTGAAAAAGGAATATACCCTGTGTGTAGTGAAGGGCTATGTGTAAACTGAATAACTGTTGAATGAAGGATTACATGATTATTAAGAAAAAGGTGTATGTGTAAAATGTTGAGAAAAGGGGCCTCCTGTAAAACGATAGCCAGAAGGTTGAGAAGGGGGCTTTGTGTAAACTGATACCTGCTGAGGAGAGGTCAGGGGGAAAGGAATGTCAGGAATGTTTAGTAGGTGACTGACCAGAAAAGAGAACCAAACCATATAAGGGCATAAGAAAAAACCTCACCTTCATTATAATGTTAATTAGTTCTGCCCTTTTAAGAATACTATAAAAGGCTGTGGTTTTGTCTCCAAGGGTGTGCCACCCTGCTCTCTCTTGGTGCATGGTGTGAGCACCCAGACTTTTGCTTGGCCAAATAAAACGCTGTTTAGAGAAGTCCCTGCTTCAAGTCTTTTATTTTGTGCTGCTGATTGATTTCAAGTTTTCTGGGTAGCCGTGAACCTTACAGTAGCAAAATACTTTATATACTCTTGAAAACAGAAGAACATGGGCGGGGTCTCAGAGATAAGAGGGGTGAGTCTGTTAAGATTAACAGTTAAAAGAGAAGTTACAAGGAATTAACACAGGACTGATCTAAATGGGACCTTCAAAATGTTGAACTGCAGTTCCCATTGATCATGCTGGCTGGAGGAGCATATATTCCTCACCCCTGAGTCAGGGAAATAGAGTCATTGGTTAAAAGGTTGCTACTGAAACTGAATATCAGCTATAGAGGTAATTTATTAAATTCAGCCACTATTATTTCTTAATAAAAGATACTGCTCTCCTTGTTCTGCCTTATACATAACATAGGAACTGCAATTTTCTATTCTGGGTAGATTCTGAGATATCATACATCCTCTGTATTCTGAAATTGATTGGATAAAAGTGTGAGGACTCAGTTGAAAGAGTGGGCAACCCACCAAGTAATCTTTAGAAGTCATGGCCTTGTCTGAAACCCTAGAACATCATATCCCCTTTCAAGCAATGCTTCCAAGGTGTTTTTCAAAAAGATAATTTGACCATTATTGGACCTTCTCCCTTTATAATTGGGTAGGACAGAACTAAACCAATGTCCAACGGAGTTGATCAATATTTCCTTGCAGGAAGATTGAGTTCTCCCTGCCTAAAAGAGACAATTGAAAAGGCTTTTTTTTTTTTTTTTAAGAAACTCTAGCTTTTCTTGACAAAAAAATCAGAAGGAATCTGTTGCACCTTTACTGACTAACAAATTTTATTAGAAGGCATATCTTTTTGTGAAATGCAACTCACTTTATCAGATGCATAGACCAAAATGACTCTCTTCCTACAATGTCAGGGATATTGTTCTGGGGCATTTGTTCAATTACAAACAATCCATTTGTTTTAAATACTCAATTTCTGTTAAAAAAAAAAGTTTAAGAAGATGGTGGCCTTGTAGCACAAAACATGTCTGATTTTTCTGGATTTCAGTTGGGTTTTTGGAGTAGAGTACTAAAACTGATTTGGTCTGCTGGATGCATATCCCGTGCTGGAAACTAGATGGCAGCAGGGTGGCCCTGTTAGTACCACAATATCCTTTGGGACTGCCTGTCAGGATTGGCCTTGAAGACACTGTTGGCTCTTGTTTTACTTGTTGACCTGGACTTAGAAGATGATGTTGGGGAAGTAGGCCATTAATCCATGACATCATAGAGGATTTTCTTTCTATTCACCATCCACATGCATCTACTAGGGGAGATCTGTTGGAATGCTAATAGATGTAACCCACATCTATTACTCCTTGCCATCCAATACCAAGGAAGCAATAACTGCCATAAAAACGCTGTCTAATTTCAATAATGGGCTGGATGAAGAAATAAAATCCAGACAAAGCAAATACGCTGTTGTAAATAGGAAAATGGATTTATAGATTAAGATTTCACCTGTTTGGGGTGGGATTATATTCATTGAAAGGGCAGGTCTGCAGTATGGAGTGTCCTTGATCCTCAGCTGCCACTGAACTTTCAGATGGCAGCTGTAGCAAGGAGGATCTTTTATGTCTACAGCACCAGCTGCGACCCTTCCAGTTGGCTTTGACAACAGTTACCCATACCTGGTTACCTCCTGCCATGTGCTCTACTTTGGGCTATCCTTGAAAAATATCCAGCAGTTATAGCTGATGCAAAATGTGGCAGCTAGGCTGTTAACTGTTGGAATATACAGGAAGCATACAATATGCTCTGTACAAAATAGCCTGCACTGGTTGAAATTTGCTTATTTAAAGTGTTGGCCTTAATCTTTAAATGTTAGCATTTGATTATACAATGGATTACCTCTCCTGTTGCAAACCTGTCTAGCAATTAAAAACTCCCACTGCTTGCTTCTGCATTGCTCCCAGGATGTGAAATGTACCTCCTTGGGAATTGCATATACCCCCCTGCAACATTAAAAAAATCTGTAAAGAAGGATCTCCGTTGCCAGGTTGTTAATTGATTATAGTATCTATTTTAGTGTTAATTTTAATGTGTGTTTTTAATGTTATATACTGCTTTTATTAAGTTTTGTGCTGTCCCTTAAGTATTTTTCATAGCTGTAAAGTGTGACATAAATCAAATATTTATCTATTCATAAATAAATAATAAATATTTATAATGTAAATACTTCTTTCAAAAATTTACAAAACAATCAAGATCAAATGCACATTTAGGGCATTACAATACAAACATATTTTTAAAAACAAGATTTGGAGAAGAGATTTATTTTCTAGATGCTGAAAAAAAGAGTATTTCTATGGAGGGAATTCATGAAGTGATAGAAAGCCTCTCTGATAGCCTGTCTGAGATTGCAGAGATTTCTGGAAGACTGCTTTTGAATATGACCTCAATATATGACAGGTTGACCCAGGAACAAGTGTTCTTCCATGTCTGTGAAACTCAAGTCACACTGATTTTGCTGTTAAGTACAGACCTTTAGTTGCATTCAGAAATGGGCTGATGCTGATCTTTTAAGGTATTTTCACAATATGTTGCCTGAAAAATCTGGCCCAGATCCAAGTCTAGGGTTATGATCATTTTTAAAAGTTTCTCTTGGCCTTAAGTGGAGCATTATATCCTTGAATAATTGACTGAATGATCAACACAAAGCCTCTTAACAACCTGATCTTAAAAGTGACTGGTAAACTTATGATGAGCTTTCCAATATTATTTTTCAGATCATTTGTGGCAGAGGCCTTTCAGTGGAAGGACTGACACTCAGCGCTTTAAAGGATGATGATTACAAAGCAATCTTTATTGGAATTGGTAGGAATTCCTCATTCTTTTTTTGTACTTGCTTTTACAGAAACTATTATATAATGAATCCTGTCTTGGTAAGAGACTTTTAGCGATATACTATACTTGATTTTTTTCTCATTACCTATCTACTTTTAATGTGACCTAATTTGGAAATGATCAGTTTTCCCACCTGAAATATTTATTTATTTGTTAGATTGTTATTACTCCAGTATTATTCCAGGAGTTCAAGATGGCGTTAAAGAGAGCGACTGGCTGAATGTCACCAAATGAATTTCCATGGCTGAAGGTTGAGTTGAAGCTGAGTCTTCCCAATGCTAGTCCAACATCTTAACCACTGTAACCAACTGGTTCTCAGTGTGTGTTTTTTTCTGGAACGATGAAATTATGAAACAACATTAGCTTTGGCAATAGATGCTATGTTACATTAGGAACAGAGTTAATAAAACCTGAATCAATATGTTCTAGTATAATTATCACATTCCTAAGGAGTGCTTTATTTAATAGATGTCACTAATTTAGTCAAAATCTCAATATGATCATTAAGTAACAGAATTCCTTAGGGGACTTATTTATGCTAAATTAATGTCACCAGATTGCAGAATCAACATTATCTCAAACAACCCCCCGCCTCTGTTTATTTGTTTGTCTGTGTATTCTTTAGCCCTTTACCAAATAGTATGGTCAGATGGATTTTTTTTTTTGTATACACAGCATTAACTGTAACTCCAGGAGATAATTATTTATGTTTACTTTGTAGTCCACTAGTTTATTTTAGAGACATATCTACAAAACTGCTTTTCAAGCATCCAGTTTAAGAGGGTTTTTTTTTACAGCACAGAGATAATGAAAAGTAGGAATTAAATATTTGATATGTTAAATCCATTAATTAGTTTGATTCCTGTTTTTAAATATTATTTTAATACATGCAGTTTAGAAAAACAGATGACTAGCATTATCTTGAAGTGATATCTTTCATATAGGAGGAATAACTACCCTAATATAATGCCTGGTATGCTGTGTACATGAATGACCTGAACTTGGTAAACACTTTTGCTCCAGCAATATTATTTCACTCAAATTTGTTTAATCTACTTATTAATTCATTACTTGGATTTATTCCATTTGGAGATAGTCCTAGTAGGAAGAAAGTCCCTTCTCTACGAAGTGTTTAATCTGTTGTGGGTTAATGTTTATCCTGGGGGAGGGGGGCTGGTCTCCCTGATTAACAAGGATAACTTCCAATCTACCTGAAAGATAGAGAAATATTGGCAGTACACAACTTCTCTAGTTAGGCAATGCGGAAAATGGGATAATCAAGCAAAATGAACATTGAAGGAGAAAATTCTTGTTATAGGATTGCATCAAGACATTAGCATGATACCAAGGCAACCTAAGTCTTGAAGTCTTGCCTTTGTTACTAAGCCATCTGATTTCTGCCAGTCCTTAACAAATTATAGACATTGCAGAGCATTTGCCCTAGCTAGGTTTGATGCATTGCCCTCAGCAGTTATTGATGGTAAATATCAAAAGATTCCTTTCTATGAAGCCCTCTGCCCATGTGACTCCCATACTGCAGAGGATGGGCAACACGTCCTGTTGTACTGCAGTTTCTACAGAGACTTATGTGATAAGTTAATTAGGTTCCTCATAAAAAAACACCCAGGCAGAGATGATGTTTGGTATGCCTTCCTTCTCCTGGTACCCTATAAGAGCACTGTTGCTTACATGTAGCCAAATTCTGTCTGGCTGCTGTGAGAGTGAGACAGCAGATACTGCCTAAAAGAACTGCATTCTTCTCATCCTGTTAAGTTTTTCCCCCTTTTGTTGTTATGCTCTGTTATGCTATACCATGCTGTTGTGCGGCTCACAATATATGTATAGTTTGTGTGGAACATAGTAGCTATTTGCTTTTCACAGAAGCAAGTCTGAATACATAAACATGATGAAAGAGTTAAGATCTCTTTGGATCTCATGTTTTTTTAGATCTCATTTTTATTCAGGTGATGTTAGGAAATACACTTCAATTCACATGTTGCCTCTCTCCAAAGTGCATAGGAAGGATGCTTGACCTAAGCTATTGCATACTTATCTTTTACAAGTAATAAATAAATAAATAAATAAATAAATAAATAAATAAATAAATATTACCAAGATATAAGTGGTAACTAGTTGATATATAGTTGATCTAGCTTGGTTGTTGCCTTCACCACAATGAAATGATTGATCGGGTATCTACCAGGAAGGTAGCTTGCCAATCTTGAAATGCCTTTGGTTTCAACAAGTAGATGAGGAATAACATTTTTCACTCCAAAACTACCTTTGGCTTAAATCTTAGTGGACATACTCATGCATAATAACCCTATACCACTCTGGTTATGTTTTTTCCTTTCTTAAAGATAAAATGTAGCTTACTATACAATAACCTGTAGTCAAACAATTTAAAATGTATATGCTGCTTTAGTGAAGCTTTTCTTCCAATCTTTGTAAGACTGTAAAGATTCATTTGGCATTTAAGTAATGACTCTGCAAATGATATGCACATTTATTTGCTAAAGAATGTGAATGTACCACCAAATCCCTCCTCAGTATACACTGGGCGAATTGAGTATGCACAGCCAAGAGAGGTATGAGACTTAATGCTCTTTATTGATCTAGACGTTGCCTAAGTGAACATAATAAGAAACAAGTTGCCCAACTGTTCTTTTTTTCTTGTTATTGATTACAAGAGTGGTAATTCTTAGTACAGCAACAACTGTTGTTCTCCATCTGGGTATTCAGTATAATAAGCTTTGCAGGTTTGTTCTCTCATGTGATTATACTACAGACTATTGTGATTTATATAATCCTAAATCCGTTCATTGTTTGAGGCCTTCCACGTGTACACATTTCCATGGGGTCATATTTCTTGATAATTGTACATGAGGCAGTGTGCCAGGTTACCATCCCTCTTGATTTAATCCATTTGACAAACCATGTACCTTTCATTCTTCTTTTCACCCTTTGCTTGGGGAAGAAAAAAAAATCCAGAAATTAGGTAGGAATACTTAAAGAGCTTGATTCTATCTATAACCAAGAGCTAGGCTAAACTGCATACCATGTTTTTTATGTTTTGAGATTATTCAGATAATTAACACTTGGAAGTTTTTTAGGGGTGGAGAGCAAGGGGAAAAATACTGTCAGGAAAACATGGAAATCAGAAGCTCAGTTTCTTTTGACTTGTTCTTCTAAACTTGGTCTACTTATGCTGAACTACACTTGTGAAGTTGCCTTATACTGAGTCAGACTTTTGATCTTCTGAGCCTTGGGTTGACAGCAACTTTTCAAGAATTCATTAGAGAATCCATCTCCAGGCCCAATACTTCTTCACCTGGACATGCCAAGGAATAAAGTTGCGTGTAAATTATGGACTTTTGTGCATGCAAACATTTGTCCTACTTTTGAGCTGAAGCATTTTTATACCTAACAGTTATACTGCATCAAGGGAAATCAGGCACTTTGATTAGAACTGTGGGTTAATTTCTAGGTAACTTTTGTTCTGTAAGGAACAACTTTCCCCATTTTGAATTTTCTCAAACATGTTAAGGCTCCTTACTGGTTTTCTGGAAAATGACATGAATTGTGTTTTTTGCCTGACTCTTCTATTTCAATATGCAAGTATTGTATGTACAAGTTCCAGAGTACTTAGCAGCTAAAATTTCTACATATGACATAACAATAATAGCTAAAAAGCCTTACTATGACATAATACAACAGGAATGCTGGGATGAAAAGTCTCTAAATACCAGATGGTAGAAATAGTAGGAGTGGTGTCAAGCTTCCCAGACTGAGACTCTGCAGTAAATCTGTATTGTGACTTTACGTGGCTTAGCTTGCTGCTTGCATTGGTCTCTGCTGAAGTCTCTCAGACCCAGGACACTGCACAGTACCCTATATAAGAACTTTATATCTTGCAACTAGGGTGATGCCTCACTGAGTAGCTGATCATCAGCAAGACAGAACCATTCCCATTTATATCCTTGGCAATTTAGACATGTTGCTCCTTCTTCCTGTCTTTCCATATTCTAATGGGCTCTTCTTCATGGCCTTGAAGTTGAGTGATGGTTTTTTTAAAAATAATATTTTTATTAAAAGTTTTAACTACAATAATAAAATATAATACAAACTAAAAAGAAAACAAAAAATAGAAAAAAAGAATAAAAGGTGCAAGAAAGCAAAAAAGAAAAAAGGAAAGGAAAAAAACCCTAAGAAAGTGACTTCCTACCCTCATCACAACAAGTATAAACAGTTTCACTATCTCTTCACCTCCTCTTAGTTAACAAAAATAAAACTCTTCATCCCATAACTCAACTCTTAACTGTCGGCAAGTCCAGTAAACAACATCTTTTCCAATCCAGGTGTCAGCAAAAAGTCCAAACAGAGCCCTAAAATAATCACATTCGTTAACAAATATTAAACTCATCATTCCATATCTCACCTCTTAACTGTAAGAAAGACGCATCTTTTCCAGTCCTGATGTCAGAAAGTCCAGAAAGAACCCCCCAAAATAACAACATATCCCATTTTAATCCTGATCAAATAAGCCAACATTATGTTCCTTCCTTAATCCATTTGAATAATCATTATCCCTTGTCTCAAATTTCTTCAAAACTTTAACAAGCCTCTTTTGTACGTCCAGAAGGAAGAAAGTATTCCAATTACTCTCTTGAATTGGCATTTTTATTTCCTTCTTAATGTTTAGAGCCTCATCCAATTTTTTTTTTTTTTTTGTATATCCAGTGATAAATACTTGTTCACACTGTTCTCCATAATCGTGTCAGATAAGTTTTGTTCCAAATCTTTTTCTGTAACAGCATCTTCTGATGTAACAGCTTCTGGGAACAGGGTGTTCATAAAAACATACAACATAGCTGGCATTGTTGATTCAAAGTCCCATTGCCATTTCTCAACAATATCTCTGAATACCATTATAAGTTGATTATCTTTGTCTCCAGTATCAAAAATAATTTCTTTCCAACGAAAATGCATTTATTCTTTAAAATTAATTTCAATGTCTTAATATTCAAAATCAAATATTCCAACTTTTTCTGAGGTCTTAATTGGTTTAAAACTTTCTATAGCCAAAAACTTGTCTTGCTTTTTGCTGCTTATTTTGAATTCTTAAAATTTATAAAGATACAGTTTTATTTTCTTATATTAAGGATTGAAGGCACTCACCCAGTGTTTTCAGCCTTGTCATTTTGAAGGTGTCTAAATTCTTTAAAGCAGTTAATAGGCAATTTCTGAAGGTGGTTACAAAGGAAGTGCGTACCTATGTCCTTTTAAGGCTGTCTGCAGGTGGAGCAAGAATGGCAAATTGCCTTGTCTCCCATTTCTCCCATCCTCCAGAGACTGCTGCCTTGCAGACTCCTCATGAGGAGCAACTGTATGGAGCTCAGCATGGGCAATCCTGCATCCTCTTTTTCTCCAGAGAGGGTTGAAGGAGCCAATATATTTGTCAATTTCTTAGCTGCAATCATCGGCTCCATGAAACACAGAGCCGTCTTAGTCCACCATTTTTTCTCTGGAAGTGAAGCTGAGTGATTGTTGATTATTGACATAACTTCTGTCTTTCTCCTGAAAACCTCTGGCTTTCAGTTTATTTTTCATAGGTAGGTAGTTGTTGTCAGCTCAGGCCCAAGCTAAGATATTTTATGAACTGAGTCAGAGGTGCAACTCAAGATGTATAAAACTCAGGGTGAGCCAGATTATTTCACTAATAAGACATCAATGTAGGCACCTTTCTTGCTGGCATTAAAAAAACCCATCAAATATTGTCATGTTTACTGTAAGAACCATTGCAATCTAATGTAGGTTAGAGTCTACAAATTAACTATCAAGGATTATAATTGGGATCAACTATAAACATGACAAAGCTTGGAGGCAACTCAATAAGAATTATCAATTTGCTTTCTTTCATGACACCAGACAACAGATATACTGACCTTGTTCTGCCTATTGACAGGACAGGCTCTGCAAGCAGCAACTGGCTAGGAATATTTGGAAACAGATATGGCACTAAGATGGACCTTTGAGATCTTTCTTTTGTTGCATTGGCCACTTCAAAGCTAACATTCTGATTCCCTACAGATCCCACAGCTTGCATGTAGGATTGCTGAAAGTTCATGCTTAATCACAGGGAAGAGATTGCATTCAGTATGACTCTTTTTTTTTTTTTTTACTTTTATACCTTTCAAAAAATAAAATGTTTCTGTAACTAACATTGACATGTTGGCATATGAACAATTATATCAAGAATTGAAAGGCAGCATGCTCTAATCTCACTCACTGGCCAGGAGCTTCCTAGGAAGACAGTTACAGTCTCCTAGGACGCCTCAGCCGAAGAAACAGTGGGTGAAGAGACCTTGCTTTGCTCCTTTTCCCACAGAGAACTCCCAACTCCCAATGTCAGCTGCTCTGGAATTGAAGTAATTTAAGGCCAGCTTCCTATTTGCAGGACCACACTAACCCTATTCATTGGCCAAAGGGGTGAAGGGGGAACCATGAATAGTTATTTTAAGAGTTTCAGGGAGCGAGTCTTATCCGTAACTGAGGAGCATATTAATGCCAGCATATTGCTCAACACTTTTTTCTGGCCTTGGGGATTTGAGCATCTTCCCTTTCTCTCTCCTCTATTTCTTGCCCATTATGTTTAGACTGAACAATGTTTGAAATAACGCAAATAAATGAAGAAAGACAATAGTTCTTTGAAAGTGAGTAAAAATACATAAATAAGGTATGCTTCTGCAGTAAGCTGGAAATCTCTTTTGGACAAGTATAAAAGCTAATTCTGACATCAGTGTCCAACACTTGGTAAGTTAATGGAAGAGCCAGTTATAAGCATTAAACATAAATCCTTGACCAGATTCTGATATAAAGTTTGGTATTTGTGATAAAGAATGCCTTCCCATTTTTATGGATGTTTATTAAGTACCCTTTCACTAGTGTCTCAAATTTTAATGCTCAGTTATTAGAAGAAATGCCATAAAGATCATTAAGATATGAGTTTTATTTGGAAAAAGAATAGGAGAGAAATATAGCAGTCATTGATGATAAATGCTACCAAGATCAGCAAAGCCCAGTTAAAAGAACATCACTCTTGACAAAACTCTGGCACATTCAATTACAACTTTCTTCTTTTTTATATTTAATGAATATTGGATGCCTATTGAATTATCGTTTTGCTTCTTCAGAAACAAAAAGACCAAAGAGGTAAAACTCAGTTGCCTGAAGCCCTGTGTGTCTATACTTCATAACAATTGATTTTGGAAAGTACAGTATCAGCCTTGAAATAAATAGGGGTTATTTCCTTGATTCGAAAGAGAAGTATTTCCTAATTTTGCAAACAAATAGCAAAAGTTATCTTACTCATAATTGGGTAATTAAACATCTCATTTATGCCCCTGACACCAAAGCCATACTTTTTTTCCCTGCATGACCTTGACTTTTCCCAGTCATTAATTTTTTTTAGGAGTATGTTTGTTCTAGAAATCACTTTGCATATGAGGAAAAACTGATGAGGACAGTTCTGAGCTTTGACACTATAGTTTATTAGCTCTCTCCTAAAAGATATCTACTGAGCAAAGTTTTGCAAATGATTGAGAGAATAATAATAATAATAATAATAATAATAATAATAATAATAATGCATTTAATATGGTTCTTAATTATTTGTATTGAATTTTTTTAAAAAAATCACTTACCATAATTATGATTGATTGGGGTCTGTATATTTGCATGTTTTTAAGGTATTTTTTCCTTCTTCACCAAGGAAAGGTGAAATGAACAATGTAGATTAAAGTTCTTGGTTACTATTTACAAAAGGAGAAAAAATTGCCTGTGGTTAACTCCATGGCCTATTCCGAAAGAGGATATGAATCTAAATACTGGTTTTCAAAGCCTTCTACATTCAAGAAGACCTTGCCACGGTGGACAGTTCTAGGCAGCTATTGTGCTGATATCCCTCCTTTCCTGCTTGCTGATCAGATGATAGGCCCACTGGTTCTTTCTAAATGCTCTCTGCCACCATTTCTTTTGTCATTCAGAGAACAGTGGTAACAATAACAATGAAAGCCATTTCCAAGGAGTTTGATTAGTTTTCCGGCTGCTAGGAGGGATGGCCTATGCTGTGCTAGTGGAGAATCCACCTCACTTGTCCCTCAGCTTCCTTCCTCATGCCGCGCAAAGGAGCCCAGCGGCAGGAAACCTGGCATTTCGCTATCAGTTGTGCAGGGGTTTAAATGACCACCATGGTGAGAAGCATAGGAGGGGGATATGTTTAGAAACTATAGACGCAGAAATGTATTAAATATACATTTAAAATCTATTTCCTGATATATTTTTTTTATACAAGCTAGGTTTCTTGTAGGAAAACCATTGATACTAGGCTATAACTGATTTATGTAATTGCACATATAAATAATATTATGTATCATTGGTTATTGCTTTGGAGAATAAAGTTCTGGGTATTCTGGCATTGTTATACAATACTACGTACAAAAGACTGCAATTATAATTCTAGAATATTAAAGACTAAACTGTCTAATGTAATTAATATCAAATTCCATTTGTCTACCATCCCACTTAACAAAGATGTACACCAGACATTCAAAAAGGTTGTTGTTTCTAAATATATCAATAATAGCTTCCATAATCTATAAAAATACAACCAAACTTAAATCTTCCATCATGTAATTATTTTGATAATTTCTGTCTGCTAAATATACTTATTTAGCCAAGTTGTTGTAATGAAAGAAGTCTTAGAATTTTCCAGTTTTCAATAGAGATAGACAATTTGCTAAATTTGATTTTCTCAGTTTCTCATTTTTTCATCCTTAAGATAAATTTGTTATTGACTACACTAAAAAAAAACAAAAAACCTTCATGAAAATTGTGCATGTATCTATGCTTCCATTTTTCCATAATATATCCATTCTATATTTTATTTTCCAATATTTAGTTGTGAATTGTATTGAAAAATTTAGAAAAATTTTGAGTGTTTATGAGTGTTTATGAAAGTATTTTTAGTTTATATTAAGTGGGAAATAAAGGATAAATTCATATTAAATAATATATTTTAATTGCAAATCAGGCTAATTTCCGCTCCATTTTAGCAATACTAGTAGCAGAAAATCTTTGCAGCAAAGCGAATTCTTGCCTAATCCATTAAAGCAGCTTCATTGGTTCATTCATTCATTTTCTCTCTCCTTTCTCATATACATATAAAAGTATACAAATGATCATCCACCTTTTGATTTTTCTTCCTGTTTCCTATTTGTAATATATAGCATTTGCATATACAGTGGTACCTCGGTTCACGAACTTAATTCATTCCACGACTCTGGTCGCGAACTGAATTGGTCGTGAACCGAATCAAATTTTCCCATAAGTGAAATGTAAATGTAAATAAGGTTAATCCGTTCTGACCCCCGCCAACCGATTTTTGATCGCGTCCCGAATCAAATTTCCCCATAAGGTTCAATGTAATTACGGTTAATCCATTCTGAACCATATATATATATATTTTTAAACCGCAAAAATATGACACAAAGTACAGTATGAAGAGAGAGAAAGCTAACCTTGCTTGACGCGACTTCTGGTGTGGAGGACAGGAAGGCGGGTGGGGAGGCGGTTACTGCTTGGAGGGAGAGTCCCCCTCCCTACAGGAAGCCATGACCACGTGTCACGGGAGGGAAAATGGCCGCAGATCCTGTTCGTAACCCGATTCGCCATTCGCGAACGGAGGCAAAATTTTGCAAACGGAGCTGTTCGTGAACCGAATTGTTCGTGAACAGAAGCGTTCGTGAACCGAGGTACCACTGTACTGTGCACAAATTTGGATTTGTTATTCCAAATTGCTGATTTGTGTTTAAGTTTCCAGGCTGTTCTGTCCATAAATATTTCTGTTCACGTGGAACATTTTCCTGTCAAAGAACGGCACTTAATAGATACTCAATAAACCAATCATAGCTCTTTAAATATTGTATTTGTGTGAAATTTGCTTTAATGAATACTTGTCTTCTTTTCTTTTCTTTTCTTTCTTTTTTTAATATTTAGCATTGATTAGAGGGCAATGGTACCTTGTTATATTGGCCTACCTTTAAAAACTGGTAATTCAAGACTTCTGCCAACAGTATGGATTCATGCGTATTAATTGGAACAACCTACTGTGTATTAACCTTTGAATTCAACTATCTCAGAAGGATAAAGTCATACACCACATATATTATCTTTTATTGCTTTTGTGCTTTATTAAACAATGACATATAATAGTGAAAATATGAACGTGAAAAAAAAAATATGGGGAAAACCTGGAAATCTATATTATGAATTAAAGAACCCAGAAAAAAATTACCGAATTAATCAGAAGTGCTCTTCCTTGCCTCTTTGTGAAAAAGAGATTAATTCAAATGTTGTTGACATTCCACTGCAGCAATCCACTGCTTCAATCAGATGTAAATTTATCCTTCCAATGTTGTATAATGCATGAATGGTCCACAATTCTTCATGCCTTGATACATTCCAAGAGATGAAGTTACAGTCAAGAAGAGCACGAACATACTTGACAGTGCTCTAATGTAAGGTTGACAGCTTTATGAATTTCAGTTCAAAATATGCCTTTAGTAAAATAAACCCAAGCTCCTGAACTAGTTATCTCTGTAGCTGTAACCAATTCCTGTAGAACATCCTCTGGCATGTTCCCCATCCCAATGTGCCTAAAATAATATTTCTTGTTATATTAACTACATTTTTAACTTAAAAAGGGTTTCTTAGTTTTAAAAGTAACTTGCTTTGGATCTCAAGTACAGGACATTAAAGTTTGTTATTCTAAGGGTATGAAAGTTCATTATTCTAATAATGAGTTCTATTCATTAGTCATTATGCATTGTTAATTCAATTTCTATTGATTTTGATTAATATTATTTGATTATTAATATTGATTTTGGCTACTTCCTTCAGTATTAATATTGCTTTTCTCTACTTACTTCAACTTCTGAAAAAAAGTTGCTACTTTAGGAACTGTGGTTAATGTTTGAAGATTTTAGCCAGTATGTTATTTAAGAAGCACCAAGAAAGTCAAGTCTAAAAAGTCCAAATATCAAATATGGATTTTGAGTTAAATTAAACCAAGTTTTTTAAGCTCTACAAAGTTTTTGAAAACTATATCAGCATAACTAGCTGATTACCTCAAAAACTTATTTACCATCTATTTTTAACTGATAGTTATCTCATAATGTAAGTTTTTCATGGCTAAAGGGATCAAAACCCCACTTGTGACCCAATAGTTTCCAGCACCATATGCAGGTATTTAATTCAGTCACTAAATAAACAAAGGTTCCAGTTGCCAAGTTTATAGTGATATCAAAAATAGCTCTCAGTATGAATGCATGACAAGCTACATTTTGAAATTCTTTATTCCAGTTTATAAGTAAAGCTAAAATAAATGTCCAGTGATAAATCTTAAACTGCGGAAAATTAAATCCATCTTTTTTCATAGTCAGTTGTAATTTATGCCATGAGAAGAGGATGGCCCTGCCAGAAAAATTTGGTTAGTACATATAAATTAACATAAGTTGAAGGAATAAAAATAGAAAGGCTTCTTGAATACAACTCAACCTCAGAGTTACATTTGTCTTAATCATATTTATCTCGCCACAGATACTCAAAGGAATTCTGAACCATCTGTCTAAATCTTATTTCATTTGTGCCAAAATTAGAGATGAATTCAAATTTACCACTTGAAAAAGCACCTAGGAATTGTTACATAAGATAAACAAAAGAATTCAAACACAAACTCATGATCTAGGGGCCAAACTCCTTGTTCTATAATAAAATTCCAATAACTGAAGCTAAGATAAATACCCAGTGATAGGACAGAAAATACAGAAAATTAAATAAACTTTTCCCAGTGAGCAACAGTAATTTATGAAGTGAGAATCTCGAAGGATTCCTGCCAAAGCAAATTGTTTAGTGGCAAATAAATTGGCTTAAAATAATGTGAAGGAATGAAAATAGGAAAACTACAATGTAAATGAACTTTGGAGTTAAATTCACCTTACTCACATTTATCTTGCTGCAGATACTGAAAGGAATTCTAGACCATCTGTCTAGATCCTGCTTGATTTGTACCAACATTGGTGATAAATTGAAATTTACAAGTTGAAGGAACTTTGTAGAAATTTTTATACCAAGATAAACAAAAGAATCAGAACACAGCTGACAACTTGAAAGCCCAAACCCTAAACATGTCAGAATTATTTCTGAAACCAGATGGCATTGTCTAATTTTCTCTCAATTTATGGAGTAACCAGACAAGATACCAAACTCTGGTATGAATGAAGTAAAAAGAATAAAGATCTGTGAAACGTGGAGCATGATTGGCATATGGTAGTATGGTATACCCTGCTACAATACCTTAAATATTTACAGAATTTCTAATTACAGTAGTTCTGAAAGCAAATTAAAAAGAAAAGAAAGAGAACCAACTTGATCTTGACTGTGATGATAAACATCATTGGTTAATACATTTTAACAATACACTGGGAGTTGAATAAAAGATGTCCATCTAAAATTAAAACTTTGCAGAAATGCATAGTAGATCAATTTCCCCCTCCCAAATAATCTATAATAATAATTTCCTCTTAAATTTGTCAGTACGTATTCCATGTAAAATTGTACATTGAAGGGTTGTTCTGTATCAAGCTCCCATTGTTTCTGTATTTCTTTAAGGACAGTTCAATCCCTAATTAAAGAATATAAAGCAGAAACCTCTGGTGATTTTGAGGGGTATTTTTGAAATGTCAAAGGGTGTTGTAGGTTGTTCTAAAGAAATGGCTGTCATTGAATCTACAACCCAGAACTACTTCCTTTTTTCTGCATAGCAAGGTCTACTTTGAAACAAACATTAAGTTGAATTCACAGTAAAAGTGAGATTAGAACTAGGAAGTTTTGTGTGAGATGGGCGGCTATATAGATGTGATAGATAGACAGACAGACAGACAGATAGATAGATCCTAATTTGAAAATTATTGCTGCACCATCTTTCTCTCAAAATTTCATGTAATAAAAGAATGAAATATATTTGTGTTCATAAATCAATTCACATTCATATTATACAGAATTTGGATATATTTTGCTGCTGCTTCTAATAGCATACTTCAAGGATCAGCAATGGGGCATTGAATGTCAAAAGCATTGAATAGGAAATTATCAGATGAAACCATTTATATTTGGCTCATATATGACTGTGTGCATAGTTGGGTGAATGAATGCATTGGCAAATTTGGAGGGCAAGGCTTAAGAAGCCCTGTTTGTTGTTGTTGTTGTTATTTTTATTATTTTCAATAACTCCTATCATCACTAGATTGTGACCATAAGGAGGAGTAATTTTAATTCATTTTGGTCCAGTTCTGATAATTGCAGTTAAAAGTGATAGCTCTTGGAACAGTATAGCCAGACATATGATTCCGTAAAGAGGCAACTGAGAAGTTACATTTTCTTAGAACAAGCACAGCCATAACAATTCTATTTGAATACATTTTAGTTATTACCAGCCTTATGTCTATACTACCACAAAAAGCCAAAGGGCAAAGGTATGAATTAGAGCAAAGGGATACTGGGCTATTGAGAATTGTACCTTGGTTTCTGAAGCTTATTTTATCTTGAGTTTTTGCAATTCTAAAATGTGGGAATTTTCTACTTCTGAGAGTATTAAGCTTTTGTTATGTGTTACATTGTTGCTATAGCACTGTAACTCCATTAGTATTTGCTTAGAGATTTTGTGTGACATTGAATCCTATCCTATCATAAGCATTTCTCACAAATAAAACAAATTATTTCCTTCCCCTTTGCTTAAAAACTATATAATTTTCTATATCTGAAGGTTAACGCCTTATATTGGATAGAACAAAATCAAATCATTCATCTAAGGATCCTCAGAGTAATTGCTCAGTGCTAATTAACATACTATTGGAAACAATAGTGTCATCAAATAATCTCATTGATCACTATTAAATTGCACAACAAAAGAGAAATTAGAAGTCTGAGCACTGGTGCACTTTTTAAAAAAGTCCTAAGATTGATTTATTCTGTTATCTCTAAAACGTAAATTATCACCCTGTGCCAATTATTATCTTCTGATTAACTATGCAGTGCCACCTGGTGTGCAGATGGGAAGAATATTACATATCAAGGACTGTGTTCACACCCACCCACATGCATTGAGAACCTATGTGACAAAAAGTGAACAGATGTTCATTTTGCTTGTGATACAGAAAGAAATTTTGCCTCATGTTTCTGATTAATGAACTATATGTGGAGAATATTTTCTATACGAGTGTATCTTTTCTGACCAAAGGTCAGCACGAGTATTTGGGACAATAAAATGTATTATATATGACTGCTTAAGGCAATGTTGTCTTATTATTGCTATGTTTTCCATCTTTCCCCCATCCCCACTATATTTTAAACCTACTACCTACCATGTTTCTCACCACCCAGAAGGAGAGTGGGAGAGCCACATAGCTAAAAGCATTTTTCATAATCTATACAATCTCTGTGATAGTTACATTTTCTACAGATTTTTTTTTAAAAAGGCTAGATCCCCCAAAATATATTTGCATTCTCTTTTTTTTCACAGAAACATCAATGAGTAATAATATGAGAAAGACATAGAATGGAGGCCTGCCTGTGTCTGCATGGATGTCCTTGGGCACATACTTGAGACACCTTCCCACATGGCATTGGTGCTACTTCTTGCACTCACCAGATCTGCGATCACAGGGTGTTGTTTCCCTTGAGCAGTGGAACCAGTGTGGCTCAGTCATAGTTCAGCAGGACATGCAGGAATTCTAGTTATAGAGCATTGCAGAATCTGGAATGGCATGGTCTCCAAGTAGCAGAAACTCTCTCTTGAGTTCTCAGCTGTCCTCCTTCCCTATAAGGGATGAGCCATTCTCATCTTAGTACTTCACATTTGATTTTAATTGATCAGAAGGGATGCCAGCTTGGCACTTCTCCCTCATAGCAAGCACTGAGGGTTTTTTGTTTTGTTTTGTTTTAGAAGCGCCAAATAAGATACTTGAATATGGCAAAGAAGATCTTAGATACCTTGGAGCTGGGGCAGGCTGTTAGAGCATAGCTTTTTGTGTTTCTTTCTTGGTCAGGTCAATCAACCCATGTGGTGTCCAAAGTAGCAAGGATACTTGTGGGATCAGTTTTAAGCTGTCACAGAGTTTAGGAGTAAAAGCAGTGGTGGTATGAAATTTCCCTTAGGGTTTTTTTTTTCTTTTTTTTAATCTTGCTCTCCTCTTTCTGGCAAACCAATTCTTCTGGGTGTTAATACAGACCAAACCAAACAAAATTAATTAAAATTAAAAATAGTGCTTTATCTCTGGATCTTATTTGTTTCCAGCCTTGAATGTTAACATTTCATAAAAATAGAGGTAAGGTCTGTTCAGTATGTTGGGACTGCAAGTTGCATTATCTCATGCTTTCTCTCAATGGTTGTGAGGGCTACAGATGATGATAATGGTAATTTAATACATTTTACAGGCTGCAGATTTGAAAAGCTATTGTAAGCTGTCCCCTATATTATTTCTTATCTGTGAACATATGCATTTTTGAATCCCTGTGTATTTATAGCCCAATAGGAAAATGAAGTATTGAATTAGGTATAGGAAACAGATTTCCTAGTTCTAATGTCTTGTATGTTGTACATATTTTCAGGAGGAATTATTATGTTTTCTCTTACGGTAAGAAAGTCTCATATCAATCTTTATGATAGTATTAGGAGTCCATTGAAAACAGAGGTGGGTTAGCTCCTCTGTCTAGAATTTCCATCAAGGGCAGGCTTTAGGTATTTGGCTCAGGAACAGGTTAGTGGAACTTGACAAGTACAAGAACTACCTGTTAGAATAATGCCAATATTCTCAAATTTATGGCAGTTCAGTTCTTAAATAATTTGTATAATATCGTATCTGAATCTGCAGTCTGTTCTCTTAATTCAGCCTGCATTTCAGTCTTCCTTTCTTCTGTTTTAATGTGTAAGTTTTCTAAAATTAATGTAATTTGTAATTAATTTGTAATTTTGTAATTCAGCATACCTTATTGTATTGCAGAGGTCACATCACAGTGCAAAAATAGATCTCATTTGATTGTGCATAAGTACCCTGTAAGAAAAATAAAGCAAAAAATTGTGTGGGAAGGTGGACACAATGCAATCTAAACAAAATCTAGAAATCAGAAGAAATAGGTTGCTGATGCATTGGTGCAACTCTAGAAATAAGATAGATCAAGCATTCCATCTTGAAAAAAAATTATAGTGAGGACAATATTGTAAGAATGCCTGCATTATAATTTGGCATCATGGGTTCATGCTTTAAGCTGTCCAGTTGAAACAGGTTACGTGTAGTTCTTGCTACATCTCAGACTTGTGCTTCCATCTTAAGACAATAAATTCAAGTCCTTTAGCTGCAGAATACTTTCTACTGGTCTGCATTAAAGTGTGCATGCTTCTGGCCCAGCCTTACCTTGACAGGCATAAATACAGGCTGATGCCATGTCATTGATTTTAGCTAACTCCTGTCTGCCTTTGACCTTGAACAGGTTTAATGCTTCTAGACACTTCCTTGAAAGGTTGTGCTACCTTATTCCATATGAGCCATGACACAATACAAAATTTAAACAATGGACCCAGAAATGCCTGTTCATTTCTCCTTCATTTTACCTCTCCCTGAGGCAAGTTAGAGAGCTTGGCTTGTTGGAATCTTGAAACTATAGGGGGAAAAATTGGAAATGTACCAAAATCTCACTTGACGTTTGGTGCCAATTACTGGTGGAAAAAATGGCAGGTCTTTTTCATGTTAATGAATGAAGTTCCAAGCAGCCTTCCAGTATAAATTTGTGTCTTATAAATATAATCATTCCAGCTTCCAAATTCCTCTTGCTGCCCACTCAGCAAGAGGCACAGCCACTTTTGACACAGTAGACAATCTCAGACATATGAGGCGTATTTTTAGTATTTGTCAAAGAGTTGTCTAGGAACTCCTCTAGGAAGACTGCTTTCTGTAGCTTCATCTACTTGTCTAGTTCTTGAATAATAATAGTCTTGTGGAAGGACCAAATACATGCCAGCTTTTATTTAAACCAGTTGGGCTAATCATTGCATTATTCAGTATAGCTAGTCATAACCTGTTGCCATGACTTGTGGTCAAGCCATTTATTCTTTTTATTTTATTTTCTTGGGTGTCTTAATTAAAGCTGAGTGGAAACTGCTTCCTGGTTTTCAGAAATATTTTAACAGCATTCCTCTCTTTCAATATTTTTCTCATGCTTGTGGAAATGTTTACTTTTTAATTTGCTTTTTTCCCCCTTTGTTATTTCTCTTAATTGGCTGTGTTTCTCCTCAAAGCCATTGAGTGAAACGACGTGATTCTGTTTTCTAGATGGTTCTTGACTGGCAGAAAGTTTTCCTCAATCTCAGTTGGCTGAGTTTGCAAAACCTGATTGGCAATAGAGTATTATTTAGTCATTCATTACAGTTCATGATCCTCAGTTGGCAGCGGATACTGCAGGTATATCAAGAAGCATTGTAGCAGTGAAGAGGAGAAAAGTGGGGGGAGGGAAGAGTATGAGGGAAATGGCACTGAATCATAGTGAGAAAATAACTTTTTTTTAAAGATTTTTTTAATTCCGCTTTTATTCTTTTTATAAATAACTTCAGGCAGTGAACATACCTAATATGCCTTCCTCCTCCTATTTTCCCCACAACAATAACCCTGTGAGGTGGGTTGGGCTGAGAGAGAGTGACTGGCCCAAAGCCACCCAACTGGCTTTCATGCCTAAAGTGGGACTAGAACTCATAGTCTCCTGGATTCTAGCTTGGTGCCTTAACCACTAGACCAAACTGGCCCCGCCAATTTAATTTAATTTAATTTAATTTAATTTAATTTAATTTAATTTAATTTAATTTAATTTAATTTAATTTAATTTAAATTTTCCTCCAGTTTAAGAAGTTTTGCAATTTTTTTTTTCTATTTCTAAATCTTGTCTTTGCTCTAAAAAAGCAATGGACCAATCTTTAGCACAACTTTACAGTTAACACTTGTCCTTCAGTTTTTTAAAGGATATTTAAAAGATGCAGAGGAAGATATTTTCCTAACTGAGATTAAATAGCAGTTTGTGTAGTTTGTCTACTTTGTAATTGTTATGTTTAATGAAATAACATATATTTATTAAAATCAATAGCATACAGATTTTTTAAATTTCCTGCTTGTTCAAAAGAGAAGAGCAAGAAATAAGACATGCTATTTTTATAGGGTATAAGTAAAGTTTCAATATCATGCATTTCCAAATATATTAGACTCTATTTTCATGCATTAAAAATAGAGGCTTTTAGGAAATGGTTTGTACCTTTATTTCTTTCATATCTTAGGATCTACTAAAGAAAATAATAGTTCTCATCTCCTAGCCAAGGCTGTTTATTTCTTGGATTTTGTGGGAATAAAAGCCATAGAGAATGTGGAGAAATAGTGTATCCTAAATATATTCCATGAAATAATGTTCCTGTATTATCAATTGGATGTTTTTGTTACGTATCACAGTTAGGATTATAATGGTAACAATTAAAAAAAAGTCTGTTCCCTATCTGATGAATGTGTAGATGGAAGCATAATATCCACATAAAGATTTTTTTCTGATGATAATAAGGAATGCATTTTATGTGTTTGTAGCATGTTTGATAAATCCACCCTAAATAGTTCTTTGTGTGCCTGACATTGATCCGTGTTACTACGCTATAAATTCATCCCATAATATAGAAGAGTTGACTTTCTGGCCAGCAATTGAATAGGAAAGATGTTGTAAGCTATGCCTGAACTACTTCATATGATGTATGCCATAATTTCTAGAGAGCTTTATGGCAATATTAGCATTCTTCTTGCAGTGATTTGGTACATGTGTGATATCTGCACACTTCACAGGAAGCTGTTTAGCTTTAAAAAATCAAGTAGCAAATGTAATATAAAGAATGTGTGTCCAATAATAAAATTACGCATTAGATAAGAATAATATCTATGCTTGCATTGCAAAAGGAAATATTTTGAAAGTCTTTGTCCTTGGCAGTGCTTCCTGTTAAAAGAAATACACTAGCTATTGTGGGCTGATTTCCACACTGCACTGTAATATAGTGAGTGGCATTGAACTGATAGATAACAATTGAACACTTAGCATTCTAATTTCCTAGTACTGCCTGACATACTCATCCTTTCTATAATTTAAATTGATTTTAGGCAATGTGTCTGTGCCAGAGGTGGAGGAATTGTAACATGGGGCATTATAGAAAATAGTAAGTTTCAGCATTTTAGTACTGTACTTGTTCAAAGATCTTTCTAATTAATGGTCTTCACTGATTACAGTTTAATGGAAAGAGTTCAGTGATTACAATTTAATGGTCAAAAAGATAAGGTTGATTAGTCCTTAATGATGTTGTTTATAATTTTGTTGCTGAAGTCAAAAGCAGGATTATTTTTGGTGTAAATTAAGTAATAACCATTTGATTTTATTTCCAATGCAATAAAAGCATAATTGCTCTTCTCTGATTATGGAATTCTTATTGCATGAAAGAAAGGGGATGCACAGACTTTAATATGAATTAGTAGTTACTAATTGTCTATCTTATTCTCAGAAATAGTATTAATAAATGCATATATAAGTGTTTTGCTATTAGTTAAGTCAGAAGGTCAGGATTACCTGTGAAGTCTATTGATGTCAGCTCTTCCAAGCCAAATCTGAAAAATAGCCCAGAAGAAAAAGATACAACTGAAAAGAATAAATTGCACAGATTACTGAATAACACTGACTTTGAAACTATTAAAAGAAGTTAAAAAGTATCACCTGCCCAACCCTAGACTTTCTGTGTAAGGATATTTTCTTAGCTGATGAAATTTGTATGCAGAATAACCATCCCATATAGGACCTTTTCTGCTCCTTTCATCCTTCTTACTATTCTTAGTATAAGATTCATATCATCTTTCTAGAGGATTCAATTATTATTCATGCTGCTCCAAAATACATATCAATTAATGACTGGCATGTTAAATATTTATTTCTGTTAACAAATAGTACTGCATAGTTTTCAACATTTTGACTAGCTGAGTTTGTGAAACTTCATTCCAGAAGCTCCTTACATTTGGCAGATAAGTCATAAGTGCATGAATGTACTGGATCCTCCCCCCCCCCCCCCAATATCTATACAACTTAAAAAGAACAAAAGGCAGTATTTGGTATAATTTGATGGGCATGAAATACCATCTAAATTGGTTTTAATAATGTTTCTTGGAGTAGAACTGAAATTATTTTCTGTTGATTCGAAAGCTCTTTGAGAATCAAATAATGACAGAAAGAGATTATCCTCCCACACAGATTTTAGTCTAAAATGTGTTCTTAATTGAGCATTTGGTAACTATCCATAAATTTTGGAATTTAAAAGCTTAGGTAACTCTTATGGAGCTACATAAAATTCTTCAAATTCTTTCAAATTTAGTTAAGGATCATGGTTTGATGTTAACTATGACATTAATGATTGTAGTTGGCATTTCTGAAACTAACTCAGAGTGAAATTTCCTGACTCTATGAGCTATTAGTAGAACAGATTGCCAATATGATGTGTGACATCTTTTTTGCTCGAGATCTTCAAACACAGGCTGGATGTTACCTGCCAGAAATGCTCTAGTGGATCCTGCATCGAACAGGAATTTAAATTATCTTTTCCAACTCTATGATTCTGTGATTCTAGATCTTCAAGTTTGGTATGAATAATGTAATGAAAAGGGCATATTACTTTGAGTTAAATCTAAAATAAGGAATAAGCTATTTCTATTTATCATACTGTTTGCATCTTGCGGGTGTTACTCTCTACAGTGGGTAACAGAAATGAGGGTTGATCCAAAAATGGAAAAAATATGAGAGTGCAGTATGCTAACATTTTCATTCATGTTTACCAGAGATTAAGAAGGATGAATGGGATAATGTTTTTTATTAAAGTAGTGGCAAAAATGAATATTGTAAGTTTACTAAGTTAATTCTATCACAGTCCTTGAATTTGATGCTTTTTCCTGATTATACTGCATATATAACATGCTGCTATATACTATATAGGGTTACCAGTAATCTGGCAAAAGGTAAATAAATTCTCATTTTGATCCTCATGTCCTCCATCTGGCAGGCATAGCCTTAAAATCAAATATTGACTGGCTGCTTGAGCATCTTGTTTTTTGTTAATTTTGGACTGTTTTCATAATAGTAATTATTCAAACTTTTATGTATTGTGACCTTATACACTGTTTCTTTGTTTCTTTCCCTCATCTGTGGAAAGATTCAACAGCCTAGATTTATGTTATTTAAGTTATTTCCTGATTCCAGCAATTGTCCTCAATCCAGCCCCTTCAAATCTATGATCACTGTAGTCTGTAGATCACTTGACTTGTCATATGTTTCTATGGTGAAATTTGAAAACTGTGTCATCATCAATTCTATATTATTGCTAGCATATGTTCTTGAAAATAAAGATTTGTTCTAAAAGTATTGTGATTGAAAAACCAGTATTTCTGATGCTGGAAAAAGTATTTTCATATACATGTAGGCCTATGAACATTTTTTTTGCAATTTTTTGCCAAGAAAGTTAAACAGTGTGTCCTCCTATCCCCCCATTTGTCCTCCTTTCCAATGTCTGTGTCCTCCTTTGCCTGTTTAGATATCTGGTAACCCTAGCTATATAGAAACTAAGCCTGCAAATTGCCATTTACTTTCCTCACACCTATATTTAAATCTGTTACAAAATTTAGAATGTTTGCTTTGGTTGATAAATATTTCTATAAGAAAAGAGATGAAGAAATAATGAGTACAGACTGAAAACGAAAAGAAAGCAATGAAGAAGCATTTTGATTATTCACCCTAGGAGCGATAGCTTGAATTTTCTCCACTTGCCTAGTTGTATTTTATTTTTCAAAAGTGACATATGGATTCTTGTCATTAATTATCCTAGCTTTTCACTGAAAATATTCCAAAATACTTGAAGAGAAACATTTGAGTTGCAGTTTTAAGAATTTATGAAGCCCCTCCTATAAGCTTGTTGACATTTATGAACAAAAATGATCTGATTTGTTCTTCTTTATCATCAAGTTTGATACTTAGTGAAATAAGCAGGAATAGCACTTATTAAAAAAAAAATTTAAAAATCAAAGTGTTGTCTCCATACAAATTAATCTTAATTTCAATTTGATTAATGCCAACATTTTGTACTGTAGGATGAATTCAGATCATCTGTATTAGATGTTCACTAGCAATTTGCAAAGAAGAGAAGTGAGAGAGGGCATCCTTGACTTGTGCTCCTCGGATAATTATTCTTAGTAGCATTCATCAATTTTTTAAAAAAAAATGTTCCAAGGCTGAAATAAAATAAAACCCGTTCCTGTAAGATTGTTAAAAAAAATAACACTATTCTAGGCTATCATATGCTTTGGGTACATCTAAAAAGAGAACTAGAAATGCTGCAGATACTTTTCTTGTGTTAATCGTAGTGTACAATAAAATATAGCTTGATTGATTGAAACTACCAACTTCCAACCTAGTATGAAGTTTAACTGGTCAATTGGTATGTAACAAAAATAAAATAACTGATTCTTCAAGCAAGAACTGATGAAAAATCTTAAAATCCTGATGTAATGGCATTATTAGTCTAGACCACCCACAGATTTAAGAACCACAGTCATTCTGTGTGGATGGTCTAGACTAATCAAGGCTATCAGGAAGGGGTGCATTCCAGGAGGGGGAGGAGGCAAGAGGCAGCATAGTCCACAGGGGGAGTGTGGGAAGTGTAAGAGGTTCAGGACAACTGCTCCCTAGAATCTCCCAGGGCATATCCACTAGTTTATAGATTTAGTTTGGCAAGATTCTGTCTATAAGGTATAAGCAAATAAAGGAACTTTACTCAACTGGACTGTTTCACCATCGTTCTTGGGCTGGGCCTGACATTTGGCTTGTCATTTGTAGTTCCACTTTTGGTGCTTTCTCTGAATTGTCACACATCTGTCATTCCCTCATTAACATATTTTGGACACAGTCTTTCCATAGAGTCCAACTTCATTACCGAGACTGTTGATATTGTAGCTACTAATTTCTGGCTCCATTCTTCAAAGATCTCCTTTAATATTTCCAATGTTACAATGTTTTGTGTTATTTTGTATTTTTTCCCCTTCTACTTAGAATCTTTAGTCCCCTTTAGTGTCCAGTTTCTAAAATCATAAAGTCACTTATCTTTGTTATGAACCTAAGACAGCCAAACTCTGCTTCCCATGTGTGGGTATTTATTTTTTATAGTTAATTCCAAAACCTTATACTAAAAGTCAGTATTCCAAATTTAACAGGATCCTTAATACATTTATAACTTTCTTAGATCAAAATCTTATTTAGCTTTTTGCTGTTTATTTCAATTTTTTTAAATTCTTAAGCTTATAATTAATTTTTCTTTTGTTCAAAGTTGAAGCTAAACTCACCCAGTGAATTTTCAGACTTGTCATTCCAAAGGTCTCTGATAGCTTTAAGATGATTAATAGGCAACTTCTGAAAGTGATTAGAAAGTGAGGCTTGTGAATTTAGTGTCCTTTAAAAGGCTCTTCCACGATTGCAAGCAAGATGGTTAATTTCTTCATCTCCCAGCGCTCTAACCTGCAGAAGATCATTGTCCTCTGGTCTACTTGTGAGGAGCATCCATCTGGAACACATGGGGGCAATCTCCCATTCACTTCTTGTCTTGAGAGGTTCTGAAGAACCAGTCTACTCACTGGTTCTTTGGTCTTTGCCATGGTCATTGGTTCCGCTTTTGCGGAGCCAGCTTCAGTTCGCCATGCCTTCCCTGGAACTTTAAAAATTAAAGGGGAAATAG
Source organism: Python bivittatus (assembly GCF_059951505.1). NCBI lineage: Eukaryota > Metazoa > Chordata > Lepidosauria > Squamata > Pythonidae > Python > Python bivittatus. Next base: position 23,940,770 of record NW_028277098.1, on the reverse strand, counting down.
AAATAACAAATCAAGAAAATGACCTGGAAAATGGTTTCTTATTGGATCCACAAAAGAGGCTTGTTAAACGCTTGAAGAAGTCTGTGTGATGGGGTAAAAAATTACATCTGCCCATCCCATCATGTCTGGCAGATAAAGCATAATGCAGGTCCCATGTGCCATTTGGCAAGTCACAGGAGGTGGGCATTCTCTGCCGTGGCACCCGCCTTGTGGAATCTTCTCCCCCTAGAAGTGAGATTAGCTCCATCCCTCTTAACACTCCCAAGTCCTTCAAGACGTGGCTATGTGATTAGGCCTGGGGGTCCCAGGAGACCAGGGAGATTTTGTGATGGCTCCCTTATTAATTTTATCCCCTCCTGTTTTGTGTGCTTTTATAGTTTTTTTATTTGTAATTGTTATTATGTATTTATTCTTTTTAATTGTTGTATGCCACCCAAAGTCATTTTGTGTGAGATGGGCAAATATATATATATATATATAAAGAAAGAATTGAGAAATCAAATCCTATAACAGTATTTGAATAAATTAAAGATTAAGACTGTTAAAAGCAAAAGGATGGAATATAAAGTTGGTTTATTTAATCAAAGTTAAATATATATATATATATATATATATATATATATATATAGAGAGAGAGATAGAGATAGAGATAGAGATAGAGAGAGAGAGAAGTTCTGGCAACCCTTTACAGACTTTTTGCTGACACCAGGATTGAAAAGTTGATGTTTTATGGATTTGCTTATGGATAAGGGATGGGATATTGAATGAAGAGGTATCTGTTTGTAACCTTATCCTTGTCTATACTTGTTGTAATGAAGGTTGGACTTCTTTATATATTTCTTTTCTTTTACTTTATTCTTTTTTCTTTTTTTCTTTTTTCTTGCACTTTTTATTCTTTCTATTCTTTTTCCTTTCTTTAAGTTTAGGTTGTAGTAGTTGTTACTATTGTAATCAAAAGCCTTAGTTAAAAAATTATATAGAAAAGGTTTGCCTTGGAACCTACCTCCCCCAAAAGAACATTAAAATATTGTGAAATAACTGTTTCAAATGAGAAGTTAGTACATCTTTAAAATGTTTGTAATGTTAATTAATAAAAATACTTGTACCTGGTGATTTTTCCAGTCTTATGATTTTTAATTATATCAAGAATTTCTTAGTTAGTTACTGAACTGGTCAGAGAAACCCAAAGAAAGTAAAAAAGAGTTCTCAGTTTAATTCTATGACACATATATCACTCTGCATGATTAGCATAGCTCTTCAATTAGGAGTAAAAAGAATGAATAAATTCTAGAATATTCTGCTGAAGAATTGAAATATTCCTAGTTCTAATTCTTATATAGGGAAAACATTTCTGCTTCCTTTTTTCTTTAAAGGTTCTAATTAATATTTTTATATTTTTGTTTGCAAATTCATGTAGGAGGAGGGAAGGGTTGTATCTTGTCTCTTTTTTTTGTTTGTTTGCTCCAATTACACCTATACATGGAAAAATAAAAATAACATCTTTTACATTTTGTTTTATTAAATATTTTAGCTTTTTGGTATGTGCGGCCTACTGTATAAACAGCCCTCTCTGAAAACATTTAATGTTGAGATGGATAAGGCCCCTGTGTGTGTGTGTGTGTGTGTGTGTGTCTGTGTGTGTGTGTTTTGTATATAGTGTCTAGATCCCATCTTGTTTTAGTTGCACAGGATTTTTATGGTAATATATTTTGGGCTAGCCAGAATCATTTGGAGTTGGGTGCTGCCTACATTGAAACAAACAAACACACAAACAAACAAATACTGTGTTCCACAGAGGAGTTGGTATACAATCAGGAACAGCATTTTCTTTATAAAAGTATTAATACTTCCTTTATCTTTTCTGTCAAATAAGACTTGTTCAAAAGAATACTATTTAATCTGCTCACAAGAGTTCTGGGCATGAGGTTTTACAAATTCAACAAAAGGAATAAAAGGCAATAATCTAGAGTCTTAATTGCACCTGTATCTATTTTAATAATATTGTAAATCATCTTCTGAGCCCGTGTCACTGTGATCTCTCAAGGAGTGTGTACCTGCAGTAATCTTTCCTCAGTGGAACTGTATAGGGTGGTCAAATTCTACTTGGAGGTTATAGTCCTAGAGGACTAAATAGTAAAGGGTCTTATAGATAAGTACCAATAACTTAAGTTGGGCTCAGAAGCCTATTGGCAGTCAGTGTAGTTCTGGAAAATAGGTGTTATTCTGCTGAATCTGTTAATGCTGGTCAGCAAATGAGTAGCTGCCGGCCACATTTTCCAAGTTTTATTTAAGGGCAATCAGACATTAAGTGAATTGCAGTAGTCCAAATGAGAGATGACAAGGATGTAAGTGACTATCTTGAGCATCTCCTGGTCCAGAAAAGGAGGCAACTGGCAGACCAGCCAAAGTTGGCTAAAGGCTTTCCTGGCTATGGCTTTCGCCTGCTTCTTTAGCAGGAGCTGTGAGTCTAGGAGAACCCCAAAATTACATACTTGCTCTTTCAGGGGAAACGCCACTCCATCCAGAACTATAGATGGAATATTTGTGGAATATTTGTCTTGCTGGGGTTCAGTCTGAATCTGTTCCACTCCATCCAGACCCTTATAATTTCCAGGTACTGACTACCTCTCTTGCTCATCTTGAGGTATTGATATAGTACTGGGTTCATCAGCATATTGATGAAATCTAATCATAACCCAACATAGGACCTCCTCTAGTGGTTTCATGTAGATGTTAAATGGTACTGATGAGAAGCCTAAGCCCTGGAGTATCCCACATCAGAATATGCAAAAGCTTAACCTGTCCTCCCCCAACAATACCATTTAAATGTCTTGCTTCAATAACATCTCCGTCATGTCTCATACATATATTGGTCAAAAGGGACATGGATCTAATTTACAGGTGACTGAATTTATCCCAGAGAAGACATTGGCCACCTGAAAGAATTCCAAATTACCTTACAAATTGTTACCTCTGTGATCTCATGACATGGCCCATCCAGCATTCAGCTCAGAGCAATATGTGATTTTGTCCTCAAAGTGCCTGCAAAGTTCTTGCAGTTAGATATAAATAATTGAGATTTTTTAATTACTTAATTTTTCAGAACAGTCACGGACATGATTTTTTTTCATTCAATTTTACTTTTTATATAAAAGATTGTGAAATGGTTTGAGGGAGGATCAAAGCTGTGGAAGAACTCTCTCTAGTTCAGGGGACAGGTTTCGATAGGCTAGTAATCCTGATTGTTGTTGCCATTCTGAAAGAAGAAAAAAAAGGCTGTATCTGACAGACCGTTGTTTAATTAATTTCTGCATTTTCAAAAGTACTACCTTGAGAAGACTCAATCTCCAGTATACACTGTGCTATTTTCTGAAATGATGCTTTAATAATTTATAAAAATGAAATATAGATTTATTTTGTATGGGTCTTGCTCCAAGAACTATTTGAACATTGAAAGAAACACTGTATTTGTGAATTGTTTTGCTTATGGATTCACCTTCTATTTAAAGAATAAACCTATATAGAGCTATACATAATGCTTTTCTGCTGCGATCTAGATGAAGCCCAGGCTGAGATTGGGTGTATAAAGTTAATTGTACTAGAAAACAAAACAAATGAATCGCACACATATACAAAATTGGATTTTGTGTGTGTCTGTGTTGTGTGTTTAAAAGTACATATTAGGAATTTCGCAAACGAGTATCCAGTAATAAAGAAAGGTCAAGGGTTGGACAGTGAATAGAAGTCAGAATGGAGAATGAAGTACATTCCTCGTTTAGGAGTGGACACTGATAGAAACTGATAATGTTTGATTAATGAGAGGCAGCTTTGCAGTGGGTGAAAACATCTGTAAGAAATGATTTATTATTTCAAGGGTATTGGAAGCTTGCCGTATCTTGCAGATTTAACTATGTGTGCCTGAATAAAATAAATGAGATGCAACATGTGAAAAATGAAAACACATTACTTGCAAAGGATGTGTCACAAGCAGGGTGTTTTCGTTAACGTACACTTTGTCATGGGGATTTTTAATGTGGTTCTGAATACAAATCATTTAACTGGTTCATAAAATCAACTCAGTTGGAATTCTTGCATCTATCATCCAAGACAGAAATGGGGGTTATACTTAATGTGCTGTATCTTTCCTTAAATGCTCATGTTTTTATTGTGTAAAGCTACTGAAATGACACATATTTGTGGGGGGAGGGATGAGTGGAGGCAGTGAGAGGATTCTTATTTCAAAATGAAAGCATAAACTCTACTGATCAACCTTTGTGAACATGAGGAATACTACAACATTACAATTCCTACAATAAATTCCACTCTTCTGCAAAATTATAACCTTTATTATGAATATGATTTAAAATGTAATCTCCGATGTTGCCTAATTTGCCTAATTCCATTCTGTCTGCCCTTCCTCTTTAGTAATGAACATCTTTCTCTCCTATCTGCTATCTTGGCTGAATGCCTTTCTTCATTTCTACAAAGGCAGTTGAAGACTGCTCTACTCAGTACAGTAGATCAGGGAAATGATTTTGTGCAGGTAACAAATTTTAGGCTCAACTTGGATTCCTGTGAAAATGCATCTTTTCTTGACAGGGAAATATGTCAGTTTAAGATTGAGGGTATGTAAATTAATCTACTTAAGACCAAGCAGGAGAAGGAAAATAGTAATTTTTAAATACTACTAGTGCTATGTTCTATTACTAAATAAAATAGAATAGTCAGTCTTGACTTCAGGTCACTTCATGGATACATCCATGTAGGTTTCTTGGCAACAGTATGGAAATGGCTTACTGTGTCTGCCTTCTGGGATTTTTTTTTTTTAAATTTACCAGGCTAGACTGGGATTTCTCAGTGATCTCTTACCCAAGTATTAACCAGGCCCAACCCTGCTTAGCTTCAAAGCCTTTTTTATGCAGGCCTGATCATTCTGGGCAACCTGCCCCTTAACGATCTGCTGTAAGAGACATGGTTTTGGATAGGGACTTTAGGAAGGGCTATATAATTGACACTTAGCTTCCGGGATGTAGCCCGGAAGCAGTCTGATGTTCAGGCCAATAACATTTACATACACAACACTGCATGGGCTGCTGCATTTGAACAATTTATGGGATTAGTTGATCCCTTTAGGACATTCTTTAAATTCAATATTAGAGATATTTGTATGCAGTTTTATCATATAGCCCCATAGTAATATTTTCCAGGAATTAAAACAGAAGGGAAAAGGTGTTTAGAATAGTTAGTACAATGTATTTAATTAGCAGAAAATGGAATATAAAATGAAACATGTGGCCTTGATACTTTGTGGGTAAAATATTTGTACTGTGATCAAAATTAGCAAACAGTTCAATTTACCTACATGACTATAAACACATATGGCTTGATCCCATGATCTGTTATCAGAAAAATTGTGTGGGATTGGCTGCTAGCTGTGACGTTCATTAGGGAAAAAAAGTAAGTTGGAGCCTACTGCTGACATATTTTAATATCTATCAGGGAGGCTTTAACTTAGCTTTCTAGGGAGGTGAGTGGCTCCTGGCTCTGAGATTCTATGATTTGTTCTGTTTTTTACTCAAATTGAAATTCAGAAGTGGTTCTTTTTGGTGGAACTGTGTTTGGGTGACCTAAGATTCAAGAGGTAAAATGGCAAGTTTATATTTCCACTTGGTGCATTATTTAAGAAATATCCTATGTGGGTGAATTCTGTTTCAGTTTCGTAATTACAATTGTACTTACTAATCTCATTGCTGTTGTTTTCCTTTATTTTTTCCTCATCAGTCATCATTCTTTCCATTTTACTGTTTTCTTGAGAACTAAATAGAAGTAGTGATGTGCAAACTTATTTAAATCTTAGCTGGGTCATGAATTGTGAGAGCTTTCTTGAATAAGCTAAAAAATAGAGTTCAGTTCGGTTGCATGTATTCCAAATATGCTTGCTTAGTCTTTTGTGTAGGGAGTGAGGGAAAGGTATTATTCGTCCTAGGCTAAAACCTGTGGCTAAGTATGCTCCATGAAGTTTTACCCTTCTTCTTTTGTATGCACACCCAGACAAATCAAACAGCAATGAAACATTCAGAGTATAGAGACAACTGGCCCGTTCCCTGTACTTTGACTGAATACCAACTATACATGACATTACTTAATTGATGAATTAATGAAGAGCCTGTAAATCCATTTCTATTTAAATATCTCAAGTCAACTTAATCAATGACAGTTTAATTAGAGAGTAAGAGGTTAAAATAATGAACTTCTGAGCATGTGCTAACAGCTTTAGACAACTAGCCTGAATACCAAATACACAGGTACAAAATATATTTCAGTTTAAATTAAAGGTAAAAAGTTAGAAGGCAAGGGACACTTGATTTGCAATATGATCAGTTAGGGGAAGCTGGGGAAGATTATATTGTTTGCCCATGGTTTTCACATTTGAGGAGCAAGACTAAATAAAACAGAGGCACCTCTAAGAGCAACTTGCAAAAAATTACATACAGGTTAAACTCCAGATGAATGTATGCATGGTTTTCACCAAAGATTGCATTCCATTTTGGTATATATGTTCTTAAAGGTTTCTAAATTCTTAATTGATTACAAACATTTGATTTACACAATAACCTGAAAATTTTAACTGGGATTGATAAAATTATTCATGTAAATAACTACAATGAGAATACACAATGTTTTGCCTGAATATATTGTTGAGAATTTGGGGGCAGATATTGGAAACATCTCATGTTAATTTCCAATATAGATGTCCACACTGGGAGGTTAATATATGTACTTTGCAGATATTTTCTTTGAGAAATTAAGAAGCAGTCCAAAATTGCAGTTAATTTTCAGGTAGTAGTTTGAAATCAACTAAAATATTAGATATTCTTCCAGTATAAATGATTTTGAGTCTTCACCATACTTTATAGAATCAGGTAAACCCAAATTTTCTGCCATCAAATGGAATGGCCAAAAGCGTTAGTAGAATCTGATGATTTTATAAGGAGGACAAACTGAGCATTACAATGCAAGCTTTGTCCCTTACATGCACGCATGTGGTATCACAAGACATATATAAAAGGGGCAAAGCTTGTGCTAGGATGTCACAAACTTCTTTTGTTTGTTTCTGTTCTCCTCACTCCTGTCCTGACATTCATGATATTGGCAACCATTTTCGATAATTCTAACAGGAATCTGGACAAATTCTTGGTGGGTTACATATGGAATATAGAAATCATATTCTGAATACCAGTAGCTAGGGAGGAATATAGGAGAAGGGCTGTCAGCTTCCTCTCCATATCTATAAACTTTCTGGATGTACCTGGCCAAAAAAGTAGACTACATAAGCCATTGGCCTGATGCAACATTACACTTTGAAGTGTCATGAGCAAATATGAGTGAATAGTTTAGTATTTCCATAAATATGGAGAAAGGTCCCCTATACTATATTTAGACATTCACTCTTTTAATGGAATTTTATTTACAAGCTTATTGAAAAAAGTTTCTAGGTTCCTTACATGGTAGATACAATAATCACCCTGAAAAATTATATTCAACTTTACACATAAACCCCTCCCCCAGATTAAATTGGACCTGTTTCTTGCCATTCTACTCAAAACAACATTAGTCTTTAGGTTTCCTTCTGTGGGAGATTTGCAGACAATATCACATATTATTCCTGTCTTTCTGACCTCTCTATATTATGGTATTTTTCTGAAGAAACTGCTGTCAACAGAATGGGGAGAAAAAGAAAGAAGGAGAGCAGCTTTTGGAGGCACATCTAATTTTCGAGGCAGGAAATAGAGAAAAATCACACACAAGCTAGTTCATATAACATTGAATTTGGCACATGAAAGTAGCTTCACCCATGATGCTAAGGATACTTTGTTTTGTGTTTGTAATCATTTATGCAAAACATAAATATTGGACAATGTAATCTCTCTGTACTAGGAAGAATACTACTATATTGTATGGAAACATTTTAACATTTATTTCAGTGATTTTTAATATTGGTTCATTTCTGTGTTGGCATGATTTTCTCTTTTTGAACTTAAGAAACATGCAATTAAGAAAAAGTGTACAAACAAAAATGCATTTTGAATTACAGATGCTGTACATAAGTTCTGATCCTACAATAACTCTTAGGTGTGATAAAGAAGTGATTTCCAATCTTTGGAGAAACATAGTGTCATGTCATGCCAACTACCATGCTTTGGGGTTATCTCTGTAACAGATGTAAACCTAAGGAACATATGGAAGAACAGCTGCACACTAATGTCCTATGGGCTTCAGCAATATCTTGACCCTTGTAAATTTTGGAAAGAGAAGAATTAGGTAGTTAAGAGTTTATGGGTATACTGCTGTGCAGTCACTCCTGTAATGTATAATTGAAGAAACACGTTGAAGGTGCTGGAAGCAAAAACTAACTGGGAAGAGCCTTACACATCTGTTGCTCTATTCTGAAGGGACTAAATGTTATCACTTAGCAGGCAACTCAGTATCTTGGCAAGCTGGTATTAGCAGATGTCTTTGTGCCAGTGCCTTGGCTTAGGGTCTTTGAAATCTATAATGCTACTCAGGCACTTTATCTTGCCTTAGGATTGAAGTTGAGAGCATTTTCACAGCTTTTCTTCATGATGTAGAAAATAAATAGATTCTGCACCATCCATCAATAAGGAGGCTAAAAGAAGACTGTGACATAGCTTTTGCTTACTTAAATGCCCTTATGTTTATTTTATAGAGACTTTAAGAATTTTTAAACTAGAAGCTAAACCAGGAAAGATATCCATTAATTGGTGTCATAAAGTTTTATGTAGTAATTCTAAATGCACGCAAGCTGTACAGATGCTTCTCCATTCTTCTATTTTTGTTGTCTTCTGATCCTCTATGTACAGAGGGTGATTTTAGTAGAAAGTGTCGTTCATGGTGGTGCAGAGGTCCCCCTTTTCTTTTGTAGAGCTTTTAGATATTTAGACCTCTTAATGAGGAGTTCAGAAAGCTAAAGGTGATCAGACTTCAGTTAAGAAATCTGAAAGAAAAAAATTAATGTAGTTTTAGCTTTAGTCCAGTTTTTAAATTTTAACATCTATGTTACATTGGGAAGGTGGCTTTTCATTCTATTACTTTATTGTTTAGTTTAGTTTTGTTGGGGTAGTTGTTTGTTTATTTTGTACCTTTGAGGCAGTTTTGACTGCTAGTGTCTGCCTGAGCAAGTCCATGCAGTTTTCTTGGCAGAATTTTTGGAAGTGTTTTGCCATTGCATTCTTCCTAGGGCTGGGTGTGAAAGAAGGACCCAAAGTAACCTAGTTGGCTTTGTGCCTAAAGCAGGACTAGAACTTATGGTTTCCTCTTTCTAGCCTGTGCCTTTAACCACTACACCAAACCAACTCTCTGTTCTTTAACAGAGTTGTAATATAGCCAATGAATTATTTATAGAGTGGCATAAAGAATACTAAATCAATAAGAAATCACATGATTATTATTGTTGCACAAATGCAGGTTCTGGTAACAATTTCTTAAAGTACATGATATATAAAGTATGTATCATGTAGTGACCCTGCAGTTATTGTTTCTTTTTACTTCACAGTAGGTATATGATGATCCAGCCTGGATTTGAAGCATTGCAGGTAGGTTGGGGGAAACTTTAATTCTTCCCCCATCACAGCCTGTTTTGTTACAAAGACTCATACATTGCACTTGAGTAATTAAAACATTCATTGGTAGCAATAGTTTATTCAGAAAATAACAACTTGCAATGCAGGGGTGGGGGAAAAGCACATTCTGTTAAATGATCAAGTGTTTGTATATGATTAATTTTCTTTCTCTGTGTGCACAAAATTATATACATGTTTAAGTTCTCAAATGCACAGGATCAGACTCAACTTGGACATCTAAAAATATAAAACCTTATTCCATTCCATGAAAATGCTGAGGTGCAGTATAGTTTCTCAACTGAATAAATGGAATTTTGATTTCTTATGCCACTATATCTCATGGAGCTCTTCAGGATGCCAGCAGAGAACTTTTTTGGAGATGAGATTGTGTCAGACTTCCTGGCTTGAACTCAGCAGAAGCTACCCAGACACTCAACATGGAATGGCGAAGTGTTATTGCATACTAGGATGAAACCACCTTAAACAATTGATAACTCTCTGTCAACACAAAGTGAAGATCCTTTATATACCAGTTTATTTTTCCACCTTTCTTAGAGTCTAACAAACATTTAACCTTGCCCTTTTCAACCTTGGATCTAGGCAACTGTTGGTTATTGACATTTCTGCTTTAAGAAAGTCTATCTCCCAACGTAATTCCCACAGTAATGGGAAAGAAGAACTAGGAAAAATCACCTTACTCCAGTATGAGTTGATTTTTTTGCAGCCTAAGTCTGGATTAAACTTATGGTCTTCTAAAACACCACCCGTCTCTAGGCAACTAAATTGCTAGCTTCTAAGGTGAACATAGCATGTTTAATCAAACTGTCATTTCATTTGCTATGTATTTTTTAGAAATAATTTTGAATATCTATGTCTCAACATCTGATTAATCTACTTTTCAGATTTTAATTACACATTATAGCTTTGATATTTCCTATTTATTTATTTATAAAACTTATGTGGCAATCTATTTTATACATTAATAATTCTAGGTGTTTCACAACAAAACCAATCAAACAATCATGTCATCCTTACAAGCAACATCACACTTCCTATCACAGCACCATAACGTCCATCAACTTTACATATGCTGGCTCATCCCCATTCTAGCTCAATGCCTCAAGGAACAGCCAGGTCTTAGTGGCCTTTAGAAAGCTAAAGGGGAAGGGGCCCTCCAGATCTCAGGTGGGAGGTTGTAGCAAAGGCCTGGGGCAGCTGTGGAGAAGGCATGTCAAATGACAACATTTAAGGAAGGAACACGGAACATGCCCATCCTATCTGGCCTGGTGGGATGGGCTGATACCCTCAGGGAGAGGTGGTCCTGCAAATAACCTGGCCCCATGCCATTCAGGTCTTTAAAAGTGATAACCAACCCCTTGAATTGCACCCAGAAAGAAACTGAGTCAGTGCAGCTCATGCAAAAGTGCAACATGGGCAAATGATAGGACGCCTAGAACTATGAACACTGCTGCATTCTGGACCAATAGTAGCTTCTGGATGGTCTTCAGGAGTGGTCCCATGTTTAGCTTGTTGCAGTAATTCAGTTAGACAGTGGCTAAGGTGTAAATGACTGTGAACAAGGCCTCTCCAGGAATGGGTACAGTTGGGGTACAAGATGAATTTGTACAAAGCCCCTGGTCATGTCTGCTATCTGCTCCTTGAGCAGGAGCCACAAGTACAGGGGGACCCCATATTGTGCACCAACTCTGTCTGGGGGAGACCTATCCCATCTAGAGTCAATGTGACAAGTCACTGGACTCCAGAGTGCCAGAAATCCAAAGCTACTGTTTCTTGCTAGGGTTGAGTGGCAGCTGGCTCCTCCCCTTCCAGGCTCACCCCCTCTGGGGACTGAGCAAGCACTTGAGTGGCTTGGCCTGCCTGCATGGGATGGAGATGTGTAGTTGAGTATTATTGTATACTGGTGATACCATACCCTATGCCACCAAATGTCCTCACCTAGTGGTTTTATGTAGATGTTAAATAGTGAGAGACCCGATCCCTGAGGCACCACACATAAAATGGGCCTAGGATTGAACTTTTCCACCCAACAGTACTGACTGGAAGCAGCCAGAGAAGAAGGAAGAGAACAATTGCAAAAAATATCCTCCCCAGAGCTAGACAAGGATACCATTGTTGATGGTATCAAAAGTCACTGAGAGATCCAGGAGGGCTAGGATTGACACCACCTCATCCCACACCTTCCAGAGGTCATCCACAAGTGTGAACAATGTCATGTCAGTACTACAGCACAGCCTGAACTTTGACTGAAAAAGCTCTAGATAATCCACTTCATCCAGCAATGCTGGACACCTATCCCAATCTCAGGAATCCTCTCCAGAAAGGGAAGGTTGGAGTCTGGATGAAGGTTATCCAATACTGTTGTGTTCAAGGATGCCCTCTTGAGCAGAGAGTGTATCACCTTTAAGACAGGAAGCACCACACTTTGCCACAAAGAGGAATTAATCACTGTTTGGATTCAGCTACATGCCACCTTAACCAGAAAACCAAGCCTAGATGTGCCTTGGTCATTTCCATAGGACCTGCCCAATTCAGAGTGAATTTGAGCAACTTTGCTCTACAGATGCCTAGAATGGTCCTCTCAGCTGCCCTGCAAGGGCTCACCCAGCCTCTCCTTACCCAGAAGGGATATGGTTACCTGAAATAGGGCTGCTGGCTCTTTATCTGTGGATGCAATAAGAACAGAGAAGTAAACACATTTCATTGCTGTTACTGCCATGAGGTAAGTCCTAATAAAGGCTCTTACCTGTGCCTAGACTGCTTTGTCCTTTGTCTTCTTTTAGTGGCACTCTAGGCATCTCTTGTTTTGTTTCATCTCCTGGAGCTCCTCTGTAAACCAGGAGACCTGATGGGATCCACATCACAGAGAGTCAGCAATGGCACAATCTGATCCAAGGACTTTGTCACATGCTCATTCCAAGCCCTGACTAAGGCCTCAGCTGAACCATGACTAGAGCCTTTGGAGTATCCCTAAGCTCCCTCTGAAACTGTACTGGATCCATCAGCTTGGGGCAAGCTCATCAGATAGGCCCAACCTCCCTGCAGTTGGAGGCAGCTACAGAGAACTCTATGGCTAAGAGGAAATCATTTGTTCATGTTATAGAATGTGAGAGTGACCTTGGAAGACAGGGGGAAGAGATACTGCCTAGGGAACAATCAGATAAAAGGGGAAGGAACTCACAACTAACTAATGGACAGAGAAAGAAAGGACCATCCCTAACTGATCAGGTGGTAAATAGGGACAGCGGGAGATTTGTACTTTCAAACTTGCAAGATTGTATTAATGTAGCCTAACAGTAAATAGAAGTAGCTCATCTGGTTGTGTTTCCTGTCTGGTTTACCTGGGAGGGTTATGATCACAATACATTCAAAAAGCCTAAGGGTTAGTGATCCAACGTCAGATCACTTCATCAGTGCCCTGAGAGAGAAACCAGATATAATGCGTAATCCCACTGTGAGCTCAGCCCCTAATAAATTGGATCAAGTCTATGGTTCCCACCTCAGATTGTGGGCTCAGGAAGGCAGGTTGAAGTCTGCCAGAACAATCAGTCTGGGGAATTGCACCAAATTGCTGCAGACTGCTTCTACGCTGCTGCAAGCCCAACTGATAGGCAAGCAGCAAACCCAACTGATCCTTACAGCATACCTTGCCCACCAGCGTCAGATACAAACCTCTAATAAACTGCACAGCTGGATGGAAAATAGCTTAACAAAGCAACCAAAAAGTGATATGACTAATGATCATGGATGCTCACCTCAGACTAAAATATCACCACACTATAGACAACCTCAAGCAGCAGCAGGAACAAACCATGACCCCAGAAAACACAAAAATGCTGACAACCACCATCAAGACTACATACCTAAGACAAGCTGAAAAAAGGAAAACAAAACTCAAAACCAAACTGCTCAAGCTAAACCCCCAAAGCAGAGTCACTTGAACCCAAATGCGTAGTCAACATGTCCAGCCCCCCCACTATCTATTGCAGAACACAGTATCCTCCAGAAAGGCCTCAATTATAACATGGATGATGCTAATCAATTAGAATTCTGTGCAGCCTTAGAAGCAGTATTTAAAACCACAGGACTAACACAGAGACCCAAGAAAACATAAGGCAGGCAATCATACCACAGATCAGAAGAACACAGAATCAGAGCCAACTCAAAGCAGAGGACAGAGCAGCCCTCAAAAACCTAAAGGACAAAACCACCATCATCCTACCAGAAGAAAAAGGCAGGACCATGGTTATCATGAATAGATTACAATACATTCAAAAAGCCAAAGAATTACTGGAGAACAAAGAAACCTACATCCCAGTAAACACCAACCCAATACAGTAACTAGACAACTTGATCAAGAGAACCCTTAATGATCTAACCAAGAAAGGTCAAATCACAAAAAAATTAACAGTGGCTGATGAAAAGCAGTTGACCCACCCTGCCACATTTCTATGGATGCCCAACAATACACAAGCCTGATATACCTCTCTGACCAATTCTATCATTACCAGGACCCCCCATATACAACATAGCAAAAGAACTTACAAAAAAGCTTGGACATCTCCCAGAGGGGAGCAAATATTCTATCAACTCCCCACTACAGTGCCTCCAGAAAATCAAAGATCAAAGATAGATGAAGATGAAATTATGGCTTCATTCGATGTCACAGCACTCTTTCCATCCCTAGGCCCAGAACTAGCGAAAGAATGAATGACAGGAGTACTACACAGCATATGTGACCTAACCAAATGTACTAAGATCAAAATGTCCAGAATCAGGGACCTCATCAACCTTTGCCTCACTACCTGTTTTCAGTTTGATGGACAAATATACCAACAAATCAGAGGAACACCTATGGGATCACAACTCTGAGGATGCAGCAGAGATTGTAATGCGGCATCTAGAAACTATAGTACTTCCATGCATACAACCAAAAGTATGGATCCAATATGTAGATGACACCATCATAATAAAAAAGGAACAACTAGAGAAGACACATGAAACAGTCAACAACATCTTCAAAGGAATAAAATTCACAAGGGAAGAAGAAAACAACACATTACCCTTCCTGGATATCCACATCAGCAGAGGAAATGACAGCAAATTAGAAACACAAGTCTGTCAAAAAAAAACCCAACCCAAACTAACCAAGTGGTATATTACCATAGTAACAACCCAACCTCCCACAAGAGGAACTGTGTAAGAACATTATTCAGATGAGCACAAACAGATTTCAGCAGCCCAGAACAGCAGAAAAAAGAAACAGACCACCTATACATCTTCTAACAAAATGAATACCCATGCAACCTATCAAAAAGTGCCTGACCACTCAACCCATCACAGAACAACCAACACAAGCTATGAAAGGATAACACTGCCATACATCAGAAATGTCTCAGAAACAACCAACAGACAATTACAAATACAGAGCATCACTGTAGCACACAAACCAACTAAAACCCTCCAAAACATCTTAAGTAAATTAAAAGACCCAGTAGCCCAAGAAGAAAAAATAGGAGTCATCTACAACATACAGCATAAGGACTGTAACAGCCACTATGTAGGACAGAAGACTAGCAGAGTGCATCCATGAACAACAACTAGCAGTCAGAAGACACAATGAAAACTGCTTAATCTCACAACACATAGAAAGACTCAACATAGTTTCAAATGGGAAACTATCAGCAACTTAGACCAAGCTAAATCCAAAAACGGGAGGGAATTCCTGGAAGCTTGGTATTCAGACAAGTCAGTAATCGACAGGCATATAGAGATAACCAACATTTACACACCATTCAAAAGAGAGAATAAAAAGGAAACAAAAAGACCAGAATACCTCCTCACTAGCAATCAACACCCAGGTGAGCAGGGATTGACACCAGGATTAACACCAGACAAACATCAAGCAGTAAACAATACCCTAATCAAGGAACTACCAACTCAGACAAAACAAGCAGTAAACAACAATCTGATCTAGCAACTACCAAGAAAAAAACAACACCCCCTCCAACACTGACAAGGCAACCTACTGTATATAAGCAGAGAGCACTCCCTTCTAGTATGTTGTTACCTAGTCAGGTAATGAAATGTCTGCAAGAAAACAACCAAGCTCAGAGAACCCCAAGGACTCTACAGTTCAACCCTGGGCTACATATATTCTCTTCTATTGATCCTTACAATCCAATTTCACAGAGAGAGTCTCAAATCTAGCTAGGTCTGGGGCAGTGCTCCTAAAGGCCACTAAAGATTCCTGAATAAGAGCCACACCTCCACCCCTGCCCTGAAGTTGCAGCTGATGCCACACTCAGAACCCAAGAGGGCACATTTCTGAGAGAGGAACTCCCCCCCCCCCCGCATGCCCAACAAGGTTTTGGTGATACGTGCCAGGTCAGTCTTTTTATTCACAGTTAAATCATGGATGAGGTAGGCTTTATTACAGGCTAACATGGCATTTAGTAGCAGCAGCCAGAGGCGAGGGCCTCCAAGGCTTTAGAGACCAGGCTTTGTGGTGAAGGACAGGGGGATGGAACGTAACATCACTATTAAACATCAGGGTTGCCTTCCCTGAGAGCAGCCCACCCTGTGCAAGACCACTGACCTGCTCCCACTCCTGCTGTCATTATCCACCTGGTCACCTGAGTCCTCCATTGCAAGGAGGTTCTTCACTGCCACGATCCATAGCCAGAGACACTCAGATATGCCAGCCTAAGTCAACCAGCCTCCACTGTGTCTGGCACTGGTCTCAAGATGGAGTTCACAAACAGATGTTCCACTCTCCAGCCACGCCCTCTGCTGAGCCATGGTGCTTCCCCAGCTCCTGCCTGACACCACCGGATAGCTGAGCCAAAATCATCTGATCCATGGCCCTCTGAAGCTTTCTCAAATGCCACTTGCTGCTTGTGGAGTCTCCACAGCAGGAAAGCACCAGCCACAGTGATGAAGCTGTGGCTAGGATCCGTCACAAACTGCTATATTGCCTTTTTTTCTGCCCAATTAAGCATATCCTTTCCTATACTGCTGCTTATCCTGCTGGCCTGGGCATCATCCCCAAGTCCTCCTGGCAGCTAACTGCTCTGGGTGAGACCACAACCAACTTCCCGACGTCATCTGCAACATGCAAAAACCGACTACAAACAATGAACTCAGCCACCATACATCTAACCCCCCCTCCCAACCCCCCCCCACACTCCTAACTAACTAAAGATATCTAAATTGAATATTATAAATTAGTTTAAAAAAAAAAAAAAACTGGTTACATGCAAGCCCACAAATCTTCAACTGTTTCCTCTCACATACCCTTTATATCAGAATACTTTTTCTAAAAAAATGCAAAATCATTTCCTTTTCTTAACTTCATACGTTTTGTGAAAGTCTTTTTGGCATAATCAATATTAAATTCACTGAGATTTTTCCATATAAGTAATTACTTCTATCTAAAGTGAAATGAAATAATGCTGCCAATATGAACTTTATTGAAATAGGATAGAATATTCAAATGGGATAATATAAAACTTCTCATAGTAATTATTCATTTCTTTGATTTGTATCTTGGCCCATCCCAAAAGCTTGTAATAAGAAACCATATTAATCATAATGCCTGCCAGAAAGATTAAAATCAAGTGTGCGCTCATTTTTTCCATCCAAATTTGGCTACCACAATCATAAATTCAGACACTACTGAATACATTAGTAAGTGTTCAGTAAAAAGTAATTGCATAGCAGTGCTGATTAGGTTAATTATTTGTTTATTTATTTTTCTTACTAGATTTCTGTCCTGCTGCAATTAGCCCAACTTTCAGCGACTTAAAAGTGCAATAAAAACATACCAAAAAAAAAAAAAAGCAAAAGAACAAAGAACAAGCAATAGGCTAAAAAAATACTAGCAATCCCCTAGGTGTTACAACCTTAATGCCCTCTGGAAGAGTTTCAGTTTCTTCCAAAAGATGGGCAGAGTAGGAGCTGGTCTAGCCTCAAACAGGAGGCCATTCCAGAGGGCTGGTGCTGCCACTGAAAAACAACACCCCATGTGTTGGTCCCTTTGACCTCCCAGAAATGGGGAACAGTCAGCTGCTTCTCCCAGTATGAATGTAATGGTTGGGCCACTATTAGTAAGGACATGAGTCCTGCAGATAACCTGATACCAATCCATAAATAGCTTTAGAGGTTAACACCAGCACTTTAAATTCCACCCGGAAGCTAATAGGCAACCAGTCAATCTCAGTGCCAACTTAATTCTTCCACTCTCTTGAGTATTATCCTACCATTCAAAGAATTCAATACAAACAAAAGCAATGACACTTTAAAATACTCTAGCTTTTTTCATACCTTAAGCATCATGTGTTCAAAATTAATATTTAAAGCAATGGCTTATTATATTTATTAGTTTTAAATTCTTTTTTTGAGGAGTTCAAGGCATATCCACCTCCCATTTTTCCTCACAGCAATCCTTGAGGTAGATTGGATTGAGAAACAATAACTGGCCTGAAGTCACCCAGTGCATTTACATGACTGAGGGTAGTCTAGGACTGAGTCTTCCCAGTACCATTCTAACGTCACAGTCACTATACCACCCTTATACAGCTGCATATAACATCTGGTTAATGTGTTGGAACTACAATAGAGTTAAGCCACTAATATGCTTGATCGTGCAGAGTTCTGTTTGTGCTTGAACAAGAATGAACAGAAGGATCCCCTCTTAACTTTCCAAAAGTACTACTCTGGCAAGATCCAAGGTCTGGGTGTGAAGGAAGGGGAAGTATCCATTTTCATATCCTATTCAAGCCTATTACTTGAGCAGGACTGTGGTATGTTAATTCAAGGATATTTCATTTATTCATTGCACTAAACCATGCTTAGTTTCACTGTAGTTATTGAATAAACTGTCATTGCAACATGCTAAACCAACAAATTAAAATATTTCATCGTATCTCCTTCAGTCACCCTAATTCTGTTTTTGGCTTCTTTGCAATCCAAGAATAAGATGTATTTTTAATACAACATAATCCATCTATGTTGTAATATATTTTGACAATGTATATTTTTCAACATGGAAAGGAAGTACCTGTGTGCTAGTATGACTAATTATCATTACAAACAAAAAGTAAACATCATGCAAGACAGCAAGATTGTCTGCTTAAGCTGCATAATACTAGGAATGCAAGTTAGCTCTAGAACAGAGGATTTCGTTGCCGGAATGGCTCTATTTATTAATCTATGATAACGCTAATGTTCCTCTTTGATGTATAGCATGTGTGACTTCAGCTGAACTTGTAGAGAGCCTTAAGGATGTTTCATTGAACATTTAGTATGGCAGAAAGCCAGAATACATTTAGCCTAAGCCCAGATGACAGGTTGGTAATGAGGTAGTGATTGATGACCACTGCTTCCTTATGAAAACCTGCTTGATATGCTGGGGGGGGGGGAATGCATTGCTAGCTCTTTTCATTTCACTTCCTGTTACATTAGTTATTCGTACTGTAGAAGAGGTGCATAGTCTTGGAGTTAAGCACTCATTCCTAGATTGTATTTCAGCAGCAGGCTTGAATTTCTTAACACCACCATCTGATGGCTATATTTATGTATAATCTGGTTCTTAATTCCTAGAGTTTTATTGTCAAAATTATCTGCAGTTATGTTCCCAGTATTAATGATAAATACCTTATAATACTTTCTGCTTTTTATAATTTGACAGGATGTCTGATTCTTCTTCTCTGTCTTTTTTTTTTTAAATACATTTTGTTATCAATTGAAGTAACAAATTTGATTTAAAGATTATAAAACTGCACCCCAAAAAAAGTATATACATGAATATATCTAGAGAAATGTTTATTTTGCTCTTGGCTTTCCTTGTGCCCTCTTGATTTTTATTTTTATTTTTTTTAAATAAAACTTAGCACTGATTTACTGTTCTAAATGTCCACAGCTTTAAATAATAATTCAAATAGTTTCATCCTCATAATTAATTAAAATAGTGTCATTATGCTGAAGGTAGCTTCTGGTCTTATTTTACATATTGAATCCTTCCACTGTAGTAATTAGACATGTATGTTTAAAAATAGAGGAAAACTACTACTGTATTTTGTCATACTTCTCAGTGGAGTTGCATGCCCAATTAATCCAGAAGATTCTGGTTGGCCCATGAAAGTTGGTTACCATGTCACTGGGACCAAAGCTCTGCTCTTGTATATGTTCATGTTGATATTAACACACATACAAAAAGGGTGGAGATTCTGTGGCCTCTAATTTGTCTGTTTTAACTTCCTCCCCCCCTCCCCAAATCATTGGTTTTAAGCAAAAAGTAGGTATAGATTTAGAGGACCCTAATTCTCTCTTCAGATACTCTGTGGGTAGATCTTGATATTTTCTTTATGCCACTTGGGGTATCATAGTCCTTGTCCCTCTGTGCTAGACTAGGGAATACTTCTATATGGGATTTATCTTATTATAGAAAGTATTTTGGCTTCATAAAGGCCCGCAGTTTGAAAATGAGTTTACTATCATCATATAAAATATATTACAAGGTGTAACCATGTTTAGAAAGGCTTATTTATTTTCAGATCATAATATACTCATTGTTTTTCTGTTGTATGCATGTATGTATGTAGCAGTTCTACTGTTGAATATTTTACTGCACCTGGCCTTATAGCTGTAATAAACTGATTTGATTTGAAATGCTTTGAGGAAGCAGGAAGTTTTCATGTTTCATAATGTGTACAATATATACATGTAAATTTAAAAATCTATGGATGGCTTGTCATTCTTTTTACAATGAAAAAATAATGAACATTATTCGCATGCGAGTTCTTGCACCCATGACCTCTAATATCTAAGTATATAAAGTTATCATATATATTTGTTATTGCATTATACTGGGTGCCTTCACTGACCTGTTTGAAGAAGTACTCTTAGAAAGCTCAGATATTAAAAAGTGTAATTGGAATTTGTAGTCTCTTTTCCATTTACCAAGTTCATATTCCATTGGAAATTCAGAGGAAAGGTGACTATATTAAGGATTCATTACCTCTGTGCCATCACTAAACAAGTAAAATGACCATATCATTGCTTGTATACCAATTTGCATGGTTCCAGTTTCACTACTGACTGACATGAACCAGCAATTTCCTAAAGAACCAAATGATCTTTGGTTCAATATAACCATCCCACATCAGACTTATTCTGCAATAATAAATCAATAAATCAATGGAGAGATAGGAAATAAATGGTAAAGAATTATAGTAAAAGTAACAGAATGACATTTAAGGTATCTACAAGGCATAAAAACCTCTGTAAATAGGAGAGGTAATATTGGTGAACAAGAAGTAAAAGGTATTCAGTAAATACAGCATGCATTTCATGGACAAAGTACCAGGTTCAGTCCCCAGCATGTCCAGGTAGGATTACATGGGGCAAAAAGGCCTGGAGAGCTGTTGCCAGTCATTATAGATTCTATACTGCCTAGTTGAAACTCTCCAGTTTTTCTCCCTCTTTCTATAGACAATGCTGAGTTAGATGGAATACTGATCAGTTTTGGTATAAGGCCAAATTTCAGGGATCCTAATGGAAGGAAGACTAAGAGAAAGAAATAGAAAGCAAAATGGAGACAGGGTTGAAGAAAAGCAAAAATTTTAAATTCAGTAGAAGACACAATTGTGCATTGCGGTGAAGGTGTCAGTGAAAAGAATTTGGAAGGTGCCTAGCAGCCTTTCCTAATGGTAGTTTGGTGAAGGAAACAATATATTCCAAGACAAGAAGAGTCTGTTCGCCAGTAAAGCTTGTACTTGACCTTCAGATATGTAGATCAAAGTTTGCTAGTTTCAAAGTGTTGAAGAAAGAAAATGGGGGAAACTGAATATATAAAATATATAAAGAAGTGATGAAGAACTATCAGCAGATAGTTATAAAAATGAATGGTTATTATCTCTGCAGAAGAAAAAAGACAGATATGCAGCTATAAAATAAATCTAATATTTACGGGAGAATGATTCTGCACTTCAGTTCCCCAGAATCTCTTGTTTTTAAGAATGTTAGAAGTTAATCTTTCTAAATGCTAGTAATAAGAGTTGGACACAGGCAACTTGAAAATGTCTGTCTGTCTATCAATCACAGAAATGAATGTCTGGTGGTCACTAGACCAAAAGGTCACAATGCTAAACTTGTGACTAATGAATCATATAAACATCCAACAATAAAACTTGAGGTTTAATGCTATTGCTAATGAAATGCTTGTATAACCCCACGTGACAATAGGAACTTGGTACACCTTCAGAAATGTTAGAAATTCCTCACTGTATATGAATTAGCATGAGTAGAAAAAGAGTATGTGCCCCAAATGTTATATTACCTACATAAATGTATCTCATCATGCTACCTTTTTTCAGGGTAAGCAGCAGCATATGTAGCATAGTAGAAGTTGGAAGTAGCAAGCCCAAGAAATTGAAGACATGAATTTTTCTTTCATTCTAGTCACTTTGTATTGAGTCCACATTCATTCAGCACCAGTTCATTCTTGACTCTATCTCTTCTTGTTTTACTACACATACTTCTTAAGTAGCCTGTTCCCACTGCAGTCAACATACTGTATCTTTCGCTCAATATAACCAACTCTCAGGTAACAAAGTGGGCAGAAGCATATTCTTATATGAAGCTATTTTTCTTTCTTTCGACAACCATTCCTTCCTCACTACAGATGACTTGCTACATGCTATCTTTTGGCCAGGATTTCCATCCATTTCCTCATCTTTAGTTAGCATGCTACCAAAGTATACAAATTCACCTATTTCTCTAGATTTTGACTATTTATGCACAGAATACCTTGCAATTGTTCTCTCCATTTTCCCTGTCAAACTATAAACTATCAAGAGAATATATGTAGCTCAGGGTTGAACTGTGGAGTCCTTGGTGCTCTCTGAGCTTGCTTGTTTGCTTGTAGATGTTTTATTACCCAACTAGGTAACATCATCAGTGTGAGTGTGGGGTTTGCTCCCTGCTTATATACAGTAGCTTGCCTAACCAGTTTTGGTGGGGGTGTGGTTTTCTCCTTGGTAGTTCATTGGTTAGGGTATTGTTTTTTGCTTGATTGTTTGTCTGGTGTTAATCCCTGCTTATCTGGTATAGGCTGCTGGAGAGGGTGTGTTCTGGTCTTTTTGCTTCCTTCTTAGCTTTTTTTATTGTCTCTTTTGAATGCTGTGTAAATGTGGTTAATCTCTGTGTGTCTATTGATGGCTAATTTGTCTGAATGCCAAGCTTCCAGGAATTCCCTAGCATTTTTACTGTCAAGGCAAGCTACTGTATGTAACTGGCAAGGTAAGCCTCTGTACTGTATATAAACTGGCAAGGCAAGCTATTATATATAAGCAGGGAGCAAAGCCCACACTTACTTGCACTGATGATGTTACCTAGTTGGGTAATGAAACCTCTACAACAAGCAAGCAACAAACCTCAGAGAGCACCAAGGATTCCAGAAACACAGCTATTTTGATAACTGAGACATTATTTTTCTGATTCATGCTCCTTGTTGCATCACACAACCTAACATTTGCTGCAAATTGTTTGGCTTCTCAGCCAACAACACAGTATCATTTGCTGGCAACTTATAATACAACCCAATAACCATGAGCATTCTGGATTCATTTATCCATAAATATATTAGACATCCAAAGGGATATCACATATTGTCTTATCTCTGATTAGTTGAACTATTTGCTAAGGTTACCATTTATCCTCACGTTTACTCTATTTCTATGATTTACCTCTCTTACTGCATTCAGTAATCAATCTTGAACTCCAGTTGTGATTAATTGCAATTTTTCATAGTAGTTATATATTGTTTTAGTTATTCAATTATTATTGCGGCATTAGCTTTGGCTGTGGCTCCTGTACACCTATTAGAGTTGGTTGATGTAAATAGCAGCTAATCATAGAAAACATCCCATAATTCTCACCGATTAGCCACTTTTGCTAATCACCAAACATTAAATAAACTTTTGCAAATTCATATATTTCTTAGTGATCTGCTGAAAAGCAAGATCACTTGCTCTGCACATCTTCTGCCTGGCATAAATCTACATTAAACTTCCCAAATTTTGCTCATTTTTATCTCTTCTACCCTTTTAATTAGAATTTTACTAAATATCCAGGCCCACAAACTAATCTTCCTGTCATTTTTGCATTCACTAGTTTCCTCTGTATAGAAGAAAAATAACAGTATTTTTTCAGTCAAGCATCTACGCTGTCTTCATAAACACATTAAATAACTCACAAGCTACCGCATAATCAAACTACATCTATATTTTAATATTTCTCTAATTATACCATCTCTTTCTGCACCCTATGATTTTTCAACATTCTCACAGCATTTATGACTTCCTTTTCAACCATTTTTTCTTAGACACTAACATTTACAGCATTATAAATAGCATTATAATTTCAATTCCACTCTTTGACATATCACTATAATTCCCATACAAATCTCTGAAATGCTCCTTCCAGCATTCCCTCACTTCAGTTTCATCCCAAATCATTTCATCACTTTTATTTTTCATTGCATGCACTCTGCTGGAGGCCCCATCTTTAACCCTCTTCACCCACTTCCAAAACAATTTTTTTAAATTTCCATCAAAATTGCTCTGCATTTTCTCTGCCTCTTTGTATGTTAACCATTCCTTTGACTACATTCTTCACAACTATTTTTCCTCTTTAGACACAGTATATATTTCTCTTTTTTAAATAATTTTTATTAACGTTTTAAAATACAAAGATAAAAATCTAATACAAACCGAGAAAAATATAAAAAGAAAAACAAAAGAATAAAAAGGGAAAAGGGAAAAGGGAAAAGAAAAAAAAGGGGGGGGGAATATATAAAGAAAAAAGAATGTATAAAGAAATGACTTCCCCCTTCATCAAGACAAGTACAAACAATTTCAGTAACTTATCATCTTCTCTAACATTTCAGCCAAAGATCTCTTCATCCCATATCTCATCTTTTATATATTAGTAAATAAACCCTCATCATTCAATTTTAATCAGCAAAAGTCCATCAAGAGATACAAGAAATAACTCTCTCTCTCTCTCTCTCTCTTTCTCTCTCTCTCTCTCTCTCTCTCTCTCTCTCTATATATATATATATATAACATTAAACAAGTAAATCAATTTCCTTTCCTTTCCTTTATATAGTAAATTATCATTTTCTGTAAAAATACAATAACAAAACCCCTCTTCTTCCCATATTTTACTTATATCTGTAAGAAAGCCTATAAAAGCTTGTTGTTAAAGATACAATGATTGCATGGGGGAAAAATTTTGGATATGGAATTGATTTAGAGAAGTGGCAAAAACTATGGTCTCAAAACTATAAAATGACAATGTCAACTGCATATAAAGAAAACTTGTATAAGATGTTTTACAGGTGGCATTTACCTCCAGCAAGGATTGCGAGAATGTACAAGAACAAGTCTGATAAATGTTGGAAGTGTCATCAGAAGCCTGGCACATATTACCATATGTGGTGGACATGTTCAGAAGCTAAAAGATATTGGATTAAAATCCACACATGGTTGGAAAAAATGACAAAACAACATATAGACTTTAAACCAGAGACATTTCTATTAGGAATTATACCTGAAACATATAGTAAAGAACTGAAATATTTGATTGTAAATGTTTTGACAGCGGCCAGAATTGTATTTGCTAAAAATTGGAAAAATGAAAAAGTACCTATGCAGGAGGAAGTCATTAAGAAAATTATGGAATGTGCAGAGATGAGTAAATTAACATTTGAAATTAGAGAGCAAGAAGACAAACAATTCTATATGATATGGGATTTGTTTTATCAATGGTTGGATGAAAAGATATAGTAATGTAATAGATCAGCAAATTATATAATAAAAAATTGACAAACTGATATAAATTACTATATATATATATATATATATATATATATATATATATAATCAATGGATAAAAATGATATAAATCTTATTATGAAAGCTGGTGTCATAGACTAGTAACAAATGAATAATAATTGATAACTGATAAATATATAAATATGTGTTGGATAGATGACATGAGACTTTATATAAATGATGAGTGAAGACTATGAAAGGATGGCACAAATGATTGGTAACTGGCTGACACACGGTTTAAAATGGAAGATGGTTTTTTATGCTTTTTATGCTATTGTTTGTTTGTGTTTGTTGTAAAAAATAAAAAATTTATTAAAAAAAAAAAGCTTGTTGTTCAAACTAATTTTAAAAAATCCAGTAAGAGCTATGAGAAAATCTTAATCTCTAAATCTTTCAAATAATATTCCACAAATTTCGTATCATTTTCACTTTGTCTCCTCTCAAAAATTCCTTTGCAAATTTAACACTTTCTTTCAGTTTTAATATCATAGCCCATCACTTTCTCTAATCATACAACAAAAATCTCTTCTCCCTGTATCTTATCTAATAGCAAATGTTTAAGGCCTCGTCCTTCAGTCCTGGTCAAGAAAAATCCATTAAAAACTACTAGAAGAAAAAACATATATTTTAACCTTGATTGAACAAACTGTCTTTATAATCCTTCTTTTTGGTTTTAGAAATCCTGAGGTTTATTCCTTTTAAGTAATGTCCTGAAAGCTGATTTCTTTTCATTCTCTCTTTATCTTTTCTCAGAAACTCCTTCATAAGTGTAACATATTTCTTTTGTAAATCCAAAATAAGAAAGTTGTCCAAGTCACTCTTTTGCGTTGAAATCCACATATCCGAGTCACTCTTCTGATTTATTATTTGTTATGTCCCTTATAGCTATTAAAGCAGCAGTTGGTTTCATTTGTAAGTCCTGTGTAGCATTTTTGTCAATATCATTCTTGTATTCTATCATTTTTAAATCCATATCCAAAACAGCCTGATTCTCAGTTGTATCCTATCTCCTCTTTAAAACCCATTTTTATAGTATCAGACAATCTTAAAAGAAAGTTCTGAGTACATTATTGCCAAGTATCCTTGAAATCTTCCAGAGTTACTTTTCTTTCTGTATTAGGGTCTTCTCTTTCAGTTGTAATCTTTAGTTCTTTCTGGTTGCCTCTAGTAACCAGCTTTCAAGGTCTCCTGTTATCATGTTTTTCTCTAATCCACCCCATTTTCCCATGGAAAGATTTCTTACATTTAACTTCAAGATATTTATATATTTTAATAGGTTTTTAAGCAAACCACAGGAAAGATTCTTATACAGTCATGTGAAAAAGAAAATACACCCTCTTTGTGTTCTATGGTTTTACGTATCAGGACACAACAAAAATCATCTGGTCCTTAGCAGTTCTCAAAAGTAGGTAAATACAACCTCAGGTGAACAACAACACATGACATATTACACCATGTCATCATTTATTTTACAAAAAGAAAGCCAAAATGTAGAAGCCATGTGTGAAAAACTACAGTAAGTACACCCTTACTGCTTCCATAGGTATGAAGAGGCTAAGTAGCAGCCAGGTGCTGCTAATCAAATGCCCTTGACCAATTGATCATCAGCAAGTGGAACCTAAGTACATAAGTACACCTTATGATTCAATAGCTTGTAGAACCACCTTTAGCAGCAATAACTTGAAGTAATTGTTTTCTGTATGACTTTCAGCCTCTCACATCGTTGTGGAGGAATTTTGGCCCACTCTTCTTTACAACATTGCTTCAGTTCATTAAGGTTTGAGGGCATTTGTTTATGCACAGCTCTCTTGAGGTCCTGCCACAGAATTTCAATTGGGTTGAGGTCTGGACTTTGACTGGGCCATTGCAACACCTTGATTCTTTTCTTTTCCAGCCATTCTGTTGTAGATTTGCTGGTGTGCTTGGGATCATTGTCCTGTTGCATGACCCAATGTCAGCCAAGCTTTAGCTGCCAGACAGATGGTCTCTAGAACATTGGACTCTAGAATACTTTGGAATACAGAGGAGTTCATGGTCAACTCAATGACTACAAGGTGCCCAGGTCCTATGGCTGCAAAACAAGCCCAAATCATCACCCCTCCACCACCGTGCTTGACGGTTGGTATGAGATGTTTTTGCTGATATGCTGTGTTTGGTGTTCGCCAAATGTGGCGCTGTGCATTATGGCCAAACATCTCCACTTTGGTCTCATCTGTCCAAAGGACAGTGTTCCAGAAGTCTTGTGATTTGTTCAGATGCAACTTTGCAAACCTAAGTTGTGCTGCCATGTTCTTTTTAGAGAGAAGAGACTTTCTCCTGGCAACCCTTCCAAACAAACCATATTTGTTCAGTCTTTTTCTAATTGTACTGTCATGAACTTGAACATTTAATGTGCTAACTGAGGCCTGTAGAGTCTGAGATGAAACTGTTGGATTTTTGGCAATTTCTCTGAGCTTTGCAGGGTCTGACCTTGGGGTGAATTTGCTGGGACGTCCACTCCTGGGAAGATTGGCAACTGTCTTGAATGTTTTCCACTTGTGAATCATCTTCCTCACTGTAGAATGATGGACTTTAAATTGTTTGGAAATGGCCTTATAACCCTTCCCAGATTGATGGGCAGCAACAATTGCTTCTCTAAGATCATTGCTGATGTCTTTACTCTTTGGCATTGTGTTAACACACACCTCAATGCTCAAGACCAGCAAACTCCTAAAACTTCACCTGTTATAGAGGTAGTCCCACTTGCTGATGATCAACTGATCAAGGGCATTTGATTAGCAGCACCTGGCTGCTACTTAGCCTCTTCATACCTATGGAAGCAGTAGGGGTGTACTTAGTTTTTCACACATGGCTTCTCCATTTTGGCTTTCTTTTTGCAAAATAAACGATGACATGGTGTAATATGTCATGTGTTGTTGTTCATCTGAGGTTGTATTTACCTACTTTTGAGAATTGCTAAAGGACCAGATGATTTTTATTATGTCCTGATATGTAAAACCATAGAACTCAAGGAGGGTGTACTTTCTTTTTCACATGATGGTAGTTAATTTCAAAATCTTATTTCCAGTCAATCTAGCTCCTTAGTCCATTTATAGCTTTCCAGAATCATTCTAATCACCCTTTTGTTGCTTATTTTCAAATATACTTTTTTCTTTAAGTTCCTAAATTTACATGAAACTTCTTTCATTGAGGATTGAAGAGTATTCCATTGAAGAGTCAAGGTATAAAGGAGGTTACCAACCTTAGCTGCGCTCATGCCAATTGCAGTATTTCCTAACAGTAAGAACAAGTATTGCCTCAGTTTTGGCACATTTTGGCCAGTGTGTCAAAAGCACAAGCAGTTTTATGCCCTGGTCACCTCACAGCTTGACTACTGCAATACACTGTACATGGGGCTGCCCTTGAAGACCACCTGGAAGCTTCAGCTGCCTCAAATGTAGTGGTGTGGGCAGCAATGGGCATGCCTCAGTATGCCCATGTAACAACTCTGCTTCGCAAGCTGCACTGGTTGCCAGTTTGCTTCCAAGTTTGCTTCAAGGTGCTGGTCACCACCTACAATGCCCTACATGGCATAGGGCTTAGTTACTTGAGGGACTGCCTGTCTCCCATAGTATCTGCCTGGCCAGTTTGATCTAGCAGGGTTAAGCAATGCCATCTCTTGGGACCCTGGAAGCACACCTTTAGCAGTGTCTGCCTTCTGGAAGGAGGTTCCCCCGAAACCTGAACGGCTCCCACCCTACTTCTATCCCAAAGAGCCTTACAAACGTGGCTGTTCACCCATGTCTTTGGTGAGAATTACTGACACCCCTTTCTTTTTTGTTCTCCTCTGGATTTTTCTTCACATTGTTGTTCTGTCTTGTGCTGTCTTTTGGTTTGTTTGTTTTTTGTATTGATTTCTGTTCTTAAATGTTTTCAACAATTGTGAACCACTCAGAGTTCCTGGTAGTCAGGCGGCATATAAATTATTGTTGGTTGTACAATCAGCCAGATGTTTAGACCAGATTTGGCATTTTTATCCACTTTTGAGTCCTTCCCAAGGACCTGGGATAGGCAGATGTTATTGTTTGATTGTATTTTTCCCCTGTTGATGGTAAGGATGGCACGTTTGTCTTGTCCAAATTCTATTGCAATATCTTGGTTGAATATTCAGACAGTGTTGAGCAGCTATTCCATTTCAGATGGTGTTTTTTATACAGTTTCAAATCATCCACGTAAAGGAGGTGGGATAGCCTCACAGATGTTTTTGATGTTTAATAGCCTTGGCCTGACTTGTTCAGTATTGTTGACAGAGGAATCAGTGCAATGACAAACAGTAGTGATGATAGTGAGTCACCTTAAACGTTTCCTCTCTTGATGTTAACCTCTCCCAGTCTATCACCATTGACCAGCAACTATGTCTTCCATTGCCATTGATCTTTGCACAAAGCTTCTGATGTTTCTACTGAAACATCAGTTATTTCTAGGCACTTGATTATCCAGTCATGTGCCAGGGAGTTGAATGTCTTCTTGTAATCAATCCAAGCTACATTCAAGTTGGTCTTCCTTCTCTTACAGTTTTCCAAAATCATCTTGTCAGTTAGGAACTGATCTTTTGTTCCTCTGCTGTTTGGGTGGTTTCCTTTCTGCTCAGATGGAAAGAGCTTGTTTTCAACTAGATGCTGTTGGACTGCATCAGCTACCACAACAGTTAGCAAACTGAAAGTTGTTGGCAAGCAGGTAATTGGCCTGTAGTTGCCTGGTGCTGCCCCTTTTGCTGGATCTTTCATTATCAGGTAAGTTTTGCCAGATGTTAAACAATCTTCAATTTCACCTCCTTGCAGTATATAAACTGCTTGGCAATGAGTGTGTGCAGAGCAGTCAGATGTTTGCATTGACAAAATCACCACCATTCAATTGCAAAAGGCAGCTTTACTTGGAACAGCTTATATCCTGCGACGACACCTTTAACACCATCAAACAACAACATCTGCCTATCCCAGGTCCTTGGGAAGGACTCGATAGGTGGATAAAAATGCTAAATCCAGTCTAAACATCTGGCTGACTGTGTGACCAACCATAGTAGTAGTAGTAGTTGTTGTTGTTGTTATTATCCCAAGCATTTTCATGGTATTCTGTGCAAGCTAGGATTTTTAATCTAAAGATTGTCTTGTAACACATCATACTGTTGCCAATATCCCAGCAATTTGGAGGTACTTTCCGTGTACTGACATATAGTATCATGAAAAGATTTTTCATATATTGTCTTCATTGGCATATTATAGTAGCATTTAATTTACTGCATACTCTTAATTTTTCCTTGGTATATCTTTCTCTCATTCTTTCTCTCCTTCCCTCCCTTGCTCTCTCTCTTTGTGAAACCTAATTTTGCACTTTTCAGATCTCCGATTTCTTAATCTATACGTTTAAATAATTGGTAGGATGTATAAACAGCTTATTTCATAATTAATTCATGTGCTTCCCAATTTGGTAACATCTGTATTCTTAGGCATTTTGGTTTGAACACAGTGATCCAAGCTGTTTGTGTAAATAATTGAATGAATAAATAAGTAAATAGCTATAGTCCCCAACCTCTGTCTATGGAGCCCCAACAGTAATCTCTTTTTATCTTGTAAAGATTGCATTTAGAAATACATTTCTTTCTTGCCTTTGAGCATTTATTCATTCCACTGTACTAAAATTTGATTTATTTGATGATTTTGCTCCTTAGCTGTCAACCTCCACAAATGGCTTGTACAATTTAAAGAAAACGTGCTATAGCAGTTGGCATTAAAATAAATCAGCATTTGATATGTAAATTTACACATTTGAAAGGTCAGTATTTAATCTGGCATTTGCCTACAGACCTGACAGTCACCAAATCTTTTCCACATTTTTTTCCTTAGTAAAATTAAAAGAGGGGGAATACATCATTCTGTTGTTGCCCATATTTGATTTTCCAAGTGTTTAAAATATTAGGAATATGAGCCACTTAGTTATGGAATGTACTTTTATTGTGAATGTACAAGGGACATTTCTTAAGAGTTTCTGAACCTTGGAAAAATACTTATTTATCCAAAATACATCTTAATATCTGTGTAAGTGCTGATATGTCTTACCAATTTTGTTAAGTAGTGTTATATCCAGAGTTCCCTTATGAAGAAAAGCAGTTTGAATATTTCAAAACATAGAATTGCAAAAGGTGGAGATAACTCATTTTCCTTATTTTAAAATAGTATTTATCTTGTTTGGCATTAAGTAAACTGAGATGTTCTAGCACTTCCTTCACTATTTCAAAAGTATGTTCTACATGAAGATTTGTTTTTGTAGCAATGTTGGGTTTGCACCTGTGTCACAATACACCCTCCCCAGTTGGGCATCCTGGCATTAAATCCCTGGGAGAAGGAGGGGGATAATTGCAATTTCTGTGTATATCTGAACTGTGTATGTTCCTCTTAATGATAGGTATTGTAAAGGGAGGGAGGGAGGGAGGGAGGGAAGGAAGGAAGGAAGGAAGGAAGGAAGGAAGGAAGGAAGGAAGGAAGGAAGGAAGGAAGGAAGGAAGGAAGGAAGGAAGGTCCACATTATTCTTCAAATGGAGTAAGACCAAGAAGTTTGTCAGGTTGAGCATTTGTGATTATCCTCCATTTCCTTCTCTTCCTTGCCAACAGGAAAGATTGGTCAGCTTCTTTTTGGATTAATTTTAAATATGTATCTAGACAGCTGTTAATAACTACACAGCCTTGTAATTTTAAAATAACACAGATGCTTATGCATCTGCCAAACTTTTTAAAAAGAAACTTGAAACACCCTCCATGATTTCCTACTTCTTATAGAATTGCAGTTCTTTATTTTTGACTTGCAACATGTGCTTCAGTTATAAGTGCAAATGACATTAATAAGCTTACCCTTTCAAATTTTCCTAGCATCCCACAGTTACAAAGTTCATGGTGAGATAGCTAAGATTGGATGCTGGGTGCTGAGCAGTATGAAAGACCTATACGTGAAGATAAGGATATCTGCATGGAAAGTAGAAGGAAAAATCAATATGCCGGTGCAATGTATCAAAGGCCCCTTCACTTCAAGGGAGCCTTTGAAAAAGCATCCCTTAAATATGGCCCTGCAAAGCAACACCCCACTTTAGGGGCCACAGTGGACCAACTGCAAGGAAGAGGACACTTTACTGTCCTTTGTTGGTCTTATGTGCCTGAACACCCACGTGCAGAAAACATTTCCATTGAAGCAGCCCGCCTCAACGCTTTGACGGGAGGTTTCAAGGGGAAATAGGAACCTCTGTGTTTCAGATAGATTTGGGAACTGGAAAAATTGAAATTGTGAGATGGTGGCAGAACAGAAAAATAAATGGCAACCATTGGTTTTCAAATAAAATTATAATGCCTACATGATACACAGCTACCCACTCTTAAACTAAGGAGAAAGCTTGTTGAAGAGAACCCTTTTTGGAGTCCTGGGCTGCCGAAATGTATGTTCTCTCTCTCTCAAGCTGGTATGGTTGAAGGTCAGTCCTAATGAGGGTGGGGCAGGATGAAAATAAAAGACATCTTGGGGTCTCTCTTAATTTAATCCTCAAAAGGCAACCAGGCAATTACAGGGCAAGAGAAAGTGGGGGGGGGGGAGAGTCTAAGAAATGAATATAGATAACCAGAAAAAGCAACTTTTTCTAAACTGGGAACTAGACTAAATTGAGGGTGAAGGAAAGCAGGATTGGAAAGAATGCTGAGAAATCTTACAATGAAGCATTCCCAGCAAAAACTGGCAGTCTGAATGGCAGTTGCTGCTCCTCTAAGATAAGATAGGGAAAGTTTCTGAGGGTTCCTAGTAGCAAAGGTATTATAAATACCATTGAGAGGAATAAAAGAGCATACCAGACCAGTATAGAGAAGCAGCATTGCAGCAACTTGTAAACTTATTCTGAGAAGCCACTTAAATCTTCTGCCAGTATTTTGCTTGCTTACGTAGCTTTTGGCATTCTGTGGATTTCTTAATAGAAGGGGTTCAACTATGAGTTTCCTAGCCAAAATTAATCAGATCTGTCTACTTTTTGCATTTTAATTTGAGGCTTCAGGTCTTGCTATTTCCTTGCTTATTTTAAGAAAATGAGTTAGTAGTCCAGTTTTTTTGGCAAAGCTAAGCCTTCTTGAGCAATTGTGGTAGCTGACTTTGGGAGGCTCCCTGAGAATCACTGGACTGTGACAGAGTCCTCACTTTTAAGTTCCAAGTTAGAATTAATGTTGAAACTATAAGGTTGGTTAAAACAGTCATTCATGTAGGAGTTGGTTTTTTCTCCCTGTGTTTTACAACTTTCAGGCAAATGTCATTTGCAGATAATCTAAATATACCTTGTTTATTTATTTGCTTCATTTGTATGCTACTCAGTCCCAAGGGCCCAGGTTGCTAACAGTGTTATCATAAAGTAAAAACATCCCTGAGATAAAAGGAAAATAACTCAAATATACCTAAAAAAGACAAATCAAAATCAAAAAGTAAAATTGCAGACCTGTGCAGTTCTGAACCTTGGTTCCAATCAGAGCATTTCTTCCTTTTGTGATAGACAAAAGAGGTGGGTCTTGACAACTTTCCTAAAGCCCAGGAGCAATGGAGCTGATGGCAATGAGGGGACAGGTACTGAAAAGCCCACTTCTGAGGCCCTATCAGATTGCAGGACATAGAAGGTGTCAGCCTTGTTGGGCATGGTTGGACAGGCAGATGAATATAGATAACCAGTTCCAGAGCCATAGAAGGCCTTAAAGGTGACCACCAGCACTGTGAATTGCACCTAGAAGCCAACCACATAACATTTATAAACAAACACATAAGATTATATGTTATATGTTCATTAAACCATGCAGCTTGTTTGTTTTTTTGAATGAGTATTTGCTTTTCAGCAGAAGCACTTTGCTCAGGAAGGGAAAGTATGTGTGTGTATGGTCAGAATCAAGCCACTGCATTTATGGACATGAAATAATTTTCTCTATAATGTCAAAAGAAAACTATTGATTTTTGACTCCATACAGCATTTCATAGATGTATTTTTCATTTTCCACTATATGGGGCATGTGCACTTTCTTCAATTATTATTACTACTCAGAAGTCTGTTTTGTTTTTAATTACATTACTACTATCATTACAAAACAAATGGATGCAGCTAATTTCTTGTTCTGGTACTTTGGTTGTTTTAGGAAAAGAGACCCTAGCAATATCAAACAAACAAATTCAATTGAACATAGTTGTATCAATCATATATGTCTTTTGGGAAAGAATTCATAGTGGAGAAGTAGGTGTATGTGGTAGAGACCACGTCTCCCACCTCTGATCTTTCCATATGTGAAATGAAATAAAGCTATAGCAACATTGAGCTGATAGTGTTTATCTGTTTTCTTTTCACACTTTTTACACAGTATCTGCATGGAGCAGTCAGGATAGATGAAGTGGGTCTAGAGCACATATACCTCCCTCACTGCCATGACTTTTGTCATCATATTCCATCAGTTCTTCAGTAGCTCTCCTTTGTTTCCGTAGGCGAAACACATGGGCTCGATTAATCAAGACTTCAAGAGTGGCAGCTTTGCTTTCCTCAGAGTTGGGGTTATTAGAGATCAAAACAGGTTTGGCCCCTTTACTAGGAAATATTTTTGGATGCACTGGTTTAATTTTCCCATATAGGTAAATAGTTGCTTCTTTAATCCAGTTTCCATTGTGAGGAATCCATATGTGTTCTCCAGGAGTCATCATGTAAATGGGCCTTTTCCTCTTTCTGCCTGCCATTGAGAGTCATTTAATACATATTTTGTGAGACAGACAGGATCAGATATTTCTAATGAGCTGTTTGTTGTTTCTGTATGATCAATGGAGGTTATTTCTGTGTAATGCTTATTGGAAGTAACTGCTCAATCTTTATTTCTTTCTTTATTGCATTTGTAT
This sequence comes from Python bivittatus, assembly GCF_059951505.1. Taxonomy (NCBI): domain Eukaryota; kingdom Metazoa; phylum Chordata; class Lepidosauria; order Squamata; family Pythonidae; genus Python; species Python bivittatus. The sequence goes on along the minus strand of NW_028277098.1, from coordinate 23,905,294 downwards.
CCCATCTTTCCCCAAGGCAAAATACATGATTTCCTCTTCCCATCTTCTTTATTTCCTTCAACAAACCTTTAAGATACATTAGAGTCCAAAAGATTGTGTTTGGTCCAAAATCAGCCAGGGAGCTTCATGGCTGAGTAGAGATTTGAAATTGGGTTTCCCTAATCCTATAGAAATACTAACAGATATTTCAGCTACTATGTTTAGGATGATTTATTATGTTTATGAAGGGCAATTTCAAGTGAACATATTTCATTGAAGTCCATGGGAAATTTTTTACTGACTTCAGTGGAAAAGTGTTTCTAACTTCTATATATTGAACTGTGTCAAAAAGGATTTAATAATTTTGTTTAATTCTTGTTTAGCTCCAAGGAAAATGGATATCATATAACAAAATATTTTTTCTTATTCCAATATGACCAATTTTTTTTCAGATGACAATAAAATCTTGTTTATCCTCCATGGATTAATAAAATCTCTGTTAGTAGAAATGCCAATTCCTGGGGAAAAATAAAAAAACATTTTTAGGGATTTATTTTTAAATGAATACTAACCAAAATCATCTTCTCAAATTATAATCTTGGCTCTGGCCTTGAGCACTTGAAAGGTCTTTTACTTTATGAGAGAATTTTTCTTTGGATTATAATATTTAAAGTTAATTAAAGATATAATTTGCTCTTTAATAAACAATATGTTTTGTAACTTCATTAAGGGGATGCTGCCTTCCTTAATTGTAATGGTCCAAAAGGTTGTCAGCGAAGTGTACATTAACTGCAGAGATAATAATGTTTTTATATGCTAATAATTTTTAAATGAATAACTTGTGTGGTTCTGCAGCCGCATGGGGGAAATAATTTACATTGCTAAAGCTTATTGTGATATTAACCCCTTTTCCTGAGAAAGAGTGCCGACCAACCAGTCTTAGCATAAAATACTCATTCATTTTGCATTAGTGCTAATGGCAAGCATGTTGGACCAACTGATGTGAAAAGATTAAAAGTAATAGCAGCCACCATAGTGAAGCACAAGCATTTCACGGAGAAGCCCTTGTTAAGAGGCACCTATTGGGAGCATGTAACTTGCTTTTCTATTTATCGATTTGATGTCTTTTGTTTGTTGTTACCATGTTGAACTCTGTTTAGACCAACTTATATCCTCAGGAATTGAATACAGAATTGAAAAGCTCATTTGGTAGGTGTGTTTTCTCTTTATAGGGAATATCCCAAATATAAAAAAGGAAGCATAATTACTTTTAGCATTGACCAAGGCATGTCTATTAATACTTATAATTTATGTATTATAATTAAAATTACACATCCCAGTTCGTAGTGATGGTACTGGAACTTTTTCTCTTCTTTGGGTATTGCTTGGCAGCCACCATTTGCTTTGGGTATTGCTTGGCAGCTACCATTTCAGTGTCCTGCAAATAGTAGTAAGTTTAAAAAAGGACCTCTAGCCAGAGGGAATCTGCCAGGCCCCCACAAAAAAGAAAATAATAAATGTTAGAAATTGCATGAGAATGTTGGAATCTTGCTCAATTTCACATGACAACTTAAAGTCTCATGAGATCTCATTTAAATATCATGAAATGTTGGCAGAATTATAGCTTATGGTTACTTCTGAACTTAACAGTAAGAATTTTTCTGAACGTTCAGCTTTTTAAACAGTTTCAGAAGAAAATGTAAGAAAATTTTGACATTTATCGGTAAATGCCAGAATCAACTGGGTTCTTTCAGCAAATGTCCAAATGCCATCCTTGTTTCCTTCAGTAATTGATAGAGGACATTTTTCATGGTATAAGTGTAAATGTCAGAATGCAGGTTGGTGACACAAACATTTTTGACATTTCTTATTGGTTCTTATATTGTCTTAAGGCTTACCATACATGTGAACATTCACTATATTTCTGATGGATTCTGATTGTAAATAATGATTATGTTAAAAAAACCCATCATATCCTGAAAACTGCAGGTATATTTCTCCCTTCTTTATATTTCTTTCATAACTACTTTATCCATTGCATTTTCAAGGACTGCAGTCAGATGTTTTGGTTTATATCAATGTTTGGCTGCAATTCCTGGCGGAATATATTTGTTTGTGTGTAGTGTTTGAAATTGTCCACAACACGTGTGTGTGTGTGTGTGTATCTGTGTATCTATATGAAACAGAAAGAAGAGCTCCTGTGCAGAAATGATACCAGCTAGCAACTAATGGCTTTAAATATCATTATATTTAGCCCAGAATAGTAAAACATCTCTTTTGGCATATTTATCTTCGTTCCCATCCTCAGCAATGCTCTGAGAAGACACATATTCCATTGCATGTTAGCTGTCAGTTTTTACATATTTATTTATTTACTGCATTTATATCCTGCTGCAATCGGATGATTCTCAGACATTTTCATGATATAAATTATTAAAGTATCCAAGGTATATTTAAAGTAACCAATTAAATAACAAATGATAAAACATAAATAGGTTGTGTTCGTGATGCAAGAAAATGATATACCTTTGATGAGAGTTTATGCTAATCACAATTGCTATAATAAGGAATTATGAGCTTCTGGCATGCAAAAAAGAACAGGGACTCCCTTTTTAATGTATTGCTGTGTATTTTCCATATTTAATATTGTCAACTGAAGGCTTACATATTATCAAGAGTAATGAGAAGGAATGATAGTTTAGATGCATTCTTTCCTTCAGCTCCTAGTTGAATTAAATTGTTCATTCCCTCTGCAGACATACAAATCTATAGCATCCTTTTGAGATGAATTCAAAAACAGGAGCTTGCATCCTTTTATTCCTGGGCCAGAGATTAAAATTGATCACAGGATGCACAAGGGAGCCAGTTTGCAGTATCACAGCTCAATGTGGTTAACGAGGATAGTACACGGCTTCTGTTCTACTTAACTCTGCACTTACAGGTTACAAATATTATTGATTGCAAGGGTCATTGGAGGCTGAAGGCAGGTTATGTCACTTGACGGCATTTGGCAATTTTTAAGGGACAAGAGCAATGAGCCCTCGTAGCGGGTGGGACAGGTATAGTTTAAAGCTGACAAATGGAGATTTATATGTGTGTGTGTTGGCAAAGCCCTTCAGGTAGAAATAATGAATGGAAATTTGATAGGCTGTTTTATCATAGGTCAAATAATGTGCAGTAGAAAGAGGAGGGGAGTTAAAAGACTTTAATTATTGCCTTTTTGTCAAAACGAAGAGATGATGGGCTTTCTGTCCCATATCCACTTTTCTAGACAAATGAACATTGCTTAAAATCCTTTTCACAGAGCATCATTTTTAATGTACGTTGGAGATGTTTTACCGAAAGCAATTTGAGCAGTGTGATGTAGATGGAACAATATGTGGAAAAATTATTGAATAGCCTTTTCTTTTCTTTTCTTTTTTCTTTTGTTCATGCAAGTAGATGTAAATACACTGAACAATTAAGAAAAGTTGCAGTGATCTAAGTGTTGCAAACTTTGAAAGATGAAGAAAAGGATGCTACAAATAATAGGTTCTGCTGAGAAATGTAGCTCCCAATGTGAGAATTTAAGTGTTTCTGCAGAGGAAATTGTAGCATGCCCTGAAATCCAAAAGAGGTAGAGGGCATATTTGAATGCCCCAAAGATTTATGTTTAGATAATGTGAGCAAGCAATCAAGATATGTGCCAGACTGTTTTTTATATTGGTGGTGTTTAGCATGACATCTCAGCCATAATGTAGTATAACTCAGTGATAGTTTTGTTATTGTTGTTGTTCAGTTGTTCAGTGATGTTTGTGTCATCATGGCTGGATAGATATCATTTTGCCAGGGTCTGTCAGGAACTGCTTCTTTCTTTGAGATAATAATAATAGCAACAACAACAACAGTAATAGTAGGAATATTTGCAGGAAATACCACTTGCCTGCAAGCAAGAACTGGTGGGACCACAAAACAGGCAAAGTAATAGAAAATGAAGAACCTAAAGTGCTCTGGGACTTTAGAAATCAAATAGACAAGCACCTGCCACACAACACCCGAGATTTAACAACTGTTGATAAGAAAGACAAAAAAGTCTTGATAGTGGACATTGCAATACCTGGAGACAGCAGAATAAAAGAGAAAGAACTGGAGAAAACCACAGAATATAAAGACCTGCAAATAGAAGTAGAATGACTATGGCAAAAGAAAGCACAGATAGTACCAACAGTAATAGGTGCCTTAGGTGCAATCCCAAAGCATCTGGAGCACCACTTGAACACCATCAGCACTGACAAAATCACCATCATCAATTGCAAAAGGCAGCTTTACTCAGAACAGCTTATATCCTACGACGATACTTTTAACACCATCAGACAACATCTGCCTATCCGAGGGTCTTGGGAAGGACTCGATAGGTGGACAGAAATACCAGATCCAGTCTAAACATCTGGCTGACTGTGCGACCAACCATCATCATCATCATCATCATCATCATCATCATCATCATCATCATCATCATTTATTAAACTTGTATGCCACCTGATTCCCAATTACAATAAAATAATTAAATAAAATATTAAGTGTAAAGATAAAAGATGGCAAGCGCAACAGACCAGATGGAATGAAGCAAGGGGTCTCACTCTCCCTCACCAAAGGCCTGGGTGAGGAGCCGGGTCTTCTGAATAATAGCAGACTGAGGGCCATCCAGATCTCAGGGGAAACCTCATTTCAGAGGGCAGGCACTGCTACAGAGAAGGCATGCTTTTGGGGTCCTGATAGATGACATTGTTTAATCAAAGGAACCCAGAGTGCGCCAACCCTGCTTGTGTGCTAATTTACTCCTGCTTGTGTCATCAGTGATATTATTTAGTCACCTTGTTTTCTGTCAGCTGTTTTTCATATTTTTGTCCAAGCATCAAGGTCTTCTCCAATGACTCTTGCCTTCACATTATGTGTCCAAAATCGTTAAAGTTCATTATTATTAGTGCATCCAGGGAGCAATCTGGTTTTACTTCACCTAGTAGTGAATGATCAGTTCTTCTTGCAGTCCAAGATATTCTCAACAATATTCTCCAGCACACAATTCATGAGACAATGTTATGTGATGAGACCTAGGCCTGCCCCCAGAGATTTGCATGGTATTAACCCTTTTAGCCTTCAGAAAAATATTTTTAAAAACTGGCTTTTCTCATGGCCCAGGACAATAGATGAGTCCACCTCCTGGAAAATGGAGTGTATGATTGGTGACCCCTGACTGTATAGTGTTGATATGTATTCATTTTGTTGTTGTTGATATTAAATGGTTTTTATTGGCATATTGTTTTGGGAGAATATTGATGTACACTGGTTGAAGACATGATTATGTGAGTTGGCTATATAAATCTTCCAAATAAATAAATAAACAATCTCCTTTTAATGCCAACCGAGCTAATGACCTCCCTCATTATACATTACATAAATTCCTATGCATATTGTAACTAAGGACAGTATAATAGAGAAACAATAAATAAAAAAGATAACACGAGCTAAAATATTATGCCTGGTGTTCAAAACAGCAACTGAAACATTCTTTTATACTTTCCTTTTTAATGCAGAACACCTCAAAGCACTATAAAGAATTTTTGGTCATCCATAGAATTCTAGCATCTGCCCTGGCTTGAATGGTGCAACTGGCCATTCTAGAAAAAAATAAAACTTTGTACGTGAAAAAGGTTTTATTTGGGTTTTGGATACTAGTGGATTTATACTATGATATTGCTCTTTTTCTTTCTTTCCCAGTAGTGGGAAATTCAAAATAATTCTGTAAAACTACTACAAAATGCAAATTAGCCTTGTTGGGCATAAGAAAAAAGGAATTCCAGTTCTTTTAAGATGAATTGACTGAACAGAGTGAGCCTTGTTTTAAGAAGAAGCAAATCTGTAGAATAAATATAGAAATATTTGTACTGTCCCCACTAGTAAAGCAGCATTACAGTCTAGCCTTTTTCTATTGATTTAAATTGTTTACCTTCTCTCTCTCTCTCTCTCTCTCTCTCTCTCTCTCTCTTGCTGTGTGTGTGTGTGTGTGTGTGTGTGTGTGTGTGTGTGAGGTCTACGATGTTCAAACCCCGATACAGACAAATGTCTTAAAATCCAAAGTAGGTTCAGAAAAGATTTCATTTTTTGGAGGATAGATGTAGCTCTAAGCCAAGCATTGCTAAAACTAAAGCCCGTGTAATTTTCCCTCTACTTTTACCCCCGTAGTCTCCCCCCCCATTTTAGGCGCCACTTTTGGTTCTTACAGAGGTGTGACCTTGTGCATTCCTAACCCTGATAACACGTCTTCTTCCTGGCCTTCAATCTTCCTCCGGCTCTGTCTTCTTTCACTCCACCCCCTCACCGATGAGAATGGCAGAATCAAAGCAAGCTAAGAAAACCTTCCCTAAAATCAAAGTATACAAATGGCATTTACTATACTAATAAAACAGTTCTCTAGTTGATACATATTTTGATTGCTGCAGGTTCTGACAGTGTAGTTACCAGTCTGAATCAATCCACTGCAGGATGAAGGTCTTCCCATTGAAGATTACGGACTGTCATGCTGATTCTGTGCAGGATGGTAGATAGGTGTTTTTACAACTCTCTAGGGTTGAGAGAGAGAGAGTAGCCTAAAGTCACCACTCGATCTTGGTGCTAAGGGAGAACTAGAACCCAAGATTCCCCACCCCTAGTTCAGCATCTTAAGCATTATACTACATTGGCTCTCATGTGTGTGAATGTGTGTATTTGTTTTTCTGTCTATCTCTCCCTTAGCAGCCCCAATTTACTGAACTGCTAAAGTGATACTTAAAATGTAAATAGCATTAGTGCAATTTTTGGTAAGTAAGATGCAGGATTTTAAATTTCAATTTCTTTTGTTATAAGTTCTGGCCTTTGTGTTTGTTTGTTTTAATGACCTATTGTTATTTGCTTATAATTCTCAGCAATGTATTTGTTTCCCAATTTTGGTAAAATTTACTTGGGAAAAATGGATCATTAATGAATTTTTGTTTAATGTTAGCATATGTCCCACCCTGGCAAAGACCTTAAGGGTGAAATGTCAACCTGAGCAGAATTAATAATGAAATTCCCTTACATTTCTACTTTATGCTGAGTTTATGAATTGTAAAGAAATACCAAGTACTGGAATACCTAATTTAAAATAATAATATGCTTGTAATGCAGAAGAATACATCAATGGCATTTATACCTCAATGGTTAGGTCAGAACTGTATTTTTAAAAGATCAGCAAATTAAATTTGTGTTGATTACTTATTTCAGAACATATTAATTGATGAGGCTTAAATTGATCAACATTTTTTAAAATCTTTTCTGTGAATGTAATGAAAAAATAAAGAAATTAGTTAATATGTTTTGAATCATCAAAAAGGGCATTTCATATTTCTGAGGAAGCACCATTTGAAAGGAATAGGAAACTCCAGTAATTTAGTACTGAATTAGCAAACACTGGAGAGAAGGATTATGACTAATATATAGTAGCTTTTATTTTGCTGTATGTTATCTTGCTGAACATTACTCAGTATCTCTCAAAAAGGCATTGTGCAAATATATGTCAATTAACAAATTGATAACAGGTTAGTGGTGAACCTTAATATTAAATTATTTACTAAGATCCAGTTTAGAGAAAAGATCTCCCTTTATACAGTATATGGCCACAGACAAATTGTAACTCACAGTAACATTTCTGTTTCATTTTTGCTGATTTTCAAACAATTGTAAAAATGGGATTCAATTTGTCTTAATATGGAATATATTATAAATATTACGTACTTAATAGACTAAGACAATATTGTATGCCTACAGAGAAACCATCTGGAGATGTCCTTTGGTAAGGCACTATTGATCTCATTGACTTACACCAGTGAGGGACAGCAGAATATATAATATAAGCAACCTAGCCATTTATAATTTCATTAGGAATTGCTAGCATTGAATGAATATCCACTTTGCCTCTCAGTGCCACTCTGCATTGATTTTACCTTCCTCCCAGCTTATATAATGATATGGGGAATTGATCTTCATTTTAAATAGTTTTGTTTAGAAAAATAGACCCTAACCCTTTGTACTTATTCATCTTGTAAAAAGTCACATTTTGTTTTATCCTGATTCTAGGACCTACTGTAGCTCAAAGGGCTTAGATCTAAAGTTGGTGAACTTGGCTGGTATGTAGGTGCAGCCTATTCTTTTGAGAGTGTCCTCACAAACAGACAAATGAGATTAATTGCTGAGATCAGTAGGGCTTATTTTGAAAAGGTGAACATGGGCTTTGTACCTCATGCAATACAGAATATTGTACGAGGTGGCAGAAAAGAAAAAAACCCATTCAGTTGGGTGAAAATGGACTATTCCCTAGATGGAATAGCCCCTTTCACTGGAGAATGATTCAGATCTATCTAGTAATTTTAGGGGGAACAGAGGGATGCAAGAAAAAGGAATAAATGGAGAAAATGGTCTCTCCCCTGCTGCTTCTGCAGATGAGGAGCTTCTCTAATAACTGATCTAACTCAATCATGATTTTGTTTGTTTGTTTGCAAGGTTTTTATACTCTTTCCATCGGTCAATTCTGGGTGTAATAAATAATCGGTTAAAAAGCACAACTAAAGTTACTCCGTGGCATGGGCTGAGAATGTTTACAAAGATTAAGAAACCCCCTTCTATTCTAGGATGCTAAATAAGTGAATAAATATATGACTATGTCAGTCCTGACTAAGAGAATACCTTTCAGTGCCTTTCTATGACTTACCCTTTCTCCTGAATAGAAGAGAGGAAGGAAAAAGCAATCTGTTAAAGATGCAGTAACATGTAAATGTAAAGTTAGATTGTTGACGCTTGTCTTGTGATGCCTTTGATTATGTTATGTGGGGCCATAACAGTATTCTCTGGCGTTACTCTGCTTAAAACCATTATTCTTTTCTTTTTTAAATTAATTTAATTAAAGATTTTAAAACCATCAAGATTTTACAAACCATAATTCATAATGCTTACAATAATGACAGTTTTTAATATGCGGCCGGAGATGTTGGAGTGGTTACCTTTTTGACTCAAATGAAATGCTAACATAACTTTCCTCTGTAGTTTCTCTTTGAATTGGCTTCCATTTTAGAGTCACAATAAGATAACCAAAAACTTCCTGCTTACCTTTACCCTCTTCATCTTTTTGTTTGTTTGAATGTGTGGGGCGGGGTGTGTGTGAGAGAGGGAGACATATATTTAAACTGTAAGTCTAAGACAGGACTGTTTTGTTTTTATTGATCTGGAAGCTTTTTCAATTAAAGAGTAGGATAGAAATTGTTTAAATAAATAAATGAACTAACAACTTATTTCCTCACAATCTTTTTTCTTATTATGAACTTCTAGGGTTAATTATGGAACTACTATGAAGCAAAACCACGGTTTCCTAAAGTGAAAAAAAAAACCTCTAATAAGTATAATTGTAAAACAGTATAAAAAGGAGCAATTATATTACAAAATAAGTCTGCCCAGGCTTCTACAGAAACAAATTTCAAAGTGCCACCTGCTGTGGAGATGAGGCATTAATCTCAACAGCAGGAAATAAAGAGAAGAGAGGAGGAAAATACAAAAGCGTAGACATTAAAGAAGTAATTAAAACACTTATCTCCATCAACATATATAATAAACCCACACAACAAAACCCACAAAAAGCTCCAAAGACTGAAAAAGGAGCATCCTCTACTGAACTTCACAATGGGACGTCACCTTATTGCCAGTATGGAGAGGAACCCTGTGCTGGAAAAGGGAGGACATTTTGAAATACAATTCTTTAAAATAGTTTAGAAATATGCTAATTACAGTCACTGCGACCTTGAGAAATATTGGTAATCTACTAATCCCAATGAGCTCGGCAACTGTCTTCATCTCCTAAATTCAGATCTTAGTAACTCCACTCCAAGTATCTACTTAACAATGTCACAGGCTTTCTGTTTTCATTTTGTTCTAATTGCCATGTTTTGTTTTTGTTTTAATAGCCAAAGGCTAATAGTTTTTGTTTTGTTTTGTTTTGTTTTTGTTGTTGCAAGCTTCCTTTCATGAGAGTCTTCAGTAACATACAGTGCTGTCTTCCTTATAAAATATTCCCATTTGCAAAAGAACCACATAAATATTCATTTTTAGGCACTTAAAGCAAACTTTACCTGTAATTCTTTTTCATGCACTTCCCATCTGAGGACCTCCTGCAGGCATTCCCTGTCACATCCAGTGGCCCACATTCTTTGTCAATGACATCAGCCCTCTGTATCTTGCCGACTAGTGACACTATGAGTCCTAGGGCATTTCCTTACAACGTATTCAATCAAAAAGATTTGTTCTTCAATAAATATATTTAATGAATGAGTGGGATGAGGCTGTGTCTTCTAGCATGAATAAATATTTTATGTTTAAATTGCAAACCGTCTACAACATCCTCTGAAGTCTACACATTTCCTCCCATATACAAGTCCATTTGTTTTCCAGTGGTGTGGTGGAAGGGCAGTTAATAGCCCACTAGTACAGTGAAGAATGTAGATCTGATATGTTGGGTGTTTTAATACAGTTATTATTTTAGAATCATTTGGAACTAAATTACAGTTTTATTTGAAGCTGCTGAAAGCAAAACTCTTAATGTTATAAATTATAAATGTTATATCAAATCACCTAGTGGTTTTATACTTTGTTTATTTAATATATTTGGGGGAATTCAAACTTAGATTGTTGTAAAACAGTTCTGTTTTCCAAAGAAGGACATCCTTTCAGAATACTAAACCTGCCCTTCTTTAATCTGAATTAGGTTTTTATATGTACCGACTGCAGATTATGGTGATTGGTTGTTTTGGAAATGGCCTAATTTGACTTGGGTCAAAGGTAGAATAAGATTCAGGAGTGAGAAGCTTTATGTCTTCTAAGTAGTTGTAACTGGTACAGTGCACAGCAGTGGTTAGGGCAGTGTTTCTCAACCTCTTCAACTTTAAGATGGGTGGACTTCACCTCCCAGAATTCCTCAGCCAGCATTCTGGGAGTTGAAGTCCATCCATCTTAAAGTTGAGGAGGTTGAGAAACACTGGGTTAGGGTGTTTCTCACCAGGGAAATATTGATTCAACTCCCTACAAGATCCTGGTGCATATGGGGTGTCTGCATTCATTCTTTTTTAGTCTGCACTAGTTTACAAGATTACCGTGAGGATACAGTGAAGTTAGAGGAAATCCTCATGTATGACACTTTGATATTCCAGGAGAAAAGACAGGATAAATATAACAAACAAATAACTTAAAGAAATATTTAGCATAGAAGAGGATTATCAGAAAAACCCTGGTAAACTGTTCCCTGTGATCCTTGCCTAAGGATCAGAACATATCTGATCCTTAGGCAATCTGAATATGTGCTTTTGCAAACATTTTTGATGCCTGTTTTCAAAATACATATATCATGTTCTTTGTTTCTTGCCAGCTTGTGAATATTAATAATGATCTTGTTATTTCTAAAATGAAAATGCAAAAAGCCAATGAAAGCGCTCAGTGTATGACGGCATAATTTTAAAAAATATTATTTTCTGCAGATAAAATAGAATTTGCCTGGGGGCAAGGAGAAATGAAGAATGAATTAGTCTCAAGTTTCATCCTGTGTTTCCAGGATTTGATAATGACAGGATGATCCTAAAATACCTAGGCATTGTGCAAAATGATTTTTAAAAAACTCTGAAAACATAGTTTGAAATTCTGCAATGCATTATGTAAATATAAGTGCCCACTCTTCACTTAACCTGTCCTTGATGTAGAGATGCTAAATTTAGCTTATTTAATTTGCTTCATTATGTGTGTGTCATCTTCTCCTGGTCAGTTAACCTGGTCTTTTCTTTCTTGATCAAACACAATACTATAAAGGTTAGCAGCATGACGCTGAATAGGTATGTATGACTCCCAAGCGTCTTTTTGTTTCTTTGTTTTGTTTTGTTTTGCTTCCCATAGATCTCCCTTGGTCTACAATTACCAAACATTTGCATTGTTTCCTAGTATTTTGAAGAGGAGAAAAAATCTGAAAACTAAATAAAATAGGGTTAATGTAGTTAATTGTTTAATATAAAAGAAAGATAATTGGTTATCACCAGTCCATTTATTTATTAGATATATATTTATTAGATGTCTGTCCATTCAGGAGCTCAAGGTAGCATACACAGTGATCCCTCCTCCTATTTTCTCTTCAACAACAACCCTGGAAGGTGGGTTGGGCTACGAGAGAGTGACTGGCTCAAAGACACCCAGTAGGTTTCTGTGGCTGAGAATGGATTAGAACCTGAGTCTCCCCATTCCCAGTCCATCATATTAACTGCTGACCCACAATAAGTTAAAGACAATATTTGCAAACATGTCCCACATCCAATGTATTCTGCTTACTTGCAGCTTGGCCTCGATAGCCCACGCTTTATACTGATCTTTCAGCTCTGATAACTCCTTTGCAAATAGGGAGATCCTAGTGATATATCAGTCTTCAATAAGATAAATGCATTTGTATTCTGTTTATTAAATGTTGCTGAATCCTTGAGATATTTAGTAAAGAGCAAAGGGAAAAACATAAATTATGTTATGGGTGTGAGAAAGAATAACAGCACAATTTTGCACATTAAGAAGAAATGTTTCACTGCTCTATTTCTGCCATTTCTTACTGGATTATTAGAAAGTATGGCAAATTTATAGCAGATACTCTGTAGTTTCTCATTTAGAGTTCAGGACTAGAGTTCAAAGCTAGACTGGAGTTGACCCCATCCTCCAGAGCAGCTAAATTTGAGAGTGACATATATATTGCCTAGACTGGGAATCCTGTGATTTGTTGGTTGTTCTTTACTAATAATAGAAGTCAGGCTTTCTAACATCTCTTTGAGCAATGCATCCAACCATATATCTATCTTAGATATTATTTTGCTCTGTATTTTTCAGTCATGATTTTAAAAAAAATACAGATGGTTCTGTCTTTGTATTCTTCTTAATTCTGTATTCCAGATTCTTCCTCTTCTAGGTGATACATCAATATTTGATCTCTCCCCTACCCCCCCCCCCCCCGTCCCTCTCTGAAAGTGTGTTTCTGCTGGTTGGGTGTTTGTCAGCAAAGGCTTTTTCTCCTGTTTCTATCATTTCTTGATCCCACTCCCTGTCTGCCTGTGACTAAATATTTGTTTAACATATCAAGTGCTGATTGGAAAGTTGATGTGTAAAATATAGTATATACTGTAATGCTCACAGAGAAAAAAAATACTCATATGTTTTTGATTGCAAGAGCATGACAATGGTTTTATTTATTTCTGAAATGAAAAGGCATCCATAAACAGTTGCCTTTCAATTGTGGTAAGCTAATTTATCCCTGGTTTCAATTCCATTGGCTCTGTAATCTCACAAACATAGATGTAACATTTAAAACAGAAACTGCAGCAGGTCCTTCTTTCATAACCTTCTCTCATGGATTTTTTCATGGATTTTTTCATCCCTCCCATCTCCTCCCCCCCCCCTTCTCTCTCTCTTGCACACACACACAGTCACATACACACACCATGGCATGAGCCTAGCTTTTCTGTAGACTTATAATTTGAAAGATAGGCCAACCTGCCAATGAATTGAATGTTGGCTAGCTGTCAGGTTTGCTCCATATAAAATGCTTAGGCTGTGCTGACTATCATTTAATTTATTGACGAGTATTTTTATACCATGTTCATGCTTATCTGTTCATTCCTAACCCTTTAAGAAAAACTAAACTGAACCAGCAAATTACTCAAAAATAATTGTAAAACTGCTACTGATGTGGGTGCCTGTATGTGACATGAAAAGGGGGCAAACTCAGAAGAGGTTTTGTAGATCAGACACATCTGCTTTCAGTTTTGCACTATTCAATTTCATCTAAAAAAGCAGCACAACACCTTGCTGTGGGAGAGGAGAGTGGTTCAAATGGCTGCACAGTATTCTTGTTTTTGTTTTTCTCCTTGGTGAATTTTTTTTCCAAACTCTCATTTGATTCCAGTTGCTGTACAAATTATTACACTGGATATGATTCCATTACAATGCTTGCATTTTCAGATTCGGTCCCCTGTTTTACTGTGAATCCTTCTGACTTTCCAATCATAATTATGCTGGTCTATGACGGTAATAAAGATTTGATTGATTTGCTCATTTACAGGGATTTAAATATTATAATCTACTAACTTACCACCTCTCTTTTCTCTTAATTATGCAGAACATTAATTATGAAATTCTTCATTTTTGTAGCTTATAATTTCAGGTAGGGGTACGTATGTGTGTGTGAATGTCGTTTCAGATTAAGCCTGTGGGAACAGTTCTAAGCCACCTCTTTTCCAGCCAAGATTCAGAGTTTTCTGTTGCTTTTGAGCTAAGCATGCCATTAACATGATTGTGGGTCTGATACGGGTGAGAGGGAATCTTATCAGCTTGGGCAGTAGATGCTTGGTACCCAATAAAGGTACTGCTGGAATTGAGAGAAAGGACAATTCACTTTCCAGTCAACTGCATGATGAAGTACAAGCCACCTATACAGCCCCTCCCAGAAGCTCTGCTGAAGAACTCTTAACTGCAACTCAGTATCTGGGCCATTACTTTCTTAATTGTACATAGTTGCTTCTGCTTATTTTTCCTTGTTAAAAACTGATTTAAAACAACTGCTTAATAGCTTTGCCATTTAAAAACCATCATTTCTATCTTCTTCCTAATTTATTAATAAGCCTTCTTCCCCTCTAGAATTGCTTTTCCCTAGGCTTACTAATATGCTATGTTAACAAGCCTTTACTTAGATATACCTTTTGTACATACATAAACAGAGGCACAAACACAGACAAGAAGCTAAAGTATCTATAGCATTTATTCAGGAACAAATCTGGCATATTACCCTTCTCCTTTTTCTACTACAGAAGCTACTTTTGTGAGGGAGAGTGGAAAGAGATCAGTGCTGAGTTTAACGTATTGTGAATATTTTCATATTCCCACTTGCCTTTGGAGTAGATTTACAAACAGGTACAAAATCTTTTATGAAGTACCAAAGGTGATAAGAGGGAATACAGGCAGTTTTTGATGTAATGAAGTCCTGGTTTCCATATGTGCGGACATCCTGTGTATGTGTGCAGAAACTCTTCTTGTCCAAGGCATGGGTAAGCTGCTGTGGGTATAAAGCAATTCAGCTGTTAGAAGCATTTGTCCAGTTTCTGAAACATGATTGAGATGGGGACAGCAGGGGACATGGACAGCAAGGTGACATACTTTGTACTTGTACTTGTTCACTTCTTGAGCAGATAGGTGCATACTTTGGAATCCTCATAACTGTGGGTCCCCAATCACAAAAAAACTTCTCAATTAGAAGCCTTCTTCATACCTGCTGGATCAGCATGCAAAGGTGAAGGGAAGAGTGAGTCAAGCCATCATACACAGAGATATTTGGGTGAATTGGGCTTATGTGCCTCTGTATTCTCTGTGTGTTGAGACCTGCATATGTAAAAATAACTTCTCTTAGTGATTAGAAATCTAGTAGTAGTTACCAAAACAATCAAAAGATGCAGACTTCAGAACTTCCACAAAAAGGCCAGAAAGGAGGAGGAGGAGGATTGTGTTGTCATACATTGCCCGCATATAGATTTCTTATTGAAAAGTGCAGCAGTCACTGGAATTCTTGTATTGTGGTACCTTTCTTTTAATAAATACTTATCAGAGGTTTGAAATCTTGTTCTGTGGATAAACTGTTTCCAGTCCAGATTATGAGTAGGAAGGAACTTCTGGTGATGACATGGCAAGCTAAACATCCCTGAAGGAGCAGGGACGGCATTACAGCAGAGATTGGTGGCCAGAGGGTGGAATCCTGGCAGCCGAAGTCTCTCTGGACAAAGGAGAGACTATGAGATCCCCACATGTACTCTGGACAGCTGCTTCTTGGGAGTAGACTGCAGGAATTGAGGTTTCTGTGGTCAGCTGGTGAGTTGAGTAGCTGGGAGTTGACTGATTCCATCTAAGCTCACAGTTGTAATGTAACTTATATGGACATAAAGTTTGGCCAAGCCTCATTTCTTAATCACTTTTGGAATTACTTTTTCTACTGCTTTTTAAATATTAAGAACTTTCAGAAAGGCAAATTACATGGCATTCACTGGGTGAGTTTCCTTCAATCCTTAATGAAAGAAGTTTTAAGTATGAGTTTAAGGACTTGGAAAAATTTGGGGGAGGGGAATAAATGGCAAAAGGGTGATTAGAGTGTAAGTGGATTTAAAAATGATAGGCTACAAGAATGATCTGGAAAAACACAATATATTAGATATACAAATGAAATCGACTGATGTTTTAATAATTAGGGACATACAAATAACAAACCAGAAGAGCGATTTGGATAATTTTCCTATATTGGATTTACAAAGGAGACCTGTTAAAGTTTTGAAAGACTTGGTGAGAAGGGACAAAGGAAAAAGGAAAGGAAATCAAGTTTCAGGACTTTATTTGAAGGGATTAAAGACCAAGATTGTTAAAAGTAAAGGGAAGGAAAATAAGGTTGGTTTATTTGATCAAGGTTAAAATAGTCGATGGCTGGTGTGGGTCTTCCGGGCTGTGTGGCCGTGTTCTGGAAGTTTTGTTTCCTAACGTTTCGCCAGCACCTGTGACCGGCATCTTCAGAGTGCAGGAGCACAGACAGGAGCAGTTCTCTCTGTGCCAGGGCACTGTGCCAGGGCACAGACACAACTGCTCCTGTCTGTGCTCCTGCACTCTGAAGATGCCGGTCACAGG
The DNA here is from genome assembly GCF_059951505.1 of Python bivittatus. NCBI lineage: Eukaryota > Metazoa > Chordata > Lepidosauria > Squamata > Pythonidae > Python > Python bivittatus. The sequence continues at coordinate 23,888,548 of NW_028277098.1, read as the reverse complement.
TGCTGGTGAAACGTTAGGAAACAAAACTTCCAGAACACGGCCACACAGCCCGGAAGACCCACACCAGCCATCGTATGCCGGCCGTGAAAGCCTTCGACAATACGTTAAAATAGTCGTTGCTATTTCTGGTAATCCTTAATGGACTTTTGCTGACCAGGACAGAATGACGAGGTTTTAAGGATTTGTTTACAGATAAGAGATGAGATATGGGATGAAGAGATCATTTGTTGTATTTTAAGAGAAGGTGATATGTTGTTAAAATTGTTTATACTTGTGATGAAGGGGAAAGTTACTTCTTTATATATTTCTTTTCTTTCTCTTTGCTATATTCTTATATTTTCTTTTTTTTCTATTTTTATTTTTCTATTATTCTCTCTTCTTTTTTTCTTCACTTAATATTTTTTCTTTCTATTCCTTTATTGTTTGCTAGTTAGTTTTTATCAGTATAACTGTAATGCTTAATAAAATTATTTTTAAAAAATAGGATTATGAAGAGGGAAGTCTGACAGCACAGGGCTTTTGATGTTGCTGCTTTAGATCAGATAGAGTAGTTTGTTTTGCAGCGTGAAAATTATTGTAACCATCTTATATTTTAAATTAGTGTTACATCACTTCATTCACACAGTATGTGCTGAAATGGTCATTGAAACCTTAATGGCCTGAATAATTTCAACTAAGGCAACAAGGACAAAAATGCAGTGAGTTGTCTACAGCTAGGATTGTCGAAGTATGTTTATTTCTTTAAGATAGGTGGGTGAAAAATTATTCCTGATCATTCCTGTAAGAAATGTATTTACCTCTGGTTGTATAATATCTAATATGGTTAATATTACAAATTAGTAATAATGCTTATTTTGTGTATTGTTGATATTTGCCTCTTCTGTCCTGTGAGAATGTTGAAACGATCAATGTAAGTGTAAGTACATAGCTTTAGGCTATTTTTCAAATCTTCTCCCTAACAGTACTATAAAAGTATTGCTGCCAGCATCTTTCCCTTGAGAAAGAGACAAAAACTATCTTTACTCAATCCTGCTCAGCACCTTATTGGTTATAGTAATAAGAATAGCATAATAAAGGACTGAAATTAAAAGAATCAGTAAAAAAAAAATTCACTGGAAACAAAACAATAAACAGAATGAAATAAGAGAAGAAGATGCTTGTATAGGCTTGCTTCAGTATGAATATTGGTACTGCATGTGGAGTTGAGAATTCTGTCAAATTATATCACTCCCTTCTTAAAACCCTAGCCAAATCTTCCTCAATGGCTATAATTCTTTATGCAATTTTCCACCAAAGCCAACAAGCCTATATTCTTCTTCCTTTATTATATCAAATCAGATATTTTTATTACGGTCTTTGACCAGTCTTTACTGTAGGAAAAGAGAAATAGTTTTGTATAGCAATTCATTATCGGGGGGGAAAAAAGAAAACAATAAGACAATAAAACAACATATCTAATTAAAAGTTTTGCACATTTGTATGACTTAATGAAGATATTTGGCCACCTGGTATGTGAGTGTAGAGTTAGCATCTCTTAAAAAGTAATAAACATAAAATTTATCACTATGACCCTCAAATTTTAAGATGATTGGGGAGATCAAAGCACGTCTTGGGGCATCATAAAAAGGACACCTTATGAGGACGAGGGCAGGAGTTTCTGCCTCCCTGGATCCACAAGGACAAAGTCTCTGTAAATAAGGAGTCCCATAAAATCGTCCTGCCAGCTGTGCTGAAGGGAGGGCATCAATGCAGGCTCCAGAATAGGTCCATCTGTATTTGCTTGGGGTTAGATTGTGCAGATACCCCACAGTAGAGGGCTTGCAGCTATCTAACATTGGGTGATAGAATTCAGGAGCACTGGCTATATCATTTAGACTATCAATGTCTCTAATTCTTTTTTTTTTTATATTGATTTGGCCTTCTCAAGGGTTAATTGACCTAAATGTTAAGCAGAAAGGCCAAGATCGCAAAGTTCTTCTATACAGATATGGTCCCAGCGAGATTGGTAGCTGTCTGACAACAGTAGAGGCATCAGGGCTGTTGATTCAATCTCCTGAGATTAGAATCTTGGTCCAGGCCTGGGCCTTAATGCTTAGCATGTTAGCTTCAAGTCTCAAGACTGCACTAGGGGTGCATTTTGGGGTACTGAACAAAGTCCTAAGGAAATTTGCTTGGATGGTTTCATAAGCCCTTAGGTTTATGTATTAGCCAAGTTGTATCCCAACAGTAGTTGGGCAACTGTTTTAGCCATAAACCATTTGATTGTTGCTGGAATGTAATTTGCCCCTGTTGCCTATAAACTTTAGTTATTGCTAGTGTGCTCTTTTGGGCAGTAGAAGTGGTGTAATTTACCTGGGCTGTTAATTTCCTAGACGCCTGAAATACTATGCCCAGGTATTTAAAATATTTGACTTGCTCTAATTCTTGGGAAGTCCATTAGTGCCTTTGTCTTTTGTTGAAAAAAATAAACTTTAGATTTATCATAGTTGATTATTAATTGTTCCTCATTACAGTAGGATACCAGGGTTCTTAGTACCCACTTCATGCCCACAGAAGACAAGGAGAGAACAACTGCATTGTCAGTGTAGAGTAGAATTGGGAGTTGTCTGTCAGCTAATTTAGGTGTGTGGATATCAACTCTCTGAAGGGTTTTAATCAGAGAGTTGATATATATGTTAAAAAGCAATTGTGCTAAAATACATCATTGTTTCACCCCCTTGACAGTCTGGATAAAGTCAGAAAGGTCCCCTCCCCAGTTACATCTTACTCTAAGGCCAGTTTTATTGTATAACTTATGAATTAGGAGCAAGAGTCTTGTCTATAGAGGATCTGCTCAGAATGTCCCAGAGTTTAACCCTTAAGATATTATCAAAAACTGCCTTGAATTCAGTGAAGGCTGCATATAGATTCAAGTCAGAGTGGTTTGTATATTTGTCTGCCAGATGTTGAAGCATTAGGCAATGGAAGTGAGATTAGCGCCGTCCCTCTTAACATTCCCTAAGTCCCTCAAGACCTGGCTATGTGATCAGGCCGGGGAGATTTTATGATGGTTCCCTTATTAATTTTATCCCATCCTGTTTTGTGTGTTTTTACTGTTTTTTATATGTAGTTATTTTTATGTAGTTATTTTTTGAATTGTTGCATGCCATCCAGAGTCACCTTGTGTGAGATGGGCAGCTATATAAATATAATAAACAAACAAACAAATAGTGCTGCATCCCAATTGAAACCCTGCTTGCTCAGGGTTGATTATTTCCTTATCTATTACCCAGGTTTGGAGTTTGGTGAATAGATACCTGGCATATAGTTTACTAATGATGTTCAATAAACTAATTGGCCTATAATTAGCTGGGTCATTCCTATCACCCTTTTTATATAAGAGAACATTTATAGCTTCCCCCCAGTCCTCTGGAATCTTAGCTGTGTGGTTAACATATGAAAAGAAGGAGGCCAGTACAAGGACCCAACAATTTGAATTGGATTTAATTAGCTCATGGGGATACGGTCACTCCTGGGGGCTTTACCATACTTCAGCTGGTTAATGGGATTTTTAACTTCCTTGCATGTGACTGAGAAAAAAGGTACATTCATCACATAGGTGTTAGCGTATGGATCACAATAAAGGACTTGGAAGTGATGTATCCAAGTACTTGAGGGGATGCTACATTGCAATCGTGTAATGGTGTTATGGGAACAATTTGTTATAGTCTGCCAGAATAGGGAAGGATTTTTAGACTTTGTAGCTTCTATTAGCTGTGACCATTTTTTTCTTCTTATCTTGGTTTGTTTGTTTGTTTTTCCTTTCTGAGCAAAGCCTTATCTTGTCTTTTCTGCTCCTTTAAAATTTGGTTGGAATCTGGTGAATTGGCCTTCAGCAAGATAGCATATGATTCCAATAATGCAGCTTTGGCAGCAATGCAAGATTTGTCAAACCAACTCCTAGAGTGCCATCCCCTCCTGATTGGGTTGGTATTTGCCTTCATTACAAAAGGTTGGAGCTTAGCTATGAGATTGTAATATACATCAGGTATTCTGGTACACAGTTGGGTCTGAGTGTCCCCAAAGTAACAGAGCGTTGAAAAATATGCACTTCCTTCCTCTGAGTGAAACCATTGGGCTATCCTATTTTCAAGGGAGCCATTCCATCTGACCTGGTAAGAGCTGCCTCCCATCAGGCTTTTTAAACAGGCCTTAACTAGGTTCCTAATTAGGCCTTGTCTAAATTTGCAAGTGAAAGGTGGTGCTTTCAGGCCTAGGGACTATGCCAGAGTACTTAAGGTAAGGAGCCAGTTCTCTAGAAATTATTAAATAATCTATGGTGGATAACTTGTGAGCTGTCCAAAATGGATATTGCCCAGGGAAATAATTTTGGACAGAGCCATTTAACATTTGTAGGTTAAGCCTATTTATGAGATGTAGCAACCTAAAGCTAGCTAGGTTATATTCTGTATCTTTGAAGGATCTCAGCATAAATGGTGGTTCAATTACTTCTTCATGTATTAAAACGTTCATAGAGAGGTTTTGAAATGTTCACAGAGAGCTTCATCATTACAACCAGCTCTTGCATTGAAATCCCTACCTATTCGGATATACTGTATGCACCAGAGAACTTATTCAGGCAAAGAGTGAGGAAAGAATCAACCTGGTTCCAGGTTTGGGTGACCTGTGAAAAGAGCTGCTAAGGAGGAAGGTAGAAATTAAAACACAGTAAGGAAAATTGGTCAAAGGCTTAGAAAGCTGATACAGCATTCTCAAAATGAGGTAGTAGCACAATAGACAAGCAGTACTACACTGCCTCTCACAACTCCTTCACCATAGAGTATATTCCAATGAGCTTATAGAAAATTCCTGGCTTCCCAGTTGGCATGGACTCAAAAGAATAGGCATTTCATGCTCCCTTCAGTGATTTTTAGACTTAGAAATTTTGTAAGGGGATTTCAAATCATGCCTATACATGTCTTTCACAATAGCAGTGTATGGCCTCCGCTAAATTCTGGGAGGAGAGCCAAGCCTATGAGGGAGGATGGCATAAGCCCCAGCGTTCATAGTCTCAGCCAGCAACTATCTACACCACAGAGTGTTCCACCAACTCCAAGGTCAGGACCAGATAAGGACAGGAGGCACAACACCTTTGATTTAATTAAAGGGAAGATATAGACATCAGTTGACCCTATGTCAGGCCCAGCCCAAGAACGACAACGAGGCAGTCCAGTCCAGTTCAGTTCCTTTATTAGCTTGCACCTGATAGACAGAATCTCGCCAGACTAAACCTATGCTAAAGCAACTAGTGGCTGTACCCTGTGAGACTCTAAGGAGGGGCCAGTCTCAGCTTCTTCACCTTGTCATGGTCCTGCTGTGGGCTGAAGAAGCACTTGCTCAGGACTGCTCCCCCTCCCTCCTGGTAACCTTGATCCTCCATTCCAGTATTCTTCTCACACATGCCTTCCATTAGATCCTATGGAGGATGAGGAAGAACTAGCTCAGTTGTTTGGCACTCTTTCTGCAGAAGAACAGCAAACAATTATATGCAAACCTGGGGCAGTTAAATCAATGCTTCAGTCAGTGACTGCTGCAACTGAGTCCTTCAACACTTTATTGCCCCCCAGCTGTCCTCCTGTTGAAATGCTGACAAGTTCATTCTCTGAATGTTTAACAGCCCCAAAAAACAAAAAAAGAAGGCACTGCAGCCCAAAACTCATTCAGAGGAATGAAGGGAACATCAAGTTGATCAATGTAACACAATCCTTCTGTAACCTCCCAAATGATCAGCCCACAGTTGATAATACCTTACAAATGGACTCTAAAGAACAGACTAGTCAAACTGCAGCTCCATCCCCACTGGCTCTCTCTGTATGGATCCTGATTCTATTCATCCAATGGCCGCTGCATCTACCAGGTGCTATTTCTCCTTGGTCTATTTATAGCTTCCAACTTATATGTTCTGTCTTCTAAATCTCTTGATCCGCAACTCCTCAGCTGCCACTCTTCCTTTATATTCTCTTCTCAACTCATCGGTTTTCAGCAGGTTGCACAATTTTGGTTTTACCAGGACCATTTCATTGGCCTTTTATACTTACTAGTTAAATGCCCCTTCAGTCTTTGTTTTCTTGGACATCTTCCTATGGGATGAAATATGCTCAGGTTTTCATTCCTCTGAATTTACACTTAGAGCTGTGTACAAAACACCTCAGCTAGCACATTCTGCCCACGGCATCATTTCTCCCTTTTGATTGACGCTTGAATTACACTCTTGTCAATTGCCTCACAAAAAATTCAGAGAAAATATCCTTACAATCATTAACCATATAAATGCCAGTGAGAATGAAATACAGTCATCCCAACTTGTTTATCCCAATTGTTTGAGATGCCACATGTCTTCCACTGGAAAAATTCCATGTTGTTTCATTGTTACTTTTCTTGTCTTGACTGTTGATTGAGACTTCTAGCTAAAATAAAATGGCATCTGACATTGTCCTGGAAGTTGTATAAGAGGCTTTGAGAGGCCAAGAAGACATTGTTTTGACACTATTGGGATTAATGTGTCATCTTTTTTTAAGAGTTCTGTTCAAATGAGTCACATAAATCCTTCTCAAGTAGCAACATATCAGCATTTATTACACTAAGCAAGAAAACCAACCAGAAGATTCAATACATTTCCTGAGGTGTATGTACAGAATTTTTTAAAATGTGATATTTTTGTATGTGACATTTTGTAGTTGAAAAAACTTAAAAATGAAAATCATCTCAACATGTATAAAGGTGCTTATTTATGTAGAAAAATTTGTAAATTGGAGCCTTTTTTTTGTCAGTGACTTAAAAAAATCAGTTCAGTAGCATACTTATTTATCTAGATTTTACTGGGCTACACATTTAGAAATTTATAGTTCAAATCCTACCCCTGCCATAAAGTCACTAAAAATTACTAGAGAGAGAGAACTGGTTGCCAAAACATATACATATTTTGAGGATTCATATATACTTTTCATTTAAGAAAGAAAACATATTTCCTTTTCTTTCTTTTTTTAATTTCATTATTGAATGTTTACTGAATATTGACCTCCCTCCTGTCTTAGGTCTACCAGAACCAAAGAAAGAATCTGTATTTCAGGGACTTGGAATAGAAGAAGGATTTTATACATCAAAAGATTTCCTGCCACTGGTGTCTATGGCAAGTAAACCAGGTATCTATTTTATTTTATTATATTTTATTATGTGTGCGCAATATTTATATGTCATCATTTGATATGATTGATATGACACATTGCATAATGCATTAAGATCCATTCTAATTCCAAAACAATTAAAAGAACCAACATTTGAAAGAAATACAAAATAAGCAAGGCAAAGAATTAGACTTCATTATAGTTCAATAGCACATAGCATGCCTTTCTCCAATTTCATCCTTGCCAAATGTACTGGAGTATTAACTATCATCATCCCCAGTTAGTTCCTGTGCAGAAAAAAGAACCATGTATTTCTTACCAGTTTCAGTGCAATTTGATGAAAAAGAATTTGTCACTAAAATTTCTTTCAAAGAAGAAAATAATTTTGATGAACTTTTGATAGATACAATGTAGTTTCTTGCACTTACTCAGTTAAGTGGCCAAGGGGTGAGAATGAATGTCTTGTCTTTAATTCTGTAGTTCTTTTTCCAGCAGGCTGCAGCATCTCTGGTTATTTATGCTTCAGTTAAGTCTCAGAGAAAGATATCATGAAGGGATTCCTCTCCTTGGGCCTTTTCGGAGTGGGAAGTTTGAACAGCCAAAGTGGCTGCCGTATAATAGAAAGATTTGTAAAAGAAAACAACAGACCATTGGGGATCATTAGGAAAGGAATTGAACATAAACTGCCGGTGCTTTAATGCCCATTATATAGAGCTGCATAGTGTGTACAGTTCTGGTCATCACACTGGAAAAAGTGTAGAAAAACACAACCAAAATGATCAGAGAAAAGGTTAGATTATTTGGGATTCTTTAGTTTAGAAAAAAAAGATGACAGAGGAAACATGACTGAGGTATATAAAATCATGCATGGCATGGAAAAAGTAAAAGGCTTTTTTTTCTATCTCTAAAAAGATACTAGAACTATGAATTGTCTAATCAAACTGATTAGGAGTTCTAGAACAATCAAAACACAACATTTCTTCATAGAGCACATAATTAACTTCCAAAAGTATTTACTAGAAGATGTGCTGAAGATTGATAGTTGGGATTATTTTAAAATGGGATTGCTTAAATTCATGAGGAACAGGCATCTTGGAGTCTTTTAGCCTTGAAGATGTGCCCTCTGGGTTGGGGGCAGCATGCCGCCAACTAATAGTTGCAGGGGAACAACACTAGGAAACAGGTACATCACTATCTTCTGCTTGCTATCTGGTTGGCACAATGAGAGAGAAAAAAATGCTAAAATGGGGGTGATCCAACAGGACTATACTTATGTTCCCATGCTCTTAACAGTAGTACGTTCTGCCACCTCTCACAAAACAGTAAACTGGAAAACTCTTCCAGTTTAAATCCTGAAGGATCCTCTGAATTAAGGATGGCAACAATAAGAGGAGCAGTAAAGTAGAATCAATTGCTCCATTTCGCTTTTGAGAGAAGACAGATGCAAAATAGGAGTTAATAAAATCTGCCTTCTCACACTACTCATGATCAGTTCACCACTTTCTCCTCACTGCTTTTTGTGAGCTACATTGATTTTTTTTGCTGGCCTCCATTTTTTTTTCCTCCCCATTGGAATTTTTTGTAATTCTGTTTTTATTATCTTCTTTAGGAACTCCCACCTGTCCATGAGCTCCTCCTCCTGTTATCAAGAATTGTTCTTGTGCCTTTTTCCATGCTCTGATTCTGATTTTTCTTAGACTGATTTAAGAGGATGCACATTCTCCATTTAAAAAGTGTACAAGTCTTTATCTAATATTCTTACTTCATGGTTTTCATTCCCAACTCCTACAGGATTCATATGAAAGCCTCCTAACCAAAACGTGTTTTTACCAGTCCTCAATTCATACCAACAGTCCATCATCTAGATTTCTCAGACCATAGTTCCAGAAACAAAATCTCTCCCACCCACATTATTTGTATGGCCAGACATTGACTTGAATATTTTGGTCCCTGCCATGGATTGCAAGGATGGGTGAGTCCACTTGAGCTCCCAAAGCCTTTAGCTTTCAGTTTTTAAAAGTCTGCGGTGATATATTTATAGCTGTGCTTTGCAGGAAAGGATAATTGTCAGTGGATTTGTTAAGTTTTGAAAGTTGTTCTATTGTGTCCTTGCTCTTAGCAGAGACACACACACATTTATTATTATTTTTAAAAGCAAATAAATAAATAAAGACACATGCCCTTTACAAGCCAGCGGGTCCAGCTGATGTATCTTTTTTCAGGTCCTCATAATAGGATGAAAGGGATCCAGATAGCCAATTATACATCTCTGCCCCTGGCGAAGTAAGTGATGATGTGGAAGCCTTATCCCGGTGCCTGGAGGCTGTGATGGGGATGGGGAAAAACAGGCTTCAACTGAACGCTGGCAAGACTGAGTAGCTTTGGGTTTTGGGGCCTTCTGGTACTACAGCTATGCCATCTTTGGTACTGAATGGAGTCACACTGCCCCAGACAGACCTGTGTGCAGTCTGGGAGTCCTCCAAGAGCAGGTGGCAGTCGTGGCTAGGAGGACCTTTGCACAGCTTCATGTTGTGTGCCAGTTTGCACCCATTCCTAGATCAGAGGGACTTACTCACTGTCACTCATGTCCTAGTCATCTCCCATTTGGATTTCTGTAATGTGCTCTACACGGAGCTGCCCTTAAAGAGTATCTGGAAGCTTCACCTGGTGCAAAATGCAGTGGCACAGGCAGTTATGTGCGCCCCTAGGGCAGTACATGTTACACCTCTGCTCTGCAAGCTGCATTGGTTGCCAGTTTGCTTCCAGATCCAATTCAAGGTGCTGGTTTTGATCTTTAAAGCCTTTCATGGCATGGGGCCAGGTTACCTGAGGGACTGCCTCTCCCCGATTACATCTGCCCGTCCCATCAGGTCTGGCAGAGAACACATGCTGCGTGTCCCGTCTGCCAGGGAATTACATTTGGTGGGTCCCAGGAGGTGGGCCTTGTCTGTTGTGGCACCCACCTTGTGGGATCTTCTTCCCCTAGAAGTAAGATTAGCTCCATCCCTCTTAACATTCCAGAAGTCCCTCAAGGCCTGGCTATGTGATCAGGCCTGGGGGTTCTAGGGGACTGGGAGATTTCGTGATGGCTCCCCTATTAATATTATCCCCTCCTGTTTTGTGTGCTTTTCTAGTTTTTTACTTATAATTGTTTTTAAGTATTCTTTTTAATTCTTGTACGCTGCCCAGAGTCACTTTATGTGAGATGGACGGCTATATAAATACGATAAGTAAATAAATAAAATAAATAAATATCAAGTCACTAGCTATCACAGCTCTTCTTTTTGCTTTCTTAAAGGCACACCTGCAACTTTTCTGCCCTTTAGGCAGGATCCACCATCCTGTTTCTGGTTCTGCAGTATCTTTTCTGAACACTCATAGTTTCTTTCATCTACAAGAATCTGAAAACTGTTTTTGAGTTCTAGCAGTGCAGAATATTTTCTCTTCCCTGCTCCTGTCACCCATTGGGCTTCTTTCTTTATTTATATCTTTTCCCTGTGGAAGTTTGCTTCCACTGTCCATTCCCTTTCTCATTAAGGATTGCTAAAAGCTTGCATTTCCTGCAAATATATATCTATTTGTTTTCTGGCAGGAAGTCACTAATGCCAGAAGTATTGAAAGCCACACTTGCAAACTTTTGTCTTCTTTTTCTTTTTCTTTTCTCAGGATCTCATATTAGCCAAGTACTTGAGTCTTGACTTACAACATTTGTTAGGGACTCTCATTAAAATTGTTACCTTTCTGTATTCACTCAGTGAGCTTGTTGCCTGGGACTGGGCTGTCTTATATTCCTCTTACAGTCTCTGTTTACTCAGCAAGAAGCAATCGTCCCATCACCCACAATGGGCAATCAGTTCTCAACACATTTCTTGCAATCAGCACCTATTCAGGAGACAGCCTTTCATCTTTCATAGCTCAGCAAAGGCTTCCTCATGACCCTATAGAAGCTCACTATATTAAAAGGCTCCAGTACATATGAACAGGGACAATCATAGGAAAGACAGATGTCCATTAGGCATCCTACAAATGTCCTATTTTAGACACCAGTATGAATAAAGAAGATATGTTAGTATCAATCATATAGAACTAGTAGATCAAAAAGAACGGCCGCTCAGGTTGTTCCAAGATTTCCTAGGAACCATTATATGAATCCAGGTTTGTTATAGCTCTGGTCTTAAAATAGATGTACATAGACAGACTTTTGCCTGATTGTCAGACAAATATTTTAATATATTTATTTTAAAACTTATATGGCCATCTATACATGTTAATCCAGGCAGATTAAACCTGATTTAAGCATTACATTCATCCTTTTGAATGTGAAACTGCCAAAAACTTCATCCATTTGGGGTGATTTTACATGGTAATATATGTAAATAAAATATGTAAACCTCATGGATAGACTACATGGAAAATCTTTACCATACCAGTTGTAGTGATGACCCAAAGTAAATATTAGCGTAGATGTATTCCAGTTCACTACACTAGTTCCAAAATGCTGAGTAATTTACATGTATAGTATATATTGTTTTAATTGGCTCTAGGATCCCGTAGCATGAGAAGTTCTAGAAATATTTCAAAAAAGAAAAACAAATTAAGTGCCTCCCAGATGAAATTAGTAAATATTTGGCATAGCCCCCTAAAATCCTGTTTTGTTCGTATAAAATGAGAGTATCTAAAATATGCTTTCTGTATGTATTTTTGTTAGTAAATTTTACTTTATTATTACTTTATATAGACTCAACTGAATGCTTTTTGTTCTTAAAAAAATGATATTTGAGGTTCACTTGTTGTGAAAATTCATGACTGGCAGAGCACAAAGTGAAGAATTACAGACCATTGATGATATGGTAAAAACATACTCTTCTGAAGGAAAATATCAAAGGCACCTTTAGGTTATAGGTTTATGTTATTTATGGTATCATTTCAAAAATCACAGTAATTAGTTTAATCATTTAGAAAGTAAAACAACATTGGAATGATTTTAAAGTTGTTTTCCAGTTTTTCTTAATTTTCTGAACAGTACTAGACACCGGCTTATCTGTACCGTGTAAATTTTTATATTTCTCTACATAACTTTTTTTTTTAAATAAGAAAAGTGAGAAATAAATCTGGAAATATTCAGAATTATTCTAAAGACTGTAATAATCTTAAATTTCTTTCCAGTTATAAACATCAACACTCATAAATTGCGGTATAATGGCTAAAATTCAGGCTGTGTCCCTGGATATTTAAACGAAGGTTTATCTGTACTGCACATGGAAGCATATTTTTAAGGACTTAAGGGCTTATATCTCTTTGACCTTCTGTTCAGAACACTTTACCAACATGAATAAACTAGTTGAGGGAAATGTGTCATAAGACAGAACTATAAGGAAGGAATCCCAGATGTGTGTTAAAAGAATCCACTGATCAGAAAGAAAAAAACCTATGTAAGCCAGTATTCTGTTTCCAGAGTGAGCAACCAGATGTCTTTCAGAAGCCCACAGATACAATAACTTTGTATACCCCCAACAATTGCTATAAGAGATTTCATGATGTGTGTAAAACAATGTTATATTTCCCTTGAACTGACTAATCTGAGCATTTTGAGGTGATTCATCTGTTTCCAGAAGTTTATCTTCCAGAACAGGAAGTGATACATGGTGTTCCAGTGCAATCTGGCCCTGAAATGGGGAACATTAATTCTAGGAATAGACATGCAGTTTTACATATGCCTGCAAAATGATTTTGAGACTAAAAGTGATATCATGAATAGTGGACGTTAATAGCCTTTCCTCCTTGAATTTCTCTAATTCCCTTTTAAATGTGGTCTGATTAAACACTTGTGGGACTATGTTAGATAGAATCTGGAGTAGAAACCAGTGTTGATAAAAGATAGACTCCACTGATAGACAGAACGTCTTGCAACATTAATGGATTTTTCTCCTTTTTCATTTCTCAAATAATTTTGATGCTGACAAGAGAGGAGTCAAAGGCTTAATTTTTTGAACACAAAGATCTTGAATCAGTTGCATTCAATCTGACAAGGCCCTACAATTTCTTCTCTTTTTTTCAAGTGCACTATACTTTATTTCCTGCCAAGACAGGAAGGCAACGCTACTAAAGGTACTGACTATGAAATTACATGTATGAGCATATCTTAAAAGTGGGAATAAAACTCTCAATGAAGCAGAATAATTTGATAGTGACTCTCCATGCTTGGAAACTGCAAGATGCAATTTTACACTGCTTTGAGTACAAGTGTCCTTTGAGCTGTCATGCAGAAATAGTTTTTTCTCCTTGAAAATGGGGTTTTCCTTTCATCATTCAGGAATATGCGGCTGTCGCTCTTCATTGCCATCAATACAGGGAACAGTGATTGTTCTTGGAGCAGGCGATACTGCCTTTGATTGTGCAACATCAGCTTTGCGCTGTGGAGCTCGCCGTGTTTTTGTGGTCTTCAGAAAAGGATTTACTAATATACGGGCTGTCCCCGAGGAGGTAAATTTCACAAAATTGAAGGGAAATATTAATAAAAATGCTTTAAAATATAAAATGCTGATTTATTATTATGTTGCTCAGGCCAAACTACATATTGTACATAGTCTTGTGCAATATCTCTGTAATTTTAAAAATAGAACAAAACGAAGCAAAAAACCAAGTAACAGCTGTTGCAGACAAAGAAAGACCATATCACACAGCAGAATGAGGGCTGGCTTACAAGCAAAGCACCATCAGTGTTTGTTCCCTGTCCTGATCGTTCTTTCACGCTACTGGGTAGAAATAAAAAGAAGTAGTGCTGTTGAGAGGGTTGGAAACAATCCAGTCTTAAACCCCTGGAAAATATCTCACTTCATCTTTTCTACATGTAGCCCTGGAAAACCAAATTCAGAAAGTGCTGGTCATGTTGATTCTTTCACAGTCAGTAGCAAAATAAAGTATCACATTTGTCATTATATATGACATTGATTACATTACATTACATTACATTATATTATATTATATTTATATATAATATAGTATAGTATATAGGATAGTATATATGATGAATATATAGAATATACTACATATTGTACACATACAGGTTAGTTTTACAGTCATATGCATATAGTATATAGTATAGTATATATATTGAATATATAGAATATATTACATATCTGACAAATATATGATATGTGTTGGTGTACACACACACACAGAGTTTAATATTGAAATTGAATAGAGCAGAATATTCAAGTCCTTCACCATACTTTTCTCACTTTGTAATTTATAGACTTTCCTGGTAAGGTTGTTCATACTTTTTGGTCAGTGTGAATTTTCAAGGATTTTGATCTACTCAATACTACAATAATGTGTGAATTTAAGCACATTTGTAATTCAACTTCCTTGTTTTTTCCAAAATTTCTTAGGTTTGAAAACTTACTAAAGTACATAAAAATGTACGTTAGAAAAAAAATGTAGAAGAGAACCCTGAAGGAAGACAAGTGATACTGATACAGATCAGACTTGAACATCCTGATATGACAGTTCATTCTAGAGTTAATTCAACTTGCTACCTATCAAATGATGAGGACTCTTTAAATGTGAAGGAACTACATGTGTAGCTGAGATGAAGAAAGTGCCCAGTTTCCATGAACACACCCAAGTTTAGCAAGCCTGTAATTTAAAGGATTCTGGAATTGTGTTGGCTCATGATCCAAATAAATCTGTGACTTTAGACAATACATATCTTATTTTATTTTTATTTGTTAATTTATATCCCATCTTTCCTCTAGGAGTTCAAAGAGGTATATATCACATTCTCTTCTCTGATTCTGCGCCCCCCCCCAAATTGGGAGGTAGATAGGGCTGAGAAAAAGTTGCTAATTCAAAGTCACTCAAGGGGCTTCCATGCCAGAGTGTGTACTTGAATCTGGGTCTCCCAGTCTTAGTGTAACACCATTAATCATTATTCCATGCTTGCTCATTTTTTTGATGAGTTGGTTTACTTCTGTGACATAACTGTAAAACCTGGCCTTTTGGTAAAGAACATTTGAGTGCAGGGACACTCCTATTATATCTATATCTATATCTACTGTATATTTATCTATCTATATCCCTGCCTGATGCAATAATATATACAACTTCCAGGTGTATCTGAAGAACAGCCAGAAATTGTAGATGTATATGTGAAATAATAGATATCTTTAGAAATTAAAATGTTGAATTTAGGAGTAAAATGCACATATTTCAAACTATAACTTAATTTGGAATTAACTTCGCAGTTCCAGTAAACATCTACATATACTGAGCTGCTGATTGGCAGTTTATAATCATTTGTTTTATTATGAAAGCTTTTTAGTTTCAGTTTTAATTATTGCAATGTGATAGAGTGTCTTTGCTGTAATTTATGTGCTACATACCATGAATTACTGCATAATTTACATTAATGAGACACTGAATATGCCCCAGCTAGAAAATATATGGGGAAATATCCCACTCCCTTCAGTAATAGATACACAGGGGAGACAGAGGTAACTTAAAGAAAGAAAGATTTCAAGATACACAGTTCATATTTTGAAGTGTTTGTCATAGTATTAAAATTTAGGGAAAGATTATTTGGAACAAGTATAATAAATACATTAATTTATTCAGCACCACTCTAATTGCATCCCACTGGTCTTTGTTTGTATAACTTCCCTCTCACAGGAGAATAAATATTGTTTGCAAATGACAAGCTTTCCCCCCTAAAATATTAACTAACTTTAGTTTCCAATATCTATTGCAACAAATACCCTAGTCCTCTACAAACAATTCAGTCAGCAAAATCAAAAAAATTCCAAATATGGAATATGACTGAACCCAACTTTTATGCATCTCATGGACAAAAGCCATTAGAGCATGACACCTTTAACTATAGTGTCCTAATTGCTATTGTGATTATATATCACCCTTTTTATTAGTACAGTTATAATTTCCACATCATAAGTGAAAAGAAACAGAACACAATGAGCCACAATATTTTATTCTATTAAAAGATTTTAAGTTCCATACCCAATTTGCCATCCTCTTTTTGTTATGTGCCCATTTTTTCCCTGAAAACTTTTCTATGCTGTGTTAACACTGAAATAATTAGCAACTTGTATGTTTGCAACAAAATGCTTTCCCGGTTGCCAGGCCTTTCACAGCAAGCCAGATGAGAAAACATTATGGAAGAAAAATAATTGGTTGCTTAGAGAGATGGAGGGAAGGGGGGGACTTTGTTTCTTTATCTTATCTGTATTGCTTGGCAAGGGTCATCATCCTTCCTATTCCCCCTTCTTCTTCATTAATATGGAGAGTGGAGAAATAGGAATAGCTGGCCAGGCAGCTGCTGGAAGTAACTGGGTAGGAAAATGCTAACAGCCCTTTCCTTGTCCCTATTCAACGTTTATAATCCCAGCTGGCCAAAATAATGTTGCTGCCTTAAGTAGAGGTGAAGATTGTGTTCCGTCCACATTTCACACAATGAAGCCAATTGATTAGTATTCAAATCTTACCTCATTGTCAGTTGAGAGTAGTGGTATAATGGTTAAAGTGCTAGATGAGAGGGGATCAGGTTCAAGTGCAATCATGAAAACTCCCTTAATGACTGACCCAACCACTATTTCTCTGTCTAACCCTTCCTATTTATTTATGTATTAGTTAAATTTATATAGCCATCCATCTCACTACTTTGACACTGGGCAGCTTACAAATACAAAAACAATCAGAGAAATATAACCACAAAAATCATTCAAAACAATAAAAACTATTAAAAACCATAAACACATAATCGGTGAGACAACACAATTCATTTTCCTAACAGGCTCTCCACTAACCTCACTGGATCCGCAAGCCAGATGACAATGCCATGTCTTCAGGCTTTTCTGGAAGGTCAGGGCCAATCTCACCTCAAGGGGAATTATGCTCCTTTTTTCCCCCATCCCAATCTAGTTTATAATCCTGACAGCTCTGGTGGTCTCCCACTAAGTACTAACCAGGGATCTGACCTTACCTAGCATTTGTGAGATCAACCACGGTTGGCTACACAGTGCCATCAGGTGTGAATTACCCTTAATTGTTTCAGGGTTTTTGTTGTTGTTGTTTTGCTCAAAGTAAAAAAATGCATTGTGGATATAGAGGGCTGTGTGCCTGATTTTTTTTTTTCTCTTCAGTTGTTACCTCATTGTAGCAATTTCAAGAAATGCAGCTACTAGAATGTTCATCCTCCCAAGTTCAGGAATTGGTCTTATGTGATGTCATCTTTCTGGAGCTATTTCAAATTGTGGCCTCATATATCACACATTCTCCTGTTTTACTCCAAATTATGCATTGCTGTTAAGCTGGCAAAAAAATAGATATACATCTTTGAAAATTTCATTTTAGTAAAAAAAATAAATAAATCTAAATTGTTTTCTTTCCTTGGGGGGAGTGGTAGCTGTCAAGTACTTTCAGAAATGCTGTTCAGAAAGGATGGATACTGAAATTCAGGGCAATGCACAGTTCTATACTCTGTTATCCAAAGAAATTAATCAAATTTGCTCTGCTGTTGTCCTTCCTTGCAATAGTAGTTCTAGGTAGAGCTTGGATATTAGTTTCTACTTCTGTGCTCAGCTCTATATGTAGCTTTATGTTTCTTTCTATCAGCTCTCAAAGAAATCCAACAGAAGTGGGAAATTACAAGTTACGTTTCACTGCTTATGTTTGTAACCACTACTATTTTTATGACATCACTACTGATAATAGAATCATAGAGTTGGAAGGGACCTTAGAAGTCATCTGGTCCACTAGAACATGTCTGACCGATGGTCATCCAGCCTCTGTTTGAAGACCTCTAAGAACACCTATGTATACATTTTAAAGGGAGATATCTACAAAAAGAAAGTGATGAGCAAAAGCTTTATTCAACAAAGTGTTGTGAGAGGCTAGGATCCATTATTTAAGGGATTTCTGAAGAAATAGCCCCCATTCCCCCCAAACTGGGAATGGTCCCTTTTAGCTTCAGTTCAGTTCCTTACTGTGATGGAATGTGAGGGTGACCCTGGAAGACGGCCAAAAGAGATGCAGTCTAGGGAACGATCAGATAAAAGAGAAAGGACTCTGCAACAGAGTAATGGCCAGAGAAAGAAACTTAGGAAGGACCCACCCTAACTACTCAGGTGGTAAACAGGGAGGGTGGGAGATTAGTACTTTCAAACTTGCAAGATTGATGTCAGCCTTCCCAGGTAAACCAGACAGGAAAACAACTAGATGAGCTAATTCTACTTTATTGTAAGGCTACATTTACAGAATCTTGCAAGTCTGAAAGTACAAATCTCCCGCCATTTCTTTTACAGCCTGAGAAGTTAGGGAGGTTTCTTTCTGAGTTTCTTTCACTGGCCATTACTCTGTTGTGGACTCCTTTCTCTTTTATCTGATCGTTCCCTAGGCTGTATCTCTTCTCCCTGTCTTCCAAGGTCACCCTCACATTCCATCACACTTACCTAGATACGTTCAAATATCATGTTGGTCTGTAAAGATACTATTCTCTAGTTGAGAAAACCTTTAATAAATCCCAATTTTTCTCTTAATTAGTGAGGTATAATTCATGATATAGCAATAGATATTTGGGAGAAAGGAGAGTTGAAAGTAGATCATGCCAATTTGCCATTCTCAACCACAAAACAAAAATCCTGAGTTTAATTTCTTTAAATACTCTTTTTTGGGGGAAATCAGAGAAATTACAGCTATCTGAAATAGGAATGGGTAGAATTATAACCATTTGTCATAGAGGATGAAGCCTTATTAATATGGAATATTTTGAAAGAATGGAAATTAGTAAAAGTAGTTATAAGTTATCTTTCAAATACAAGAGAAGATGAATGAGCAAAATACTTCTGTCCATTTTTCATTATAGGCCTTCCCATATTCAGGCACTGAAATCATTTGTAAATTTTGAGATTTGGACACCTCAGCCAGTAGCTCATAATGAAATTTATGTATGTCTACTTGATTTTTCCAGCATAGATTGGATCGTTTTCTCTTAAATCATTATTATAGTAATGAAGGGTAGCATAATCATTTTTCATAAAATCAAACTAATTTTTGCTTGTAATTTAAAATACAAAAGTCTCCTAACAGATGTTGATAACTAAAAACAATACCCCTCCAGAAAGGTATGGGTGGTACGTATTATTTGATACTGTTTTCATTTAATCAAAATATTATATTATTATATTGTTCAAATATATATATATATCACTTCCTAGTACTGGACTTTGTAGAAAAATTGCAAAGCAAGATTATAAGACCAACAGTTATATATTAAATGCTTCCCTGTAAATCTATACATAATTTTATTTTTCCTCTCCAGATGGAGCTTGCAAGGGAAGAAAAGTGTGAATTTCTACCTTTCCTTTCTCCTCGGAAGGTTGTAATAAAAGGAGGAAAGATTGTTGCTATGGAATTTCTCCGGACTGAGCAAGATGAGGATGGAAATTGGAATGAAGACAAGGAGCAGACTATCCGTCTGAGAGCAGATATAGTGATTAGTGCCTTCGGTTCAACCCTAAATGATCCTAAAGGTATTTCTCAGTCACAAGGGTTATGATCCAGCCAAAATCAAGTACTTAACATTCCAGAGGGAAAGTTAAGCTTATGCCCCCCTTTCCTCATTGCTTAAAAGATATTTAATTAGCTGGATTGTCCCCTGACATGTATTTCATTTATTAAGGCCAAACATGACATCTGAAATGAACACATTTCAAATAGCTGAAAAATATATGTGAAAGAGTACTAGATGTTTAAAAATAAATACATAGCCGATAGGTTTTGTTACTTCATTCATGGATATCATACTTGCTGTGTTACCCCCATCAGTAACCTTAATATGGAAGACCAAGAAATCCATCTTGTTTCATCCAACTTTGCTCCAAACCTAGATGGGTACAAACAAACTTTTGGTAGATACCAGCAGCTTTTTTATTCTTATTATTTTTATTACATTTGTATCCTGCCCTTTCTGTGGGAACTTGAGGTGGAATAATTTATCCTTTAATTTTACCATCACAACAACAGTCCTATGAGATAACAGTCCCAGAGTCACTCAGTGAGTTCTTTACTCAAAGAGTGACTTGAACATAAATATTCCTAAATGAAAACCAAGACCTCAGCCATTGTATTGTACTATATTACACTGTACTGTCTCTGCCTGTGTTTACTTGATTTCCAGTGGCTCAAAACTGTGTACTGACATCACTGCAATAGGTTTCTTTAATCAAGAACGGGCAATATATTGCCCTCTATATATTTAACTTCTAATTCCCATCAGTCATGGTCAGAACAGTTACTGATGAAGGATGATGGGAATTGCATTCCAAACACATCTGGAGGGCCACATGTAGCCTACCCATCTTTCTGAATATCATAATGGTATGATATCTGTTCACAAAGGTCTCTGTAAGAGATGTTCTAGATCTGCAAGCTGAATCCAGAAAAGGAACAACCCCCCCTCCCCGACAACCTGCAATTGCTGCCTTATTAACCTGTATATACAATGGTAGCTGCTTGGAATAACTAGAGAAATGCTTTCTGTCAACAAAGAGGAGGATAAATCTGAATCCCACATACAAGTGGAAATGCTTTAGGAGTCCTAAATAGTATTCTCATCTGCAATAATTTTTTCCTGTGCTCTTTTAAATAAATGAAAATTAAACCAAATGGGCTTCTGATTTGGTTTTATTTTTCTTTTATCACAAAACGAATGCACAATTCTAATGCTGAACATGATGGACCTTTGGAATGATTTAATAGGCTCCTTTTCCTTTCCTTTCTTTTCTTAAGCTTTGCTTCCAGATGCCCCAGCATTTTGTTTCAAAGAGGATTTGATTTATTTATTTGTGGCTGATGTCTGAAAAGAAAAGATACAAGCAACTACATCTGAATCTTAATAGAAGTTCTAAGTGCTAAAGTTTAATTAGATCTTATAAGAGCATATGTGAAAAGCTTGACTACTCCTTAGAAAGTTCACCATATCACTTTGCTAGTATCTATAGTCTCATCCAGCAGTAATGCAATATCAATCAGTTTAGTAGTCTTCCTATGTTTATCCTCTTTTATTGTAGCCCTGGGGTGAACACAGCAACTAATGCTGAATCCAGCAGCATGATTAAATCTCAGCTTTCATTAAAAAAAAGTTTGTGAGATGTTGCAGAGGATCAAATTGACGCTGTGGCTAGCCATAATCAATAGAAAATTTTTGACTGGAAGGTAGCAAGCAGCAGCGATTTCAGGATGTTGGGGGGGGGGGGGGAGTGCAGACATTTGGGTCTGAGATATATTATGACTTTATGGAGGGCCTCTAGGCACAGCCCACCAGAAAATACTGTTCTCTGCCATATGCCAGTTTTCCAGCATATCCTTTGGTACAATGATATTTGATATCTGATGTACTTTGCTGTGCCAATAAACGATGCAGTTTTCATGTTTGTAACATTCAGAGATTATATTTCTGACTATATTTCCAAGGTGGGAGACAAATTCTAAGCAAAATTTAAGTGTTAGGCTAATACAAGATAAAATAATTTAAAGAGGTTGTGTTCTAATTCTTCTATAGTATATTAACCACAGATATTATGCTTGAAGTAGAATATCCCAACACAATGATCTAGAACATCCCCAAAAAGATTTTCCTCCCAAGGACTAACCCCTCTTGAACTGGTGATTCTGGAAATAGTTGCCTGTCATAATTGTCTTACACAATCTAGTTTTCCTGATTACTGTACTGTGTTTCTTTTCACAGTAGTCTAATCAGTCACAACAGGAAACATAGTCATTGTAAATGATAAATATGTATTTATTAGTAGTTTTAAAAATGAATAATGTAAAGTAGCTTTAAAAAGATGAAACAAATGAAATAATATCCACAATACAAATAGCCTGCCACTTTGGTCGATATACATTTCTGAATTGTAAGAATTAATTTTCTTCTTTCCTCTGCATTTCAATTTTCACCTGATTGCCATGGGGACTGCATTTGCTACTAAAATGCCATTCATTGCTTTAGCAATAGTTGTTATTTATATAACATATATAGGAACTCTCCTCTACTCAACTACTGGCCTATCTATTTAGTTTAGTATTATATACACTAACTTGTAGGGTGTTTCTAAGATTGACTGAAAGCCTTGCAGGCACTCTTCAAAGACTCTCCAAAAGTTGCCAGCATGTGTGTATAATCTATAATTACACACAAAATCAGTGCTGCAAAAATTACCCAGGTTGAAGTCAATGGAAGCTTTTTTTCCCTATTGTTATTGCAGGGAAATGGGGCAGAGAATACCATGATCATATAGAAATGTATGATTAACTTATTACTTCATGGTCCAGATGTTCCAATTTCCTTTCTTAAAATTCATATAATTGTTAGATATTTAATATTATGCATATTTAGGATTTCAGTCCAAACCAAAGTTATCCTAAGTAATATATGTTGCTTTGTTTGCTTCCTTTGAAATAACATGAATAGGAAGCAGGATGATACAGAAAACATGTATTGCATGTAATATCTTTTCTGATAAAGTCCCATTAGAAATGACAGAATGTGCATAATTATCACTGATGTTACTTTAAAGAATGATGGAACTGAAAAGACTTACTTAAAATGACTATTTTTTTAGTCTGCATCACATTGGTGAGAATTATGTTAGACAGTTACTTTGAAGCACAATGTGATCATTCTGTAATTATTTTTCCTTTCCCAAATACCTGTAGAAGAATAGGTTTTTCTCCCCTGTGAATAGCTATGCTCAGAGTTTCTGCTTATCATTATTTGCCAGGTTTCACTAGGAGTTGATACCACATATGCTCTTGCTAAGAAACCATTGATAAATCTTAAGTTTGGTACCAGACCTGAGGCAGAATAATGTATTTTATTTCCAATTTACTTATGATAAAGAACCAAATGGAGAAAAATATATCTTCTGCATTGTTTTTTAGGATACAGAAGTGCTTAGTTTTTCGTAAGGGGCCAAACCATCCCTAAATAAGCAAGCCAATATAAATAACATGGACTTTATTTAGATGAGATGGACCCTATTGATTGCAATATCATTTGAGTAGAAAAACAATGTTATTCTGGTAATTAAGACATCATAAAGCAACAAAGTTCAACACCATTTTAGAGTTACTAGTCCTATAGTTTATAATGTAAAAATAAAAAAGGGTGAGTGTTCTCAGGATAAATGCATGTATTATTTTGTAGGGAGAATGATAAATGTATGAATATTCAGTATGGGAATGGATTTAGATTTTCATTCCCAGTGGCAGATCATGGCAGAACAATCATCAGAAATAAAGTCCAGCTACCATTTCTCCTTTTCCAATTAAAAAAAAAATCCAAAGTTGAGGTGGGGGATCATCTCACAGTCAGAATTGTGTTCTTTTCAGGAAAATATCCTGAAGTGAGGTGGATATCCTGTTCCATAGGGAAAGTATTAAAAAACAGATGTAGGTCAATCACAATGACAAGGTTAGAAATAGGAAAAAAAACAGTTATGTTGGGTCCTGGTAGTTATTTTGAAATGAATGAATAGGAAATGAGGAATCCATTAGTCTGCTCTCAACTGTAGGCTTTTTTGCTGTGGTCCCTAGAGACTCTAAGCACTAGTTCCTGTGCATTGAGGGCTAAGTAATCAGAAGGACCACTCATTTCTGAGTAGACTTGTTACCTTTGAATAGATATTCCTTGTAATTAAGCACTGTTGTCTTTCTCGGTTTTCTGACCTTGAGCAAATCTTAATCATCAACTTTTCCTCCTCCCCCTCCCCCTCCCCCACCTCATCTGGGTACTGCTTCCTAGTTTACAAATTTGAAGTTGTTTACATCAAAGCAATACATTAAAACAATTTTAAAAAATGGTCAATTAAAAATTTGTGAGGAAGAAGGAAAATACCAGCAAAACAAACCCATTCATACAGTGAAGGTAAGTCTTTAATAGTCACATTAAAAGTGTAACCCTAAGTGTCTCATGAATTTAGGGTTCCAGAGTGCAGGCATCACCACTAAGGAGGAACTCTGAAGCAATTTGCACGTGCGGAAGACCTCCCCAGATGATGATAGCAATCAACATGGTTTCTAATGGAATAGCTATTGGTCAGATATCCTGGTCCTGAGTTGTTTAGTTCAAAAGCAAAATCCTGAACATGGCTTGGTAGCTAATTGACTGCCAGTTCAATTGCTTCAGTAATGGTGTAACATGCATAACCAAGTGCCCAACTCAGCAATTTGTCTATCACATTCTATACCTGCTGGTGTCCATACCATGGACAGGGATAATCTTAATTTAAGATGACTAGTTGTGAACCAATGTAATTAAACTATCTCTGTCCAGAAAAAGGCCTAATTGATATATCAATAGAAGATAGTACTTGGCAGTCCTACTCCCAGTTTACTTGAGTCTACAATCTATATAATTGTCCTTCCAGATAGAATGCAATTCTTCAGAATAGGCACTCTCACCCTCTCAATTTCTATATGCAGGACCACTCAACTACAAGTTGTTTTGGTTCTTATCTGCGTTGCCACTGTGTCCAGGTATTGGTTCAGAAAATGTATAATCTTTCCTGATTCAGATGCTGATGGAGATGTAGTGGTAAGTCTCATCACCATATTGGTGGCACCTAACCCCCAAATTCCTGATGTCCTCTCCTATTAGGTTCATATAGATGTTTGTCAGCCATATGGGGTTGACCAGATCAGGAAACTGAGTGTACAGAAAAACTAGAACTATATTCTGTTGAGATAGGCTGCCTATATTTTCTCTTCCCTCCCTCTTATACACCAGGGAGTTCGGGGGAGCCAGTTTAAGTCTCTTTTTAATATTTTCCCACCTCCCTGGATTTACATATGCTTCTGCACCTGTTGTAGTCTTAATGGCTTTTGGATGGCTTCCCCAAGATCTTTTCCATGGCTTCCTATAGTGTTACATGGAATTTGAAACAACATAGTACTTTGCAGCACCCTGCAGCAGAGATTCCAGGATGCAGAGGCACAGTCAGAAGCAATTGGTTAGTCAGAAGCAATTGCTTAGACAGAAGCCATGTGTTCTGTTAGATTGTCTCCACCAGCAGCAGAACAACCACTCTCACAGAAATAGTCCTGGAAGATACTATGAGTGATGATATCAGAAGCTGCTGACTGATCAAACAGGATAAAGACAGGACACATTGCTTCTGTCTATTCTCCAGAGAGGGTCATCTATGAGGACCATCAGGCTGAATCCAAGATTTGGGATAGAATCAAGGGGCTTGGTGGAGTTTCAGTCTCTGGGTTGGACTATTGTGATCCATTATGATAATGAGGTCAATCCTAGCAATGCTTTCCATGAGAACCCTGCTTATCATGTTCTTAGCAGTAAACTTCATCTTTGGAGTAGTCTTCCAGAGAGAGCAAGACAATAGAAAGTACTCTCATTATACTTTTTGAGAAGACGGTTTTGATGAATTTGTCCTTGCTCAATAATATAATAAAAAGATCCTGAGAAATGTATCTAATATTATAGGAAAAGCTCCTAAGTATACTTTTTCACATGATTTAATTCCCTAATAAGACAAACCAGGACGGTTTAAAGTCTTAACTTCCCTCCTTCCAAACTTTTCTTTATATATGTCTTTAAAGGAAAAGAACCAAATTAGCTTACTTTGTGGAATTCCTGTTGTTAATACTATTCCTACTATTGCTTTTGTTGTTGTCATCGTTGTCATTCACAAGCAAAGGTTTAAGCTGAAAATTACTATTTTTTCTAGATGTAGTCACAAATATACTGCCAGCTTTCAAGGAAAGAAGGCTATAAGATACATATCAAAAATAACATTAATGAGTTGCAAACGCCAAAATTACAGGAACTTATGAAATTGGTTAAACATAAAATACCATTAAACTGTTTACTGAGGCTTCACAGATATACTGCAGCTAATGAGCATTTCTGCTATTTAAATAAGCCCAAATTGAACACACATTACATGGATACATAATTAGTCGTGGCAGTCAAGCACACACTGTATCACTTTTAAAGCTTTATTTGAGGAATCTTTTCCATTTGATTTGTTTTGCTAATTAAAATATTTTCTGGCTTACCAATATATCTTAATATTACTGGAGTTTGCCTGCCCCCCACAAAGTGGCCTATAATTGGTTGATGTTTTTCCATTTGTGTCTATTTACTCAATGTATATAGCAGTTTGAACTGTAATGTAGTATACAAAACAATTTTACTTCTGTCTTGGTGTCACATCATTTGGTAATATTTATATGCTTCTGTCCATGACCTTTGCAGATTCTGTAACCACCTGTCTCTATGGAATACTTGAAACCTGTCATAAATTGTTGGGATCTCAGTAGAATTCATAGCATGGGATGTTAGTCACCAGATCTCTCCTGACTTTCCTCCAGAATACCCTAGTAATATGGAAGATGCAATGTAGTATATTGTAATGTAATGTAATATATGGGAATAATCACATAGTCATAAAAGTTTGGATCCAAAGTCCTGATGATTCAGTTCAATATCCACCAATATATTAAAAGAAAATCCATGCACGCACTTATGGATCAATTCTGCTGTCAGTTGATTAACTACATGTAAAGATTTTTGTGCTTATTTAAAAAAATTCTCTTTTTGCTCCAGAACACCCAAGATATTTCTTTATCTGTGACATGGGCAGAAATAATAGCTAATCAGGTTTACTTTGAATTCACAGTATCTATTTCTTAGGCAGAGTAGTTCAATGATCTCCCAGCAATGGGAGAAAATACAATTATGCCAACCCAAGATTTTATCTCAAGTTTTCAAAACTTAGAGGAAGACAAAGAGCACTAAGGATCTTGTAAAGTAGATTTAGAGAGAAAAAATGATAACTTGGCCAAGATCACTACTGAATAAGCCTTTTGGCCGAGTAAAGATTTGAATACAAATCTCAGTGGTTTATGTTCTGTACACCAGCTATGGCTATTTAACCAAGTAATGCATTGGTCATGTCATTGGTATGGTACTCTTCAGGAGTCAGAAAGCCAAGCTTTTCTCATAGTATTGGTGGAGTAAAATGAAAAACTCCCATGTATGTCACTTCCTTTGAAAAAGGCACAATTAAGACATAGTTAATAAATTATAATTGATTAAACATTCCTTCTTTCTGCCAACTCTGAACTACAGTCATCAGGCCAGAATGAAGTACCCGTTCAAAATGCAAGAAAATTATTTACAATTCCTTTATTTATTACAAGTGCTTTTTATGCCACTTCAGTAAAAAAAATAAATAAAACTAAGCAGTTTACAAAAGCAATATGCAGTAAAGTATTCAGTACATATAATAACAATAAACATAATAATAAAATCACAGAGACAACAACGGTACCCATATACATCATAGGTACACTGATCAGCTGTTTTTCAATCTCAATTTGTCACTTAAGTAGCCAGCTTTTTGCTAATCTTTTAAATATTAACAGGTGAGGGTGCTGATCTTAACTTCTGGGCAATCTGATTCCACTGGATGCCTCTGACAGGAGTGGGAACTATTAATTTAATTTGTTTACTGGCACACCTTGGATGGGCAGATTCTACTTAGAGTAAGCATTCTTGCAGATACCCAGGCCCCAAATCACGTAGGACTTTTGGAAACAAGCTGGTTGCCAGTGTAGCTCCTGAAGTACTGGTGTTACATAACTGCATCTGGATGTTCCCACTAGCACATGGGTAGTTGCATGCACCAACTGAAGTTCCTAGTTGTTTTCAGGGACAGACCCGTGTAGAATGCATTATAATATTTCAAGAAGTAATGAGAACTTAAATGCTGCCAGTGTCTCCTGTTCCAGGAACAGCTGTCATTAGTGCTCCAGCCAAAACTGAGCAAACTCCCTCCTATCCACAACTTCCTGTTCTAGCAGGAGCTGTGAGTCCAAAATATTCCTGATTGTGGACCATCTTTTGCTGGGGGAGCACAATTCCATTCAAAGCTATTGGAATTATCCCAGCATTGGTTGGTTTCTGGATTAATAGCCACTCCATTTTGTTTATATGAGTCTCACTCTGTTCTTCTCCACACAGATCTTTGCAGCTTCCAGTCACTGGGGCAAGTCTCCTACCATACCTTCCATTCAGTTTGGAACAGCAATGTGTAACTGGTTGTCATCTGCTTATTGATGTTACCATAGTCCAAACCATTGAATAAACTTTTCTGAGATCTTATGTAAATGTTACATAAAATAGGAGACAGCATTGAACCCCAAGGTATCCCATATTGCCAGAGTGTCTTATTTCTCATTCTACCTGTAAAGTTATTGCAACCCCCAGCTTGGAAGGAACAAAGCCACTACAGAATGGTGCCTCCAACCCCTAACCCTTGTAGATGGTCCAGAAAGATATTGTGGCTGATGATATTAAAAGTCACCAAGAGATATAGCAGGATCAGTCGGGCTCACCATAGGTCGCTGGCAAGGACAATGAAAATAGCTTCTGTCCTATGTAGAGTCATGAACTCTGAAAAGGGTCCAGATAATCCATTTCCTCCAAAATTCTTTGTAACTGCCTTCTCACTACCTTCTTTACAACCTTCCCTAAAAAGGGGAAGTTGGAGACTTGCCAGTAATCATCTGGAATGGCTGGATCTGAAGAATCCTCTCAAGGAGGAGGCACACTACAACCTTCTTCAGGGTTATCAATATCTCCTCCTCCGACAGTTATTAGTTCAGCATAGCCAAAACCCAGCTCCTTGTCCCCTCTTTGGTGGTTTGAACAAGCCAGGTAAGGTAGAGGCCTAACCACAGTACTCTGTCTACTTCCTCAGGAGTAACAGGTTCAGATTCTCCCCAGACAACATCACAAGCTGTTATCCCAGTCAACTCTTCAGATTCTGTTCAACCAGCCTCTGATTCTGAGCAGGATTGCTGCTCTGCAGGTGGGAGGATGATACAACAGCAGTATTCCTAGCTTGTCCACCTGAATATGTAGAGGACCTCACATCCATGCATCTGCAGAACAGAGCTTCTGGTGGCCATCAGAAATGCCACTCATCCCCCATTACATTGTCGTTGAGGCTGATGCAGTACCCCAAACCAGGCTGGCATATCTCAGTAAGGGGCACCTTGCGACCTACGTTTTGATAATGTATGCCACTTCTCTCTTTTCATCCACAATTAAATTGTGGATTAAGATGGCTTTATTACAGATAGACCAAGTGATTATCTTAAGGCTATTGAATTAAATCAGCTGTTCTAGATTCAGGAGAAAGCAAAGCTAATCTTTGCAGCTTGCAAATAATTTAGAGATGACCAAATCCATATGTTGCTTTTATTTTATTTTAGTCTACTTTTTTTGCAAGCCCTGGGACTTTAAAGCAGACTAATCACTTATGATCATGAAAATATTTCCAGTTTTAAAATTAAGTGTGGAACAGTTTCTTTTCTTGGTATTTTGTCTAACTCATCAGTATCTTATCTTGGCATTCAGGGGGGAGAGGGGGAGAGAGAGAGAGAGAGAGAGAGAGAGAGAGAGAGATTTGGCTTGACATTATCAGTATTAGCAGCCTATATGGTATTCATATTAATTTGTCATAATAGTTTTTTTTTACTATATCAAAAATGAGATGCAGAACCTAATTATTACTTCCTACTAATGCATTTTGAGATAGTGCCTATGTGAACATCTAATATCCAATGTGTTCTTTCTCTTTTTCGTTGTTCCCAACCAGCTTTTTTCAATGCATTTAGTCATACCATTGAACAGAGCTCTATCTTATCTAATACTTTCTTTTGCATTTTCACTTTGGTATAAGAAAGATGAACTGTTTAGCTTGAGGAAGACAGCCAGCAGTTCTAGAGCTACATGAAGCCCCCAGGTTGTCTGTCTGTTCCCCTGGGAGGTCCTTCTATGTTTGCTGAAAATTGCCAATAATTTGTTTCCACCAATGTGATAAGTGAAACACATCAAAACTGCATTGTTAACACCTAAAAACCAGTACATTTTAGTTAAAAGAAAAAGAGAATACTTCCCAACTTCCCACCTCAAACTGAGCACTGCCCACATATAGGATGAAATCCCACCCAAATCTTAAGTATGGCTCTTGGCAATTGCTTTATAATAAAAACCCTTCTGTTTGTTTCTGTTTTAGTTATCCCATTAGCATAACTGTTAACCACACATACATGCTTAAGAGAGGGGTTTTTTTTTAAAGTATGCAATCAAATTGAGACCAGTCTCTTGAGGTGTTAAACACAAAGTATTTATCCTTCAGTCATTCTCTGAGGCAAAAGTGTATTTCTCTTTTTGCTAAAAAAGTTATATTACAGATTAAAATAGGTAAAAATTCTATCTCAAGTGTGCAAATTTATTTTACATGGCACAGCCTTCCCTTGTCTGAATAGCTAACTGATTTCCATAGCAAGATTGGTAAAGTATTTACTTAACAGGTCTGTCTGAACCTCACACAAGAAAGAATTAACTAAGCTCTCTATTTCGGATAGTTCCACTGGCTTTGGCAGAAGTTGTTCTTATAAGCTTTTCCTAATCTAATATTTACTTCATTGTTTGTATCTCATGTTTGTCAGGTATTTATTAGTAGATGACCTCAGATAGCACAATCTTCTGCCACAAATCATGAAATATTCTTGTGTCATGCATTTGAATGAATCTGTATTTTCTCACATTAGATTTACATTGGGAAAATAAACTTCCAGTATCTGGAATAACTGTGCAATGTCTGTGAAAACGTTACTGTCTCTTTTTTCAGATCTGCCTATCTAAGAATCAAACAAGGAATTTGTGATTCTAATGACCCTCATTTTATGGTCTTTCTTGGCTCTGAGTTCTTCTGATATGATGTAACTAGATACCAGTTCTTACCAGTTCTTCTGATATGATGTAACTAGATACCAGGGTCAGAATTAGGGCAAACAATGTGGGTTGTTTTCTATCAAATTAGCTGTCAACTTCATCTTTCTAGAATCCTTTTTATTTCATTGGCCTATGACCCAATGTTTTTTTTCTTTGAGATTTTCTATTTTTGTTTCATTGTTATTCTCATCCAAATTAAATTGTTTTGCTTCCTCTGTCACAAGATTGACCATCTTTGGTCTAGCTGCTTAAAATTCACAGAAGACTTGTCTTTTCTACTTCAGAATTATTGTAGGAAAAAAACATACTTCTGGATCAGCAATATGCTAGCAGATTAGCATTACTTAAAATTATCCAAACTCTCTCATCTGGTGCCACTAACAAATCCCTAATACACATACAGTATAGGTAACTGTGGTCATATATGGCTTTTATCTCCACTCTGGAGTCCTGCCTATTTCTTTACCACTGAAACCAAGTAGTAAGGGACAGATCACTAGATCAACTGCAAGAGAGAAATAGCTATCTGTAGTAGTATCACTGTGGGGAGAAGGGCTTCCCCTATTGTTACTCTCTCTTCCATTTCTTTTCATCAATCTAATGTTTAGCCCATTGGGAATGGCTAATCTTGTAAGAAAAATCTAGTTCCTTTCAATAATTAGAGCTTTGAGTTTAAGGAAGGTTTCCCAAGACAAAATCCAGCTGTGTGGGCTCCTTTTGTGCAAAAACAACACATATTTGACACTGTTCTGTGACAACTGAGAAAAATGCTAGCAGGTTTCTCTTTTACATATATGACAGCACAGCTACATCAGTTTAATTGACCTTAGCAATCTACATCTGTGTGTGGTATGTCCCCAAGGAATATTACAGAGAGAAAGACCGAGAGAGAGAAAGATCTTTTGGAAGTAAAACAAACAAACAAAACAAAACAAAACTGGACATCACGAAATGATAATAAATTGTAAAATTTCTTCAAGACAGGGTAACACAATCCTGTCATAAAAATGTACCATATTAGGGAATTGCACAAAGGAGCTATCTTAAAACCCAATTATATCAATCCCAGATTATTAATGTATAGCCTTTTATGGCAAAGGTGACTTTAAGGTGACCTTTTATGGCAAAGGTGACTGTATAGCCTTTTATGGCAAATTAAGATGATTTTTATCATAAAAAGGCAAGAGAAAAATATTCAGTCTACTACCCCTTTATATCTCATTTCTTTATTTCTTTTACTATAACCATGTATTATTTATTATGTGTGTGTACTCTTTTGCTAGTTTTGAAAGGCAAAATACAAGGGCGCCCACACACCTTCCATCCCCAGAGGTTTCCTGTGAGGTAATTAGGGTGAGGGAATGGCTGATCCAAGCTACTGAGGAAATATGGCCAAAGGAGGTTTGAAACTGATATCTGATTAGATTACTTAAAAGTAAGTCTGATTCAATATATTATCACCATGCTATAGTAAGAACGAGATGGGGTCAACTTGCCCTGTGAACTGTTCAAATTGTCCTAATTTTCAAAAAACGAAACAGAGAGAGAAATCTGATCCAGGGTTTCATATTTTCAATCTCAGCAGTTCCTGTGAAGGAAAAACAAGCATCTTTTGTTGGCCTTCCGGAAGGCCCTTAAAACATAGTTTTGTCACCTGGCTTGGGGATCCCTTGACAGAGTGGAGCCTGCTAGACAGTTACATGATGGTTAACTGGAATGCACTCTCTGTATGTTTTTTTTTTTTTGCCATTTTTTTTTTATCTTTCTAATTTATTTTGATTGTATTTTTAATTGGTTTTTATATAATTGGATAGTTTTATTATGTATACCGCCCAGAGTCACTAATGAGATAAGTAGCTATATAAACGTGATAAATAAGTAAGTAAGTAAGTTAGTAAATGAATAAATAAATGAGAGCCAGTTTGGTGTAGTGGTTAAGGCTGTAGGTTGGGAACCAGGAGACTGTGAGTTGTAGTCCTGACTTAGGCATAAGTCACTCTCTCCCAGCCCTAGGAAGAAGCAAGCAGTGGCAAACCACTCCTGAAATCTTGCCAAGAAATTGCAGGGGCTAGCCCAGGCAGTCACCAGGAATAAAGACTGACTCGAAGGCATGCATGCATGCATAAATCTTTTAGAAAGCTAGCACCTCAGGAAGCAGGATTCTTTGGCCTATTTTTTTTTCCTATCTTTTTTTTTTTTTGCTGAGCTGCTAGTTAATACATGTACTAAAAAATGCACAGAATAGCATTTTATCATGTGATTCCTTTACTTACAGCTTGACACAGTATAGTCCAGAGACAGTTTTTAGCACCTCATCTGTTGTTTATGAAAACTAAGCTATAGCCTACATAATGCTTGATTGATTGCTATGGCAACTTTCTGTTTCCTACAACTTTTACCAGGAACACACAAGTACTGGGCGAGGAAAATAAAAACATTAGCATTCCCCTCATGCTCATGTATTGCCCACATTTTCTAGTGAACTATCTGAAATTGGGAGTGGGGGTGAGAGGAAGGAGAGCTAGCATCCAATTACTATTTTTGCATAGCTAATGTTTTGAAAGCAAACACATCACATATTGTATCTACACTTTCATCCATATGTATATGAGACCACCTAATCCAAACCAGATGGAGGGTTTTTGAATTCAAAGGATTTGAATGTGAAGTGCAATAAGTCAAAGTAACTCATTTTCTTTTCCCTGAAATCATCAGATGCATAACCAGGTACAAACAGCTTCCCTCAAACTTCAGGAGACTTGAGTCTCGCCATATTTCTTTTATCTTACTTCAACATTGACCTAAGAGTGGTAACACTGAGAAAACTTCATTGGAAGCCTTTCTGAGGTCTTGTCTAGATTCTTAAATATTGAAACGGCACCACAATGGGTATTGGCACCCAGGAAATAAAGCTTTCTGAGGCCATGTAATGTCCATATTGAGGGTTCAGATACCCTAGAGAATTTAGTTTCCTAAATTCTATCATATATGGATGCTGCGATTCACAATCACAACATTAGAGACATTTGCAAGAAACCTCTTCTTATTGCCACAACTGTTGAAAGGTAGACTTTGATGGAAGAGAAGAAGATGGCAATAGTTATGGGTATCTTATGAAGCCAATTCTGAGCTTAAGCGGTATCTCTAAAGGAACACCCGTGTCTCTGATTAGAATAGATAGGAGACCAACTTCATAGGAATGATAAAAGAATAGGTTAGTCCATATATTTCATGCTATAGGAAAACAATGGGAATGAATGTTATTACATACCTTTGTTCCCTTATGTGAAAGCTGTGACATGTGGTCACACCATCTACAGTAATCCTCTAGACTTGGTCCCAGATTTAAGCCCTGGATATTATGCTGCAAGCCTGGCAGTCCCTGATAAATGCATCACTCAAGGATTGTTTTGTTTACAAAGTTTCTTTGATCTCTCTTATCCTCTTTCCTTTCATTACAGTAAAAGAAGCTCTGTATCCTCTCAAGTTTAACAGTTGGGGTCTCCCCGAAGTTGATCTGGAGACTATGCAGACAAGTGAACCAGGGATTTTTGCAGGTGGTGACATCAGTGGCCTGGCCAACACTACAGTAGAATCAGTGAATGATGGAAAACAAGCTTCCTGGTTCATGCACAAATACATACAGGTAAGTGTTGAGTTTTCTCTGATTTTATCCATTTAATTCAGATCCCTATTTTTCAATCTCAGTAGAGTATATAATTAAAGAACTCCTAAAATATAATTGATTCCAAGATCATATTGCAAGTAGTGCACAAGTTCAACAGAAGACTTATTATTTGAAAGATGAGATATTTAAAAACTATGAGAACTTAAAGCTTTGCTAAGCTAAAAGTGTATTTATTGGTTGTGTATCTATTTCTGCCTGCATAAGTGGTAAAGGTAATTGCTTTAATTTGTTTTTTCACTTAACCAATGAGAATTACTCTTACTTATCAGTACTATTTTTCTACCCAAAGGGAATGCATTTCATACATAATACCCTGCATAATATGCCTGTAAAAAATTACCAGTAGGGTGTACACTGTAGCTTATCTGTGTCCACTGCCAAGGTACATGATCCTGTTTCTATTTATGGGTTATGTAGTTATGAAGTTTCCCACTTCCATTTCCCATCTTTCTGGAGGAAGGACATACTTTAAATAGGCTTCTTCCCATTAATGACAATGATAATAGTAGTAATAATAATGATGGAAAATTAAACTCTGTAGGGTCACCTCCAGCCCTCATTTCTTTGAGCTATGTGGCCAGCAGCACTATCTTTTGAGGAGATGGAAACAACAGCAACTATCTTATGATTTAAATATCATTTTTATTAATTATAACAAAAAGGAAAGCTTTCTTTTAGCTTGCATAGCCAAATGCCCAAACAATTTGAATTAGATAGAATAAGTCATTTAGCACTGATAAAAATGCAACCAGCATCACAGACACCTCCCTCCCATAAAATATTATGGGGAGATTGGACACAAATCCAGATGGGTAGGATCTGAGGTTCAAAAAACTTAAGATGATACAAAATTTACAAGACTTGAATTAGTAAAAAAGACAGTAAAATGTGGTACAAGAAACAGTGGCAAACTTTTTAAAAGAATTAGCAAACATATTCAGAATATCAGAGACCATGCAATAGACAAGCATATTTTAAAACAAAGAATCTGATTACAAATCCTTACCTACAACTTTTTTCTTATCTCAGAGAAGATGTGAGATTTTCCTCAGCTCACTTTTTCAGCTAACTAGTCCTGACTAATACCTGATTCCTATACATTGCAATCTTCAAGCCAAATTTTGGGAGCACTTCTTTTTGGCTCCCGTTGGGTTACCTTACCCTAACCCAATAGATTTCTGGCATATGTTTCAATAACCTTCCTCATCTTAGAACCAGAAGAAGCAACAGAAACCCCGCCTCCTGTGCACGCCAGCTGGGCTCTGCTCTAGGAAGGAGGCTCTGGCAAACCACTTCCGAAACACTTGCCTTGAAAACTGCAAGGACTCATCCAAGCAGTCACTGCAGAGTCAGTAATGACTGAGCGCAGATTTAAAAAAAAAAAAAACTCACAAAAGATAGATGTTCTTTCCAGTATGTATCTTGCTTACATTGTTCCTCACTCTCTCTTTCTCTCTCTCCTGGCTGTTCTTTCTTTTTGAACCCTTCCCAGATGATCTGTTTCTTTTCATATCTCCCAGCTATCTCCCTTCCTTTTATCTCAAGACAAATATTTTTTTTAAACAAGAGAGGAGGGCCTGAAGAATCTCCTCCTAGTTTTGCTCAGGGAAAACTCTTTTTCTTCATCTCTTTCTGGGGGCCAGGATTCCAAAAACGCCCAAAGCTGTCATTCTTTCTAGCCAAAAAGATGATGATGTGGGTCATGTTCAGTGTATGTTATTGCATTTGAAGTTATTATGGATTCTCCCAACTGTTTGCTTAGGCATATCTATATTGGTGATGTGAGAGGTTGGGGAAAGGAATGAAAGTAATAGCAATGGCCAAGTTAGTTGACAGCCCCTCAGCTCATGTGGGTAGAAATGTGGGAAAAAGCATCTCAAAAGATTCAGAGAGGCTCCACCTTAATTAACTCACTGTAAACAAGGCTGGGAAATTTCTATGATCATGCCCAAGATTCTGTATTTATTCCAATTGAGCATTAAAGATGCCTGACTGAAATCTGTATATTCCTTGCTTCCTTGGTCTTGCCCACCTCTGTGGGGCTTGACTGCTGTCTGGTTGAATGTGAAGAGGAAATGTGGTTTGCCCATTCGTTACAACACCTTATTCAGGTAACAGCATGAAATATCTATATATTTTTTAAAAAATCCTTAGCATTATCTTCTGGAACAGAAATTATTATGTATGGGATGTTATCACACCAGGAGTTTCTAAAATCCATAAAATATAAAACATAGGCACCTGAAAAAAGAAGCCTGTCTATTTGTCAGATACATCTGACAGTCACACAAGAGATCAACAGGAGTTAGGCAAGAGAGCCTTGCTGAAAAAGGAACATACTCAAGCAGATTCCACTGACTGATTCTGAAAGGCTCATACATTCTGCCCTTTGATATCACAAACTGACACTCTGGGACAATCCTTGTTTTAAAATTGCTTATGACTTTTCTTGAAACCATGGCCAAACAGGAGTATTAATTCTTTTGATCAGCTTATTAACAACTCAGTTTTTAAATCATCTGAATTATTGCAAGAGAAATTTGGATTATTTAAAGCTGCAAAATGGGAGAATATTTAATTAAAACATATTTAGATTTAATAATTTGGTCCAGATACATTAGGAGTGTCTATAGCTCTCAAATTATTGTCAATATTGAAATGTGTTTTGAATGATTCTAAGTCTATAGTTCTTTTTAAAAAAATAAATAATTAAAAAGTATTACTAAGATAGGTATTCATTATTTGCAAATAATCTATAATAAAGATTTGGAATATCCCATATTAATTAATAAATGGCTTAGGGTTTTAAAGAATATTAAGCTTATTTCTATTAAATAAGTTTCTTATTTAATCTTAAGAGGAGATTAATTAACAAAATATTTTTGTCATATTTATTTGACACTTCAGAAAATGGTTTAGAAGAGTTGGCTATCAACTTCATTATGTTAGAAGTATAAATTTAATAAAAGGATACTTGCTCATAAGATATGGGCTTGTCCCCATATTGCACCATTTTGTTTAATATCCATCATGTAGTTAATATGGTGCTACAAACATCAATATGATATAAAGATGTGTGCCCTTGAATTAGAAATCAAAAACCTGGAAGTATATAATGAATTATTGATTTAGCAAGTATTGAGGGCAGCAACAAAGATTACTCTTTAGTTTTATAAGATAGTGCAGTATTAGATTTTAAAGTTTGGATTGTTGATACAGTGTATGTTTACTTTATCTATATGAAACAACTCTTTATTGATACAATAGAAAGACCAATTAATATATTGAATGAGCAAGGTTTGATGATGTATTTAAAAATTCAGCTAAATTATTTTTCCTATGTAATATACAGTGTAATATGTTTTTATTCTTTTCCCTTTTTCCCTTTTAATTTTTTGTTCTTTATTTCTGATTTTTGTTCTTTTCATTTTTTTCTCTTTTTTGTATAGTAAATTAATAAATAAATACCAAAGAGTTGCTAACCAGTACCTTGTGGTAGTAAACCAATAAGGGGTGCCCACAGTGGGAATTCAAATAGATTGAGCAATCCGGGTTTTACATACTTGTGGTGTACGTAACACATGATGTTCATGTTGTTCAGTGGAATTGGTACAGTAACTGTACTGATCATTTCAAAGAATGGGATTACCTCAGCTGTGAGTTTTATGTATTTTATGATAGTTTTTATATGCTTTTAAATTGTTCTTTTTCTTGCTTTTAAATAATTGCATTGTACTTTCTTGCCATTTTTATATTTCTTTTAATTGTTTATAAGCCACCCAGAGTCATATATGTGAGATGGACAGCTATATAAATTTAAATAAATAAATAAATGAATGAATGAATGAATGAATGAATGAATGAATGAATGAATGAATGAATGAATGTTAGGCAGGCCAGTATAGTTCCCTACAGATTGAACCAAGGTGGCATTCGTTCTCAGCCTTTTAAAGCAGGCAGATGGGCAATTTTCATTAATTGAAAGCAATAATAGAAGCTATCAAGATTTTATGCAGAAGTTCAAAGTTGCATTTGATTACCCCGACAGGTGATTAACTGCTAATCAGGAGATTTGTAAATTGCAGCAAGGAGAAAAACACAGGAGTAGGTAGCAGATTTTTGGTTATATATCAGCAATGTGCCCTGGAATGATTAACCAGTGGCTCTGATTGACCAGTTTCAGGAAGGCCTTTCCAATAAACTGAGGGATGAATTAGACAAAGCACACCAGAGACCTTGGAAGAGTTATTTTAACATGTGTGGTAGGCTAGAGAGTTAAGGCACAGAGAAGATAACAGAGGGAGATGGTTTCATAGCCTTTCCTTAACCTTCCTCCCTCCCCAGTTTTCTCCTCAGACTCCAATGGTATGGAGCCATGCAAACAGGGACAGTGAAGAGATCCCTGTCTGCAGCAGAGAAACAACAAGGATGAGACCTCAGGTTATGTTCTTACTGTGGTAGACCTGGTAATTTAGCAGCAGCTTGCCCCGCTGTTCTTCATTTCTTTGAACTGGCTAAAAAATATAGCTCCTATGGAGACTTAGGACACCTTGTGAGTAAATACCTGAATTGCTCCAAAGCCCTGACATTAGTAGTGGGGCTTCAGACCATTAAAGAGAGAGCTCTGACATTGAACACCAGACAGTTGCATTTTGTAATCCCCATTAGTCTTTTCACCTCCACAGGCCCAGAAGTCCAGCTATCCGGTTTTTTGGACTCTGGGGAGACTGCTGATTTCATAAGTGAGGCAATTGTGCAGCAGTTGGGTTTGCACAAATAGCTGCTGGAAAAGCCCATGCCAGTGGAGACAATCAGTGGCAGTCCCCTCAAATCCTGCAATGTACAACTTCTTTGCAGCTAAGAATAAATGACCATGAAGAATTCTTGCAACTGTATGCGTCCTTGCAAGTCCCAACTGTCCTAGGCACAGACTGGCTACAAACACATGATCCTGATATTCACTGGGAGCAAAGGTTTACTTCTTTCTTAACCATGTCAACAGCACCAACTGCAGTGCCTATCCAATTGTAGGCATTGGACTCTTCTTTTTCCCATACCACTGTCTGAGCCTCCTTCTTTGCCAGAAAAGTATGCAGATTTTACTCACGTTTTGGGAGGAAGTGGAAGCTGCCCCCTTGCCTCCACATCATCCATATGACTATAGTATCAATTTGCTACTTGGAGCCCGGATCCCAGCTAAATGGCAATACCTGAAGTCTATTCAAGAGTTAACAGCTTTAAAGGAATTTCTAGATGACAATCTGAAGAAAGGTTTTATTCACCCTTCATCTCCTCTGCTGTGCTATTTTTTTTAATATAAAAATGAAAGATCATTCTTCTTTGAGACCAGTTCATGGCTATAGACTTCTCAATTCTGTAGCCATTAAAAATCATTACCTACTGCCTCTAATTTCGGGTCTTTCTCTACTTTCAGAAGGCATGCATTTTCACAAATTGGACTTGAGAGGAGCTTACCTTTTAATTTGGATGAAGGAAGACCATGAATATTTAATTTAACAGCCTTTGAAACTTGTTATGGCAAGTTTGAAAGTGCTTTTGGTCTAGTTAACTGCCTGTGGTCTTTTCCACATTCATGAATGAGATGGCCTTAGATATTCTGGACAAATATGTGGTAGCTTACCTGGATGACATTTTAATTTTTTTTCAGAAGATCCTTTTCTGCATTCTATTCAGGTCAGAAATGTGTTAGAGCACCTACACAAACACCTACTCAAACACAAGATGTATGCTAA
Source organism: Python bivittatus (assembly GCF_059951505.1). NCBI lineage: Eukaryota > Metazoa > Chordata > Lepidosauria > Squamata > Pythonidae > Python > Python bivittatus. The sequence continues at coordinate 23,848,096 of NW_028277098.1, read as the reverse complement.
GTTGGAAAAATGTGTGTTTGATCTTCCTGCCTTGGACTTTTTAGGTTATCAGATCTCTAGAAAAGGGGAACAGAGGTGCAATCCATTCTTATAAGGCAGGTACCTAGAAATGTGAAATATGCCCAATGTAAATTTACATAAATTTCATTCCTGATTTCGTTGACTGCACAAGACCACTAATTTGGCTTCTGAAAAAAGTTCACCAGTTTAAGTGGTCTACTCATAAAACAAGCAGTCTTTCAGGACTTGAAACTCACTTTTTCCTCCAACCTCTACTCTGCCATTTTTTGTGATTGAAAGGCAAGTTTTTCACAGTGGCCATTCCTCTTCCTCTGAGAAACTTTGCCACAACAATACAAATGCAGGACATGGGTGAATTTTTAAGACACTGCATCTCTTACTTAGAGATTTCTGGTGGTCAAGGGTGAGAGAGGATGACAAAGGCTACAGTGTTTTACCTGATGTTATCAGGCCATGGCTATTTGTCAGCCCTATGAGGTAGTCCAGACAAGAACCACACCCAGAAGTACTAGCTGTAACTTTATTGTAAGGTTACATTGCATGTCTGAAACTCTCTCCCCTCACCTTTACAGTCCAAGAAACTAGGCAGGGTCCCTTCTGAGACATTTGCCATGCTCACATTCCTTCTGCAGACTCATCTGCCATTTGTCTGACCATTGTCTAGTCTGTGGCTCTTCCACCTGTCTCCCAAGGAAATCTCCACATGCCATTACAGTATTTCTGTTAAGTCAGCCAGTTTGCTCCATCCACTTCACTCCCTCATTGGATCATGGGGCACAGTTTCCCAGGACTTGATTACTAATCTCCTAGATGTGCAGGGTTTTATGACCGTTCTAGTAGTAGTGAATTTGTTTACCAAGGTGGCTCATTTTATTCTCTATAAAGGGCTACCATCTCTTTTGAAATAGCACAGCTTTTCTAGACCGCTTTTTCCCATACAGGAACTTAGTTTATCGTTTGATCTCAGATTGTGGCTCTCAATTTACATTCTGGTTCTGGAACACTATCTTTCAGTTAGTGGACATTCATATTCATTTGTCCTAATCTCCTCAACCAGAGATAAAATGGGGGGATAGAGAAGACCAATGCTATACTTGTGTTGCTATGATGTCCTATCAATTGGACAATTAACCTGATTTATTGCCATTTGCAGAATTTTTGTATAACTACTCTCTGCCTTCCTCTATTGGCATGCTTCCAGTTCAAGCAGTTTAGGGTTATAACCTTGCCATTTGGCCTCCTCACACCTGCCTCTACAGATCCTCAAGCTTCTGATTTTCTCCATGAGAGACAGGTGTCACAGTTCCTCTTAAGGGAACAGCTGGATTTGCTAAGGCTGGGAATAAACAGTTAGCAGATATGTAAGGGCAGGAAGGTGCCTGGATTGCCTTGGGGTATTTGGTGTGGCTTTGCCCTAAGTTTTTACCTTTCTCTTCCTTGTGCAAGAAACTGAATTCAAAGCTTATTGGCCCTTTCTCTGTAACTGCTCAGATCGGCCTAGTGGCCTTCCATTTGCAGTTGTCTATTTCTCTGACAATAGATCCAATGTTTCACCACTTTTTTCTTGTGTGGGAGTGCCACCTTGTCCCATCTCCTCTTCCCACCCCCAGTGCTGGTATACAGGGAAGAGGAATACAAACTGGAGTATATTTTGGGTTCTAGATGCAGGAGGAATGGTTAGAAAATTACTGGTAAACTACCCTGATACAGATTGTGGGAAGTGGCAGAAAAGGTACACATGCCGCAACTTGTCTACCAGTTTCATCTGAAATTTCCATGCAAGCCCCATCCCCCTGAACTACTGAACTGTCTCCTGCTATTCCAGACTTTGATCACAAAGAAGACTCCATGCCCCTATTGCCCCTGCTTCACAAGCTGCTGTTTCAGTCTCAGATGTTGAACAGGGGAGAGATGCGAACATTCCAGCCTCTTCAGGTTCTTCCATCTCAGACTAGTACTCAGGGAAGTCACTGCTCTTTATGCTTACCATGATGGATGGAGAAAGTAAGTCTGAAGAGGTGAGGTGGGGTAATTTGATGGAATTTTAACTGACCACAAAAACACGGAGGAGACAGCAAGGCAGTTAAGGGAAGAAACAGTGCCTTTGCAGAAGAGATACTTGAGTCTAAGCAAAGGAGGAAGTGTGAGAAATAGACTCAGAGTAACTTTGCCTTAATTACACTAGGTATAAATTGTATGGGAGAATTACTTTGGTAGGCTTTCAACATTATGTTATATTACCTTACTAGTAATAAATATCTTTCCAGAAATCCAAGTGGTTCTTGTTTCCTGACTTTGCCAGCCTCCCAGGACTTAGCATAGCATGATTTACAGATGGAAGAGGCTGCTTACGTGTGAATTGCCTGAATGGGGTTTATCTTATATGAGTATAAAAAACACTAATTCCTCCAATGCTTTAGCAGTTATATTTGCTTGTATGCTGTGACTTACGAGAACAGCTATTTATCTTTCTAAAGTGTTTTGGGAGGAGGATGTCACAGTAACCATTGGGTTGCTCGGTGATCTCCATCCTGATGCCACTTAGATGTGCACGAGCAACAACTTCCAGAATTCCACACCAGTCCCTGTACATCTAGAGGCACCAGCTTGGAGTAAATGGGCTGATATGGTTATAGTCCTTGTATTTTTATTGGGATTTGTGATTTTCTTTTCTTTGGACATTAGATCATAGAATGATCATTCTACCATATTGCTTCCATTTTGATCTCAGATCTGGCCTTCATGGGAAAGAATGGTACTTCTGTTTCTTTCCAAACTATTATTATTATAATGGAAAAATTCACTGGTCCTTTAATGCATCATATTTCTGTGTAAGGATAATCATATTTCTGTGTCAGGATAATTTATTTGGGGTGTGATGAAGCAATATCATCATATGTATTCTGGCAACATTTTATTTTTTCATGCCCATTTGGCAAAGATGGCTTAGTAATATATTCAGAGAGTGGTATAAGGGAAAATATAAAGTTTATCTTCACTATTTTCAAAGGAGTATGATAATAGATAGTTGTGGCAAAAATAAGATCCAGTTCCTCAAATTATTTTTAAGATAGCAACAGACTCTTTCTTCTCAATGTCAAGTGTCGCTACAATACAAATAGAAGAAGGGGGGGGGAATAGGAGGAGCTTATGATGTGATGAGAAGGTTGGAGTCATACTGAAATCTGAGCAATATGGAGGAGGGTAATTGTGGTATATGTAGAAGTGGCTGAATGATTTTCATTTGTAAAAAAAAAAAAAACAATAAAAGAGAAAATGAAGTGATAGCAGTTCTCTGAGTTCAAAATGACTCAAATGGTACAAATGACCAGGAATCAGAAGCAAAAGGAAAATGGAAAAGAAGTTTTAAGACTAATTCCGATATTCAGGAACTTTATACCTGCTGTAACTGAAAATTACAGCAAGCCAAGCTAAAAGCTAATGAAGGAAATGTGTAACATTTCTTAGATATATAGCTGTTGCCATTAGCTTGTGGGTAGATAAACTTTCTTTCAGGTTGAGCTCAGCTCTCAGTAACTGTTTGAAAGTATCTTTGTAGCTTGCCAAATATGGAACTGGTTTGCCATTACTTCCTTTTAGGATTTTTCAACTTCTCATTTAAATCACAATCTAGCAGTCTGCCATTCAGGTACTAACCAGGTCTAACCCTACTTATGTCTCCCAACATAAGCCACAGTCAGCTGAGTGTTGCTACTACTGTGATATCAGGCATCAGTTCAGTTTTTTGTGACCTCCAATATGTCATCTAGTAGCCAAAATGAGGGCGTTCTTTTTCAGAATGTGCAGTTGAATTTAATTATTTTGTATATTTTCACCTGGATATTTGTAATATTTGCACCTGAATATTAGTAGTCTGCATGTTTTGCATGGATTTCTAATGAAACCGTTATCTAGTTGTATTGAATCTTTGGGCATAGAAGGATAGTTGGGTTTTTATTTTTTATGTATAGTTAAACAATTGTATTATACTATGCATACCAGGAAGTTATAGCAGGAAGTCTGCAATGTTATTTGGTTAAAATGTTTAAGATGATGCAGCCTTGCTTATCACTTGTAGGGTAATTTACAGCATTTAGATCACGATCTTCAAATTTCTCCACCAACTAGCTTTGCTCTTTTAAGTAGGGATTGCACTGACTGCTTTGAGGCAAAATACTTACGTGGAATTAGACCAATTGTCTATAAGCTATCAGTCTCTGTAAGTTTTTGTTGTTGTTGTTAGAATTCTTTCTTTGAGTCTCTATCTGTAGTACTTTGATTCCAAAGCTTTACAGAAAATAGATTAAAAAAGGAGAAAATAGATGCTTTAAAAGCTGTAGGGTTTTTTTAAAAATCAGAATATTGTTATATTCATGCTAGAATTTGCTTCAAATAATAATAATAATAATGTATTGTCGAAGGCTTTCATGGCCGGAATACAATGGTTGGTGAGGGTCTTCCGGGCTGTGTAGGTCGTGTTCTGGAAGTTTTGTTTCCTAACATTTCGCCAGCATCTGAACAGTTTACACAATGAACATGCTAATCACCCTCAGCAGCCACTCGTTAACAACTCAATAGAAGAAAAAACCCTGCCTAACCCCCAGGAAGATACACACATATTCTGACACCAAAACAAGCAGCCACTCATTAACCCAAACCCCCACACACCCCCTAACCCCCCCTAACCGCCCCATCCCCCACCCCCCCAATCCCCACCCCCTTCAGATCTCTATAAATACCCACAAAAGGGTCACATCATCCTGGGCACAGAGAGAACTGCTCCTGTCTGTGCTCCTGCCCGCTGAAGATGCCGGTCACAGATGCTGGCGAAACGTTAGGAAACAGAACTTCCAGAACACGGCCACACAGCCCGGAAGACCCACACCAGCCAACAACAACAACAACAACAACAACAATAATAATAATTCCATCATAACATTCCACATTATAGAAAGTGAGCTGGCAGTAGATATGAATATCTTTAAAATGACTCTCAACTGAGAGTACAGTTCTTTGGGGGTGGGGGATCTGTTAGTATTGGAGCTAGGGTTAGCCACTTGGTTTATATTGCAAGTATCACATATTTCAAATTCTGAAACATGAAGTGTAATTCTGCAATTCATTTTGAAAGCATAATAGTAATAGCGGTGGAAAAGTTACCAGGATTAACAGTGGAATCTAAACCATCATATCTTCCTGTAACTGTCTGGTCAATGAGCTGAATATGAGCCAGCAATGTGTTTGCAATAAAATTAAGTACAATTTTAGGCTGAATCAACAGAAGTATGGTTTCTAGATCATGAGAAAGAATAGTCCCCCTCTTCCTTGCTGAGTTCTGGGCATCAACATTTGAGAAAAAAATCAGAGAAACTCAACTAGCTGAAGAAAGTTGCCAATATGATAAGGAGACTGGAAACTAAGTCATATGAAGAGAAAGATTAAGGAAATTAGGAATGTTTACCTTGAAAAGATTAAAATGATTTTGATTGTATTCTTCTGCTATTTGAAGGGATGTCACAAAAAATGGTACCACATATGAGTGTAGCATAAATAATTTAATTTAATTTATTGGAAATAAGATTCCAGTTGAAGGATGGGGTAAGCTCCCTAATAGTAAGAGTGGTTGGCCCTTGGATCAGTGATTGATAGTGGGCTCTCCTTTACTGACTCTCTTCTAGCAGAGGATATGCAACTATTACTAGAAACACATTAATTTGGATCCCTCTGCTGAGTAGAGTTGAACTTGATGTCTTAAATGTCCCCTTCCAAATCTTTGATTCTGTAATTCGCTATACATTTTCCGCTAACTGCCCCACAAGCTAACATGCAAACAGTGGCCACAAAAGAAAATGCTTCCAGTAATGCCCCACTCAAGTATGGGGTATCCTTCCTATTAATATTGGGAGAGTGATAAATAAAATAGCTCAATCCAGAATGTGTGTATGTACCTGCTTATCATTTATCTGTTAAAGTAAGAGCCAGTTTTTTTTTTTAAAAGGAAGGAATTCTAATTTAGAACCACAAACTAGATGCATAGATTGAAATCAGATTTTAAGACCTAACCTCCAGAGTTTTGTAAAATAAGTAGCTGCCAAAACTGTCCTGAATATGGGGAGAGCCCACACAACATTTATACACCTGCTATTTCAGGGTACGCCTGCAGGCACTTTGGGATATTCAAATACAAAGTACTATTTAAATTCCTTTGTAATAGGCAGCTCTAGGCTGATTCAAACAGTATCTGGCAAGCTTTTTAGCCAAATAAACAGATATTTCTCCCAATGAACATCTTAATGCGTGCAACACACAAATAAGACATGTGTAGACATGCAGTGGAGATACAGTTGGCTGTTGTCATTTAGCATATGTCCACAATATGTTTTCAGTAATTTCATTTATTACACATATACTCAGCTCTTCCTTTAAGAGCTGAATGTTTCAGGCATTCTCTTATCCTAGCATGTGACTGGGCTACACCAGCAATCAAACTCCATAATCAGACTTCAGAACATTTATCAGACATCTCCCCTTCACACTTTATAATGTTTGCTATGGTAAACACATGGTAATGCCAGTGCGGGGTAAAGAATAAATCAGACCTTTCTTTCTTTCTTTCTTTCTTTCTTTCTTTCTTTCTTTCTTTCTTTCTTTCTTTCTTTCTTTCTTTCTTTCTTTCTTTCTTTCTTTCTTTCTTTCTTTCTTTCTTTTTTTGCAAATGCCTTGTTGGATCTTGATCAGCGCAATAAAGCACATATTTCCCCTGGAACTGGAATACACTAAAAGCATTGGAGGAAATCTCATATAGCTTGTCAATTGGAATTTTAGATCAAGCATGCTTAATATTAGAGTGTTTCCGTTGGCCTTTGCAGATTTTGAGGGAGCTTATTCGACCTTACCATCTCACCATGAAGCTAATGGGAAAAGCCTTGCAGCAATCTTCACAGGAAAGTTTCCAAATGTCAAGTGTCATCTTTCCAGCTGCTAGATGAATGGGTAGCCACAAGGCATTTATTTGGGTGTGTGGTTTCAGTAAATCTGGTTGCTGGGGTGGCAATTACTATAATTTGGCAATTGCTTTTCTGTATTTGGGCCACTTGCAATTTTAGTCATTGGAACTAAGGGCATTATTTTGGGACAGCTGTAATTTAAAGGCAGGTCATCATAGGGTGGTAATTTTTATTTTATTTTATTTTAAGTATGGATAACATCTCAGTTTTTCTTTTTCATCTGCATGTATATATTTCTCTGTATTGAATTCTCTTCTGTGTAAAATAAAAACGTATTCAAAGAAGACTGGTACTTATATATTCTTCTGTATGCAAAATAGCAAAATCTTTTGGCCAACCCATTTCCACTAGGTTTACGCAAATCAGTCCTGATTCAGTTTGAATTGGAGATTTTATATTCAAAGAAGACATGATTTAATGTAAGATTTGAGGGGAACCCAGTATGAAGTACTTTGAGATTTTATTTGGCAAAAAAATAAAATCTAAAGACTATAATGAGGAAACTTCAAAATGTATAATACTTCTGCCCTTTTAAGACAGATCGTGAGCACTTAAGTAACTGATAGGTGAGATACTGACCTGGTAAACTTCCACTCAAGATGCACTTTAGCATAGCTTTAATGGCAGTCTATTAGTGTTACATTACATAAAATATTCTTTCTTTCTCTTGTTTGGCAAATAATAGGTGAACTTTTTTGTATGGTTTGCCATAAGTTGTCTCTTTCAAGTATTTCAGAGATAATTTGAACGTAAGTTATTGTAGGAGGAGAAAGAAAATAGTAATAATTCACTTTACTTAGGCACTCCAGGTTGTTTATTTTGCTACTTGTGAGGGGAATATGTGGATCTCTTAGAACATGTTCTTCAGTCTCTTGAGAAATCCGGAGCCACAGCATCACGTATTGCTGTGCAATACAATTTTAATTTGAATAGGACTTTCATACAATATGCATCCCTGACTGACTGTAAATAATACAATTACAGAATTAAATAATAAATAATGGAATAAGGAGAGCCATGAAGATACAAAGAAGGAAGAAAAAAATCTTCTTGGGTGATACTTTTAAAAAGAAGTTGGTTAACAAGGTGCAGAAGTTCAGAGAAATACTGTTACAGGTGCTGGAAGCTCGTATAGAAAAAAAGGGATATTGGTAGAACATGTCATTTTTAGAAGATGCAGGAGGTAAATGCATTTGCTTATCATACCATTTAGGATGTTTCAGAAAACAGTGAGCAAGGTACATAAGGTATGAATGTGTTCACTCAAATGTATTGTCAGGAGTTTAGGTGAGAATTGTAAAGTGGTATTCCTTTTATTTCTGATGTTCAAAGTGTAAGTGTCCCTGCATATGTACCAAAATTTCATTACTCACACGTAAGAGGAAGGCACCATCTATTTATTTATTTATTTATTTATTTATCTTTATTTATTTGGTAAATTTATATATCCTCCCATCTCATATATGTGACTCTGAGCAGTATACACAATACAAAAAATACCCAAAAACGTAGCAAACATTAAAAAACATTAAAAATCATACCCTCCCCCCCAATCTGTGGGAGAGCACACTCACTTTCCCTAGCAATATAACCACTTTGCAGGCACCGTTCCCATGCTACTGGATCCCCATGCCAGATGGCAAAGCTGTGTCTTCAGGCCCTTCTGGAAGGCCAGTAAGGTTGAGGCCAATCTCACCTCAGGGGGATGATGTTCCTGAGGGTCAGTGCCATGGTAGAAAAGGCTCTCCTCCTGGATCCTGTCAGATGACATTCCTTCATGGACAGGCCCCTCAACATGCCCTTCCTGTTCGACCTGATGGGACAAGTAGATGTGATTGTGGAAGGGTAGCCCCTCAAGTAACCCAGTTCAAGGGAATCCATTCTCTTAATTTTCAAGAATGCAAAAATTAATATTACTGTTGGAGATGGGGAACCTAAAAGGGGAAACAATTCCTAAAAGCCAGCTGCAATGTAAATATGTTCAACTGATAAAGAATGATCACTATACTGGAGAAAATGAGATAGTGAAAAGAATGGACTGAAGTGAGGGGCATTTTTTGCAGCTTTCTATTCTCCGACAATCTGTTATAGGTTGAGATTTTTGTATTTTGTAATCTGCATACAGAAAACTGACACAGCAGAGAAGATGTACAAACTTTAGGTCTTAAAGAACCACAAGTCAAACTGCTCTTGATGTGTAGCCTTCTCTTTCAGTGGGCCCTCGTTACAGTTATTTTTGTCTGCTATTCATTTGCCAGTCAACAATCTTGGTAATTAATCAGATGGAAACAGTTACTCATTCTCTTTCTTGCTGCTGTCAGTATTCATTTGCTGATCTTATGTGATCAGAGAGTAGTGTTCCCCATTAAAAAGGCAGCAACTCCTCCCTCTCTGATACAGACTTTCTAGAACACACCACGTCACTTCTGCTACTATTTAATATTCATCATTTCTATTAGATGTTACAGTTTCTTTGGTTGTGACATCCAAGCCTGGGGTAGGCTCCTGTGAACCATCACTGCTTATTTTTCAACGAACTATGGAAGTGTCCTTTCACTGAACTTCAATATGTTTAGCCTGCTATGCTGCTGCTGCTATATAGTGCATGTTGTAATTTGCTTACTATTTTATTATTGTTCTGTTTTAATTAGTGTCTACCACTGAGGTTATTTTCATTAAAAATGTGAAAGAAATATGAAAATAAATAAATTGGAGCCAATCATTGCATATGCCCAGCAATGCTGGCCCAGAGAAGAATTAGGAAGTGGTTCAGACCTTGATTCCTTTTCAGGTCACTAACAGCTTGCTTCAGAGTTGAGTAGGTAATATTTAAAAGCAATAGATGATTTGATTGAGTATAAATGGCTAAGCTAAAGATATCTCTAGCGGGACCTCTAGAAGAAATTATAGCTATGGAGGAATACTATAGTTCTCTGTTTAGCTCACTGCAAGTTGTGATATATCAATTATAGTTTCTGCATCTCACTGTTGCTTTGCTGAAGCAGGATATGCTTGAATGTTTCAGAAGGAATCCTATAAGTCTAAAAACTAAAAGTTCATCTTCATGTTCCTCTAACTGTGGCATGATAATGTCCCACTAATAATTTAAAAAGAACTTACCTTCCTGATGTTAATGTGATGGACTGGAATGGAGGAAGGGGGGTGAAAACAGTGCTCTCGTCTCCAGAGCCACGCTCTGGAGATAAGCGGAGGAAACTGGCGCATCCCTAAACATTCCAGAAGGTAGTGAATGTTTCCAAGCTGTGCCTGGGAACTAGTGGTCAGTCTGAGAAGATTTCTGTAAACAGGCGCTGGCTAATAAACCTTGCTGATTGAACCTGCATGGTCTCCAGGAGTTCTTTGGGCTAGGCCTGATAGTTGCCTCCTTCAGAGGAGGCGGCTTAAATTCACATTTAGCTGTTCCAGTTTTAAAGTAGCATTTTCTCTCTTGTCCAACAGTAATTTGGCTGTGGATACTACCTATGGTGGGGTTACAATTAACCACAGACCAAGAAGCTGAATGCTTTTATTATACAAACTATATACTCATAATATGTTAAGTATTGAATTTGGAACTCATGGATTGAGCCTAAGCTCATTTGATAGGGAGTAAATTGTTCCGTTAGTCCTTTTGTGGGAGAATCTGAGAGATCTGCTCCGTGGGAACAGAGACCTGGTAGGTAAAGAATCAACTCCTCCCAGATTCAGCTACTGCTCCCAGTAGGTTACCAGGACTGTTGTGACTCCCAGCTGTCACATCTAGGAGACTTGCTTACAGCAGAGGGAGATCTATCAGCCTGTCAGCCAGTTTGGGGGGTACTTTTAAACATGGGTTTAGCACTACTCCAGAATAGTACTGTTCTAAAATAGAATTAAACAAATGTCGGAAAGGTTCCTTTTGAATGCATCTATGCAGAGCTCTTGTGCAAAACCAGAGGAGTCTATTTGTTAAAATTTGCCTCCTCCCCAGACCCAGACCCACCTCCACCTCAGGTTATTGAGAGAGACTGGTGGATGTTTTCCTGCTGGTTGGTGATATTTGGTGGGAGAGAAAACTAAGTCGAGGAATCCATCAATCACTTTACTTATTCCACATTAAATCTTTAGGGACGGCACCACTTGCTCACCTCATTAGTGAGGCAGAATAGCGCTTGGCTGTCAAGGCCACAAATTTTATACCAGCATACTTTTGTGCCACCTTAGCAATTGTGGATTGCATTTTAACATGGCTGTGAGGAAAAGCCCTAATGAATGTTGTCATTTGACCCCTGTTATACCAATATCGTGTGTGATGGATGGGAGTTCTATATATGTATAATATAATATTTGAAGAATTGTTTTAGGAATTACTCTTAAGGGTGATAGGCAGATTGCTGTTGATAGCAACAGTAGAACACAACTGGAAAAGGCAATTGCAGATTATCCATGAATTTCATATCATGAAAGTAGAAAAAGAATAGTACAACAATATGAAAACATAAACATTGGGTTACATTGTGACTAGTTCTCTTCTGCACCACAAGCTAAACATATATCTCATAGAGATTAACCACATGAGCAAAAACTTTATTCCTGTAGCGATACAGATTCAGTTGATTAGCTACCAGGTAGAAAAATACTTGGCTTTGTTTTCGGTGTTATAGTTAGTACAGCTAACTAAAACACCGAAAACAAAGCCAAGTATTTTTTTGTTTTTGTTTTGTTTACCATTGTGAAATAATTGTACAAATTAGTAGATGCAAATTTTTGCCCATAAATGTTAGGTTTATATCTTTGTGCAGTTTTTTTTTTCTTTTGCCATTTTTACTGGTTTTGTGTGTAAGTAAAAATCCAGAAATTGGGCTAATCTTTCATTCTAAAGAATACTTATTTTAGGAGCCTCTCGAGAACTTTCATTTCATTGAAGTATTTTACAGAATACTTGGAAATGTCTATTTTTAAACATTTTATGTGCACCTACTTTTTTTAAAAAAGGTGAAATGCAAGGCAAAATATATTATTCTTTAAAAAAAAAGTGTGCATTTCTTTTAAGAGAAAAATACACTATTTCCTGAATAAAGTGGAATGGAATGTTTTGTGAAAGGGTGAAGTAGCATAAACCATTCCTTGCAGAAATTAAGATTACCTTGATGGTCTCAAGTCCCTTCCATGCTTACCATTCTGGCTGGTTATTAGGGTTGCTAAGTAGTTTAAAATGTCTCCCTTCTAGAGCTTAAAGGCAGGAAACATGTGCCATAGCAAAATCTGCTTCATAGTTCCAATTTTTCATTTATATTTGGCAAGATTTTAAAGTGCCAAACATGCTTGGTCACTGGGTTGCCCTGATACTCCCATTAAGAGTGGGGTTAAAAGGATTTATTTGGGAGGTTTATTTTATTAATGAGATGCAAAATTTTTAGCAATAAACACATGGCTGATTTTCTTCCTTCTGATAAGTCAGTCATGAAGTGACAAAGACTGATTCTTAGCCCACTCTAGAGTTGTTGTAAACCTAAATAAGTAAACCCCCATACACACTTATTTGAGGAGGGGTAGATTTGAATAAAGTGGATGAACTGTTCTGTTGTTTATTCCTACAGTCTTTATATGGTGCCACCGTTCCTGCTGTACCTCAGCTGCCTCTTTTCTATACCCCGATCGACTTGGTAGACATCAGCATAGAAATGGCCGGACTCAGATTTTCAAATCCTTTTGGCCTCGCCAGTGCAACTCCGACTACAAGTTCATCAATGATCCGCAGAGCTTTTGAAGCGGGATGGGCATTTGCACTCACCAAAACTTTTTCTCTGGACAAGGTAATGAATCTTGTGGTCTTTTGTTCATGTTCAAAATAATCTCCCATTTATTTTTAATAGAGAGTTAATATGAAAATAAGAATAGTGACCCATTTTCAAATTTGCAGTACTTACATCAGAAGTATGAACTAATTATGCTTCTGTACATGTGCAGAATACTGTACATTGTTATCACCTGAGAATGTACAGCTTGCATTTCTCTTATTCATGAAGAACAGTTTTCCAGGTTAGGCTCAAAATGAACTTCAGCTTTTGTGCTTCTCTGTTGAAGACTTGATAGTTAATGCCAACCCGAGTCACTGAAGTGTTTTCCCCATTTTAGATAGGAAAACAGCAAAGGAGAAGGATGTAAAGCTCTAATATTTCCATGCAAGGCCCCAACAGACTCTCACGCTAGTTATTTGTGAAAGAGTAACATACATTCAGCGACAAGCTGTCATTGACATTGGCCACTACTGGCAATTATATGTTCTTTGGGAATCAAAAACCTTCACTAAAAATAAAATGCTACAGTTTCCCTCATTATGAGATTTCATAGACACGCCCATATCATTTTCTGGCCAGCAACACAGTGATAGCCAGTGGTCTCCCATCCAACTACAAATCAGACCCAACTGTACTTAGCTTTTTGAGATTATGCAGGATCTATGTCCTGAGGCCTGCAATAGGTAAACTTCCTATTTACTATATATAATACACTATATAATGTAGTGTATGTATGACTTCATCTTAAGTTGATTAAGATCAGCCTTTGGACAAAGGTCAGGAAATTAAATTCAGGTGTCTTTCCCACTTCCCAATTCATCTGTTTGATATCCTTGGAATTTCTGATGCCAGTCACAGGTATAATGGTACACGTTTACATGGGACTCTCTTAACTAAGCTTCAGATGTTTAAATAGGTTAGACTGGATTATTCCAATCACTAACTATGCTCTAGCAGTCAGCTCTTCTAGGTTGCAGACACTTGCGCAAAGTTGGAACAGGCTGACCATCCCTTCCCCTTTCTAGACAAAAACAAACCCTGTTCTCAACAAGTTTTGGCATGATAACCCAACGACCCACAGAAATGATTAAAGTAGGATAAAAGCTGAAGAATTTTACTTAAGGATGTCCACTTCAAGCTTATTTATTGATCACATTTGTAGGCCAGTCACTCAGAATGACTGGACAATGTCTATTACATGTATTCTGTTTGAGTTATATTGGAAAGCATGGGTTTATTGTATCAATGGCTAGGTGAAGTTGGTTTGCTTAAAACCATTCACAATTAGTACTAGTCATGTCAGATATGATAAACCATAGTTAATTTAAATGAAAGTAATTGCTTTAAAATCCTCTCACTGTCCATATGGATGGAGGAGAAGAGGGCAAAAGTGTGTAAACCTAGAACTTGCTATAGTTTGCAAAGAGCTACATTCTAAAAGTAGGTGGGAATAGGATATAAAGTAGGCCTGATACTCTGGATATTGGGTTTATTAAGAGGTAAAATTGGTGCTTTAAGCCAATGTGATGCTTAAAATCTATTTTACCCTTAACATCTCTCCAAACTCCCCCAAATGCAAAAAAGCAAATTTGGGACTACACATTCTGGAGACACTATGGCGGTAAAAGAAGGCATTTTGGAGGGGGAGGGGAAGTGTACCTTGCCATAAGCCATAGTGGGTACAAGGATATACAGCCTGATGCCCTCCAGATGTTTTGCACTATAACTTCCATAACCTGTAACCATTAGCTATACTGTAGTTGAAGACACATGGAAGACAATGGATAGCCCATTTCTGCTCTAGAAGATTTAACATGGCATGTTAAAGCCCCAGTGCAGGGCTTTGTATCATGTGGATCCTCCTTTGCCATTCATAGAAATCGCATATACATTTGCAGTCTTGCCTCTCCCAAGACCTATGATTGTTTATGGGCTGCAGAATCTTAATTTATGGGATTTAAAAATAACATTTGTGTGATTCCATATAATAAAAAACTATTTCAGCCATATGACCAACATCCTTCAATCTGAAATTTTCAAGATAGACTTCAATACCAGGTTGGGAATGTCTGCATAAGACATCTCCATGCCACTGAATAATTTGAAATGTCATATGTGTAAAAAATGAAATTCTCAGCCTTCTGTTGCTCTTTAGCCTCATATTCTAAGAGGCAAATTTCATTATACTCAATAATATGCAGCAGCTCTTCTATGTTTACTTTACCCTAGAGAATTTTGTATCAATATATGAAAAAGCTTTAGTGTTGTGGTCTTTGGGCAAAGAACTAGTCTTCATGTGGCATCGTAATGGTTTGAATTGGAGGCCCCTGCCCTAGAACAAGGCTACTGAATGCTGGAGAAGGTATCCTAATTCTTTCCCCAGTTCTGTCATTTGTAAAAATTCTACTATCATCTACTATTCTAGGAAAAGAAATGCTGCATTTAGGACATAGGAATACACTGAAACTTAAATTTAATCTCTATTCCTTAAAGGGGATGACTGTCCACATTGTATATTGGAGGAACCTGTGACATATCATTTTCTTGCTTTTACCATCCCTCCAACATCATAATGGCTTCCAGATCATTAATACAGGTTACAGGGAAGATGTTAGTCCAGGGAACTGCAGCCAATTAATATAGACAATACTAGACTAGATGGACCAATAATTTCTCTGGATATAATATGGTTTCCAATGACTACAGTAAGTCCTGAAGTGAGGGCTTGATTCCCTCCTACTCATGGTTCCAGTGCAAATCCTTTCCCCTTGAACTGCTATTTGCACTGAGAAAGAAGCTCCAAACAAATCCAAAAGAATACATCCTTGGGAATCTGTTGAAGAACAGCAGGAAATATTTCCAGGGAGAGAGACAGATGACTAAAAGATTTGAGGCATAGGCCTAGATTATCATATAAAAAGGGGAAAAGTACAGTGCCTATACTCCCATAACCCATCCAGGCAATCTTATTCTTTCAACAAATGCCAAATGAGCATTGCACTCCAAGCTCTGCCTATTTCATACATGTGTGCAATCTCACGAAGTTACAATACAAGCAGAGCTTATGGTGCAATGTTGCTTTCATAATTTTTCCCCTTTCACCTTTCCTCCCGATATCTTTGCACCTATCCTTCTTTTCATTCTTAGTATTAATCACCAATAAGCTTATATTGATAGCAAGGATATGATTTGTATATGAATGGGAGAAAAGACAGAATTGAATATAATTTGTCCTAATAAGCACCTCATTTAGTTCTGGATCTGAGGAATTACTTGAAAAAAGGAACCCCCCCCCTTTTTTTTTTGCATTGCTAGATGAAATGCTATTTTTCTTAAATTAGTATTTCTGGAATATTTCTGGAATCATATTTTTAAATGTGTCATCTTTTTAAACATGTTTGCCATTCAAAATTTGGTGACAGTTGGCATACATGTGCCAGTGCTAACAATCCATGACAAGTTTTGTGAATCTTCAGAGGATGGCCAATGTTTGTGGCTTCATAGGCACTTCTAGAATTCTGAGGAATTATTAGGGGCCTCACCTCAAAGATGGCAAGGCTCTGGGAAAAAATAATTAAACATGATTAAATTAAATGCAGGTATATACATTTAAATTCATTACATTCATTTTCCCATTTATCTATATAAAGATTTATACTTTTTAATAATTACAGCCATCAATACATTTCCTTGTCACATTAATTATTTATTAAATAGACACACAGCAACTGACGGGTAAAATGGTAGTTTGGAAACCCACAAATTTGGATCAATTTTGCATGTTGTACCTTCCCCTCTCCTCCCAAATATCTAGTATTGGACTTCCCTTTCTGCTTTAGCCTTCAAAGCTTGTCTGAGTGCAAAGGAGCTCCTCCCTAAGTGAATGTCAACAACGATTTCAGATATACACCTCACATACATTTCCAGAGAAGCGCTGGGGATGTGGCAAAGTGATTGTCAGCTATTTCTTGCAGGGTATCACAGCAGCTCTGCTCACAACTTGATGTGAAGACCTGATGGAAGATATAACAGCAGCAGCAGCAGCTAGCATAAGTGACAAAATATGAAAGCTTGACATCATTTTGCAACATTATGCAGTTTTAGTAAAGATACTGTCCACCTCTGGATTTTGAATCATTTGGGGGGATTCACCACTAGATTTAAAATGTGCTCCACTATTCCTATTACGTGCTGATAATGAATGGTTCCTCAATCAGGTTTCTTCAGCATTGTAGGGAAGCCAGATGTCACCAAATGGAGGCAAAGATATTGCTATTTCACAAATTGCTGGTTGTAACACTGGTCAAAGGTCCAGCTATTAATGAAAGATTTCAAAGGCTTCCATTCTATCACTGGAAACGCCCTCCTGGCACTTCATTCATCTGAGGAAGGTTCTTTGCGATATCAGGAAGGCAAAAAAAAAAAAAAAGTAGAGATGGTAGAATTAGCATGGAAGCAGGCTGAGAGAGGCATAGATCTGCTGGATTCTAAGCCCCTGTGGTTCCAAACCAGTCTAGAATCTGCCCCGTCTCTGAAGCTGGTATTCTTTCATACTCTTTCATGGTTTGTTTGGGATGGAGAATGACTATGCATGAAAAGCAGAGCAGCACATTTTGCTCTTCAACAGGAATCTGGCATTGCTTAGATACTGTATTCCATGCTTGAAAGTGTAGGGAAAATGTTGAAGTAACCCAGGTTAGAATCCTCCATTCATTTACTGTAGTGTGTATTTAGCAGAGCATCTCTCTCTCTCTCTCTCTCTCTCTCTCTCTCTCTCTCTCTATATATATATATATATATATATGTGTGTGTGTGTGTGTGTGTGTGTGTGTTTGTGTTTGTGTTTGTGTAGAACCAAGCCCATTAAGAGTACTTCCCATTAAGAGAGACACTTAAGGCTGAAAAGGACAAGTAAAGTTTATTAAAGAAGTTATATGCTGCAATGGAAAACCTGTATGTTGGAGCTTTCTGCCCTTATAAGGGGAAAGAAAAGGAAGCGGTATTCATCATTCTAGTAGGAAGCATTCTGAAGGGGAATAATTAACAATATCAGTGTTCTAATCGGGAAATCTGAGTAGAGAGAAAAAGAGGAACAAAAAGAAAGTCCCTTGCTTGCTGTCTCTATTCCTAATTCCCCTGGTGTTCAGTGGAGTAAAAGCTACATCCAAGAGAAAGTAGGGTTCCTCTGCCTGGTAGTGAAAAATATAATGAAAATTTTCCTCTATTTCCTGGATTTGATATTGGAAAATGGTGCACTTTAGTCCCAGGAATTATTATAAAAATATCTTGTTCTGATACATTAATGGATATGAATCACACAATTGAATAGAGAGTTGGATAAATGAATTTTTTTTCTTTATTAGACTACATATTTGCAGTCATGGGAGATCAGGCAAATTATTTTTGCCTTTTATTTTTTTCTTATACGGTAAAAGTAATAAAAAATGCAAAAATGTCATTCTAATTTTAGATAAACAATGACTATTTCATTATATAATAGTGTGAACAGAGTAGGAAGATTAAACACATAGGGATGAAGCCAGAAATATTTTCTTTGATTTTAGCTGTTTCTTTCATCGGTAAAAATGTAATTCTGATTAATCGGAGAAATCCGTCTTCACTCTGTTGGTGACATGCTTTGATTTGTGATGCTGTCACTTTTAATAACTTAGAGAAGCAGTTGCTTTTATTAAATCTCCCCAGTTGAAATAAATATGTGGAGCAATTTCAGCTGAAATCTCCAAGCATTCTCTCTGTCTCTCTCACCCCCCCCCCCACACATATATTGGCCTGGTTCACATGACAACAAACTATAGCTTAGTTATACAAAAGTGAGCCAGAGTGATTTTTAGACTTGGGCACTTCCACTCCATTTTAGGGCGGCTATGAGGAAAGTTCAAAAACTAGAAACTCTGTTCTAGATTAACTATTATTTGCAGTGCAATCTGAACCTTGACCAAGGTTGAAACAAGCCAACCTGAAGCTAAAATTTATGAAGCTGGTTTGCTTCAACTAATAGTTAAGATTCTTGTTTCAGGTAAGGGCAAACCATAGTTAATCTTAAATGGAAGCGGAAGCTTCCAGTCTTCTCCAGCAGTGCTGGAGGAGCAGTGTTGGAGGAAGGAGACAGAGTGATGTCTGAAACTCATTCCAATAAAGTTAAACTGCTGAAAAGTGTTGCGTGCAAATACAGCCTCTACCTGCTGCATTATTTTATCTGACAATCTCAGAAAATGATTAAATTCAGCCTGAAGAAGCACTGTGTGTGTGTGTGTGTGTGTGTTACAAGCATAATGCAGAGTAACTCATAACAAGAAAGATGGTGTGACATACCTGTAAAGGTTGCTTGCCAGTTAGAACCACTGCCTGTATGAACAAACTAATTATCCTAAGAAATAGCATTTCTCCATAATATAGATACTCAGATTCATGCTGCAACTAGTAGTGTTTCCATAGGGACCAATGTGGGTGACACATGTCTCTCTTTTGTAAATGCTAATATAGCTTGCACTGTCCTCTGTAATGTCAGTGTTTTTGTTGAACCGAATTCACAGAATAAAAAGCCTATTTTCTTTGCTATCCGGCACAGTAATTTATAAAATACTTGTTACAGTTTAAGATTTCAAGTCAGCCTGTCCCCCACCTCTCCAAAAATGATTTAAAACAATATTAAAATGCAGAATTCTTGATGCTTTTAGTTCAGCTAAGTTTGTTTTGTGGAGTTTTGTTAGAATATGAAATATTAATATTTCACAATTCACTTGTAATGATGAAGTTAAATTTGCCTAGCTTGCATGTGATAAAGTAAGTATATGCTTACCAAGGGAGTTGCATGAGAATTAAAACCTGAACCTGAACATCAGCTTGAAATTTTATTATCCTGAACTACTGACAGTGTTTCCCTTGTTATTTTTCGAGACTGACGGCTGAATATTGCACTGATTGCGTATTTATTTATTTATTTATTTATTTATTTGCAGAATATGTTTGAAAAACCTTTGTTTCCTTTTAAGAAATAAACTGAAGCAAGATTTAGAACTGGTTTTTTATTATTGTTTTAGTTTTTCAGAGAGAGAGAGAGAGAGAGATGTTTTAAATACTAAAAAGAAGTCTAGTTTGCAGGAGCCAGACCACTTACATGCAGTGAAATGCCAGTTGATATCTCAGTAAACAGAAATATTCTGTGCTTTATTGTATAGCTCCTATGAAAACCACATAGCTTTTCTTTGGAGAGACAAATAATCAGATAGTTAATGTCAAATGAAAAAAAGGGCTATTTGCCTTTCCACTAAGTACCTCAAAGAAAAAAAAATTAGTAATACCAATATTGCATTTGTGGGGAGAAGGGGAGGCAGGGATGGGGGGGTGCATTTTGCAAGGTATCCTTAGCATATTGTTGTTTCCTGATGACTTGAATTATTTGTTACTTTTAAAATTTAAATATCCCACTGTTCTCCTCAATCTGATTTCTTTTTGTAGTAATTTTATTAAAGATTATAATTACAGTAGTAAAAACTAATACAAACTAAAAAAAATATAAAAGAATAGAAAGAAAGAGTAGAGGGTGCAGAAAAGAAAAAAAGGAAAAAATAGAGAAGTAGAAAAGAAAGAAAAGTAAAGAAATATAGGAAAATATAGTAAAGTATATCTATATCTACATATATATACATAGAAGTAACTTCTAACCTTCATCACAAGTATAAACAATTTTAGTAACTTATCACCTCCTCTTAAAATACAATAAATGATCTCTTCTTTCCATATCCCATCTCTTATCTATAAACAAATTCATAAAGTATCGTCATTAGAGTCCTGGTGTCAGCAAAAGTCCATTAAGGGTTACCAGAAATAACATATCTATATTAACCTTAATCAAATAAACCAACTTTATATTCTTTCCTTTTACTTTTAACAATTTTAATTTTTAGTCCATTCAAATAATGTCATAGAACTTGATTTCATTTTTTCTTTGTCCCTTCTTATGAGATTCTTCAAAACTTTAACAAGCCTCTTTGTAAATCTAATATAGGAAAATTATCCAGGTCACTTTCTTGGTTTATTGTTTGTGTATCCCTTTTAATTATTAAAACATCAGCTGGTTTCTTTTGTATGTCCAATGTAACATCTTTTCCCATGTCATTCTTGTAGCCTATCATTTGTAAATCTACTTTCAATTCAGTCTTGATTTTGTCAGTTACAACTTGTTCCTCTTCCATAACATCTTTTAGACACAGTCTATCCATAGAGGCAGATGTCTCTGTTAACACTATTAATATTAACATCTGAATCCATTTTTCAAAAATACCCTTTAATATGTCCAGTGTTAGAATGTTTTGCTTCATTCTGTAATTGTAAGTTGAGTTTATGTGTTCTTCTCCTTTAATTGTAATCTTTAGTTCCCTCTAGTGTGCAGGGTCTAAAATCTTATTGTGTTTTTTTAAAATATTCAAAACAAAGCAAAACATTTTCCCATGGGAAGGATTCTTTATAATTAATTCCAAAATTTTATTTCAAATTTATCTGGACTATTAGTCCATTTGTAGCTAAAATCAAAGATTTAATCACCCTTTTGCTGTTTATTCCAAATCTTTTTTTTCTTAAACTTGTAGTTAAAACTTTCTTTCTCTAAGGATTGAAGGAAACTCACCTAGTGTTTTCAGTCTTGTCAATCCTAAGGTTTCTAATAGATGAAAAGTAGTTAATAAGCAATTTCCTAATGTGATTAGAAAAGGAAGTATGCAAACTTAGTGTCCTTTTAAAGGCGCCGACTGTGGTTTGAGCAAGATGGCTATTCTCTTGTCTCCCAATGCTCAAAACCTGCTGGAGACCACTATCTTGCGGTCTCCTCATGAGGAGCAGTTGTCTGGAGCACTTGTGGGTGATCTCAAGTCCTGTTCTTGTCTGGAGAAGTTCAAAGAGCTGGTCTACTCATTGGCTCTTCATTCTTCGCCATGGTCATCAGCTCCACTTTTCTCAGAGCTGTTTTCAGTCCACCATTTGTTTTCCTCAGTTTGAGATGCAAATTTGAAAATTGTAAAACGCATAAGGTATGAAGAGAGTCAGTTTCTTCGTGCTTCATATTTGTTAAAGAAAAGTTCACGCCAGATTTTTTTTCAAGAAATACTAATTAATTCTCTATTGATTGTGATTTCTTTGCATTATTGTATCAAGATGTCTCATCAATTTATTCTTCAGTAACATCATCCATTTCAGAATCCTGATGGTTCTTTCAAACTTCTGCAAGTTATTTTGATTTTTTATCTGTGAACTGTGGGCATTTAAATTGCACAGGACCAGTACAAGAGAATATATATTTATTTATGAAAAAAAGAAAGTGTAGAGTTAAAATTGCTTAGGCATTTGGCAACCTCTGCTTTAAGTGAAATTTAAGTTGCTCTGCAGGCACGCTTGCTGGAGTATAA
Organism: Python bivittatus; assembly: GCF_059951505.1. Lineage (NCBI taxonomy): Eukaryota > Metazoa > Chordata > Lepidosauria > Squamata > Pythonidae > Python > Python bivittatus. Next base: position 23,825,866 of record NW_028277098.1, on the reverse strand, counting down.
ACCATACCATTCCTAATGATGTCTGCTCAGAAATCAGTCTCATTGAACTCAGTGGGAATTGTTTCTGAACAAACAGAAATAGGATTCCACTGAATTTCCAGGTTCCTTGAGGACTGAGTACTATAGAGTTTTCTTTTTTCTTTACTCTAATTTGGAAAGGGCTAACCTACCCATAAAACAAAGGTTTAGAAATTAGCCACATGACTTTGTTTTCCCTCTTGCCTTTTTTAAAAAAAGATTTAATTACTGTTAATATTTATTATTAATTTGTGTGTCTGTGTGTGTGAGAAAGAGAGAGAGGCTGTTCTGTATTGCTTTAATTAGTTTATAGGCACTATATTGTAGTTCTACAAAATCCTTATAATGAATCCCAAAGCACCTGTCAATATTTTTTTCATGACAAATTAATTGTAGGAAATGGCTTTAGAAGACCCAATGAGCTTGAGAGTTTCCATAGCATCCTTTCTTGTACAATCTTCCTCGATACATGAATTTTTAAAAAATGAGTTAAGGTCATTAAGTTAAGGTAACTATTGTTATTTAAATACAGCATTTCATCAAAATCAGTATTGGTTTATGTCAAACATGTTTATGTCTGTGATTATTGTTGGATTCTAGCCTTCATCTTCCCTACCAGCCATACTTACCCAATTAAATAGAAATGGCACTGGCCACCAGAAGAAATTTTTAAAATTAGCATGGAATGTATCCAAAGTAATGTCAAGATACGTAGATAGATATCTTAGGCCAACTTTCCTTTCCCTTGCATTCTTTAGAGGTGTTGTATAATCCCTAGCCAACATAGCTTCAGGATTTAGGGGAGTTGAAGTCCAACGCAACAGGAAAGCAACAGTTTGGGGAAAACT